>NW_012105364.1:694973-769725 GCF_000951045.1 Mandrillus leucophaeus | reverse complement strand
TCCAGTTGATCGAGTTGGTTACTGAAGTTTGTGCATTTGTCACGTAGTTCTTGTGTTATGGTTTTCATCTCTATCAGTTCTTTTAAGGTCTTCTCTGCATTGATTATTCTAGTTATCCATTCATCCATTCTTTTTTCAAGGTTTTTAGTTTCTTTGCGCTGGTTACGTAGTTCCCCCTTTAGCTCTGGAAGTTTGATCGACTGAAGCCTTCTTCTCTCAACTTGTCAAAGTCATTCTCCGTCCAGCTTTGTTCTGTTGCTGGTGATGAGGTGCGTTTCTTTGGAGGGGGACATGTGCTCTGATTTTTTGAATTTCCAGCTTTTCTGCACTGCTTTTTTCCCATCTTTGTGGTTTTATCTGCCTCTGGTCTTTGATGATGGTGACATACTGATGGGGTTTTGGTGTGGGTGTCCTTTCTATTTGTTAGTTTTCCTTCTAACAGTCAGGACCGTCAGCTGTAGGTCTGTTGGAGTTTGCTTGAGGTCCACTCCAAACCCTGTTTGCCTGGGTATCAGCAGCAGAGGCTGCAGAAGATAGAATATTGCTGAACAGCGAGTGTTGCTGTCTGATTCTTGCTCTGGAAGCTTCGTCTCAGGGTGTACCCTGCCATGTGAGGTGTGAGGTGTTGGTCTGCACCTAGTGAGGAATGTCTCCCAGTTAGACTACTCAGGGGTCAGGGACCCACTTGAGCAGGCAGTCTGTCTGTTCTCGGATCTCACCCTCCGTGCTGGGAGATCCACTGCTGTCTTCAAAGCTGTCAGACAGGGGCATTTTCCTCTCCCGAGGTTTCTGCTGCTTTGTTTTTAGCTATGCCTTGTCCCCAGAGGAGAAGTCTACAGAGGCAGGCCAGCCTCCTTGAGCTGTGGTGGGCTCCACCCAATTCGAGCTTCCTGGTGGCTTTGTTTACCTACTTAAGCCTCAACAATGGCGGGCGCCCCTCCCCCAGCCTTGCTGCTGCCTTGCAGTTAGATCTCAGACTGCTGTGCTAGCAATGAGGGAGGCTCCGTGGGCATGGGACCCTCTGGGCCAGGTGTGGGATATAATCTCCTGGTGTGCCATTTGCTAAGACCCTTGGTAAAGCACAGTATTAGGATGGGAGTTATCCGATTTTCCAGCTGTTGTGTGTCTCAATTTCCTTTGCCTAGGAAAAGGAATTCCCTTCCCCCTTACGCTTCCCAGGTTAGGCTATGCCTTGCCCTGCTTCAGCTCTCGCTAGTCGGGCTGCACCCACGGACCAGCGCCAACGGTCCGACACGCCCCAGTGAGATGAACCCGGTACCTGAGTTGAAAATACAGAAATCCCCTGTCTTCTGTGTCGCTCACACTGGGAGCTGGAGGCTGGAGCTGTTCCTTTTTGGCCATCTTGGGTGCGCCCCCTGATTTGTTTTCCTTTAATGATCAGTCATGCTTAGCATTTTTTCATATGCTTCTTGGCCACATGTATATGTTATTTCAAAAAAGTATCTGTTCATGTCCTTTGCCCACTTCTTAATGGGGTTGATTTTTGCTTCTAAATTTGTTTCAGTTCCTAATAGATGCTAGATATTAGACCTTTGTTGAATGCATAGTTTGCAAATACTTTTTCCCATAATGCAGGTTGTCTGTTTACTCTGTTGATAGTTTCTTTTTCTATGCAGAATCTCTTTAGTTTAATTAGGTTCCATTTGTTGATTTTTGTTTTCATCACAATTGCTTCGTTATGAAATCTTTTCCAGGTCCTATGTCCAGAATGGTATTTCCTAGGTTATTTTCCAGGGTTTTTATAGTTTTAGGTTTTATATTTAAGTCTTTAATCCATCTTGAGTTGATTTTTGTGTATGGTATAAATAAGGAAGGGGTCCAGTTTCAATCTAATACACATGGCTAGCCAGTTATCCCAGCACCATTTATTGAATAGGGAGTCCATTCAATAAATGAACAAATTTCTTCATTGCTCATTTTTGTGGATTTTGTCAATCAATCAGATGGTTGTAGATTTGCAGCATTATTTCTGCTCTCTAATAGGGCACTCATTCTGTTCTATTCATCTGTGTGTCTGTTTTTGTACCAGTACCATGCTGTTTTGGTTCCTATAGTCTTCTAGTATAGTTTGAAGTTGGGTAATGTGATGCATCCAGCTTTGTTCCTTTTGCTTAGGATTGCCTTGACTATTTGGGCTCTTTTGTGGTTTCATATGAATTTTTAAATAGTTTTTTTTTTCTAATTCTGTGGAAAATGTCATTGGTAGTTTGATAGGAATAGCACTGAATCTGTAAATTGCTTTGGGCAGTATGGCATTTCAACAATATTGATTCTTCCTATCCATGAGCATGGAATGTTTTTCTGTTTGTTTATGTCATCTCTGATTTCTTTGTGCAGTGTTTTGTGACTCTCATCGTAGAGATCCTTTACCTCCCTAGTTAGCTGTATTCCTAGGTATTGTATTCTTTTTGTGGCTATTGTGAATGGAATTGCGTTCTTGATTTGGCTCTCACCTTGGATATTTTTGGTGTATAGGAATGCTACTGATTTTTGTACATTGATTTTGTATCCTGAAACTTTTCCAGAGTTGCTTATCAGATCAAGGAGCTTTTGGGCAGAGACTAGAATTTTCTAGGAATAGAATCATAGCATCTGAAAACAGGAATAGTTTGACTTCCTGTCTTCCTATTTGGATACCTTTTTTTTTTTTTTTTTTGTCTGATTGCTCTGTCCAGGACTTCCAGTAATATGTTGAATTAGAGTGCTGAGAAAAGGCAGTTGGAGTGGTGAGAGAAGGTATTCTTTTCTTGCTTCAGTTTTCAAGGGGAAGGCTTCTAGCTTTGCTCATTCAGTATGATGTTGGCTGTGGGTATGTCATAGATGGTTCATAATATTTTGAATTATGTTCCTTCACTGCCTACTTTCTTGAGGGTTTTTAACCTGAAGAGATGTTGAATTTTATTGACAGCCTTTTCTGCATCGATTGAGCTAATCATGTGGTTTTTGTTTTTAGTTCTGTTTATGTGATGAGCTCACATTTATTTATTTGTATAAGTTGAACCAACCCTGGATCCCAGGGATGAAACCTGCTTGATCATGGTGGAGTAGTATTTTGATGTGCTGCTGGATTCAGTTTGCTAGTATTTTGTTGAGGACCTTGGCATCTATATTTTATTAAGGATATTGGCCTTAAGTTTTTTTGTTGTTGTGTCTCTGCCAGGTTTTGGTATCAGAATGATTCTGGCCTCACGAAATGAGTTAGGGAGGAGTCCCTCCGTCTCAATTTTTTGGAATAGTTTCAGTAGAAATGGTACCAGCTCTTCTTTATATGTCTGGTAGAATTCAGCTCTGTCAAAATCCAATGACTACCTGAAATTATTTCTAATCTCTTTTACATTTGTACCCAACCTATTTAATTTCTTGGATTCTTCACTACTACCACACATTCCTTTTTTTTTTTTTTTGAGACAGAGTCTTGCTCTGTCACCAGGCTGGGGTGCAGTGGCGTGATCTCGGCTCACAGCAACCTCTGCCTCCCACGTTCAAGGGATTCTCCTGCCTCAGCCTCCCAAGTAGCTGAGACTACAGGCACGCACCACCACACCCAGCTAATTTTTGTATATTTAGTAGAGATGTGGTTTCACCTTGTTGGCCAGGATGGTCTCGATCTCTTGATCTTGTGATCTGCCTGCCTCGGCCTCCCAAAGTGCTGGGATTGCACCTGCTTGACAATGGAGTACCTACTGCTCATTGTTCTTCTCATTGGCCATACCTCCCTACCATGCTTCTATAGGTAGAACAGCATCAAAGTATCATATGCCTCAAACTCTACTCAGGTGTTTGTAACCAAGCTTAGAATCCCCTTCACCAGCCCATTTCTGACTAAAAAGGAGGTCATTTCAGGCACTCTAAAACATGACCTGAAAACACCCGTGTCCACATTAAAACCACACTAGATTTTCTACTTTATAGCAAATTTCATTGTATCTAATATGAATTTTATTTGAAAGGGCCTTTGATTAACTCAAGCCTGAAGATCCAAAGTTATATCTTAACATTGAAATTTGTATGTATAAGTAGACTCTACATCCTGGGAACTTTGGGTTGTATTGCTTATGTGTTTTCTCTTTGTATGAAATAGAGTGAATAAACTATTGCCTATTTAGAAAGATGATATGGAAGCCTACTCTGACTAGGTAAACATGTGCTTTATGTTACTTTTCTAGTGCAAGAGCTGCAGTTGCATGATCCATGCACATACCATTGCCTGTTTTGTTTTACTACAAATGGCCCACTGGGAATATTCCCTTCAGTTAAGATGTACTGAGCACCCAGCATGGGCCAACTAGCATGATATGCAAGTTAGGAGTGAGTGTGTGTGTGTGTGTGTGTGTGTGTGTGTGTAAAATACAATATTATATATAATATCATATGTATTTACTATATTTATATATATTCTTATATATACTAGATATATAAGATATATAAAAGAAATATAATGTTTGCCCATTATACTAACTGAAGATGTTTGTGAGTTAGACTCATCCCAAACTGTCCAGTATTTGGTTCTCTTAGAAAGTCCAAAAGCTTTTCATGTAACTTGGTAGGCTTTCTCCCTGACAGAAGCATTTCACATATGCCTACTCTAGCACGTCATTCCTGCCACATGTCTCAGCCATGGGCGTCTACCTCTCAGCTAGTGGAGTCTATCTTGATACCTGCTTGGAACTTAGTATAAACAAAACTCTATATACTTCATGTTGCATGCAGTGAGCTAAAGGAAGCTTTGCTCACTTTCACAGATTACAGGTTTATTTTATAATCATGCTGTGAACACAAGTCAGAGTAATTTGATTCTTTGCTGCAGTGGCATTAGACCACTGATAGCACACTCTCCTTTTTCAGGGAGAATGTTGTGTGTCTGGTTGACTGGATAAACTCTTCAGTCTTACAGGATTTGAAAGAACATAAAAGGCAGGCATTTGCTTACTATAATAAAACAATTGATTTTGCAATGAATTCTGTAATAACTGCCTTTTAGTCCTCACTACCCTTCCCACACACAAGAATTTTATGCCCAAAAAAAAAAAAAGTTAAACATCACACTTATTTTATATCTCTGAAGTTGGTCTTCAATCAAGCAAAAAAATAGGGGATAAAGTGAAAGGAAATTTGAGAAAAGACGCTGCAAGAAGCAAGCTGAGACTAGAATTTCATAAAATCCATTTCTAGCCCTGTCAGCTGCCTGCCTCATTACCTTAGGCTTTCATATAATCTTTTAAGTATTTAGTTTAATCTTTCTACTCAGTTATTTTTCTTCAGTTTCTTGTAACCTTCAAAAATGCTAATAGACATCACAGGCCAACCTGAAGTTAATCCAGTACCTTGTAACCACAGCCTTTTACCACCCTTAAGTGAGCTGTGTGTAGGTGGCATGCATCCCACAGTTGGTACTCTGGGCTTAGAGAGTCCTTGCATGCTATGTGGGTGGCGTTCATCCTGTAGTGTTCCTATGGGTTTAGGGAGTCCCTTTCCAGTACCCAGTCAGATATAGATTGTTCTCTATATGCTGGGCTAAAAGATACCATACTTTTGTTTCTAGGAATTTAGGACCATTCAACTAAGATAATATGGTATAATGCAGGGACAAGCAATCTTTTTCTTCTTGGGCTCTGCAGTCTGTGTTTCAGCCACTCGTCTCTGCCTTTGTAGTGGGGAAGTAGCTGTAGACAACATATACATATGTGAATGCATGTGACTGTGTTCCAGTAAACTTTATTTACAAAAGTGGGTGGCAGGCCACATTTGGCCCTCAGGCCGTACTTTGCTGACTCCTGGTATGCAGACGAGATTGCTGGGTTTCAAGCTGAGGTTTCACATGCGGCTTGAGACCCGTATAATCACAGTGTGGTCTCAAATGGGTCTCATACTTTTGTATGTATTTGTAAAGTTCATGGTAATAGCACTTGCCATGTCTTCCTTAGAAAGTCACATGGCATGGGATAATTTAATTTTTAATTTTTGTTAACATTCTATAGACTTAAAAATTTTTTTATTTAACACATTATACATATTGATGGAGTGCAATTTGATGCTTAGCTATAGGTAGTTAGCATACCCATCACCTCATGCATTTATCATTTCTCTGTGGTGAGAATATTCAAAAGCTTCTCTTCTGGCTATTTTGCCATATACAATACCTTACTGTTAACCATAGTCACCCTACTGTGCAATAGAATAAAGAGCATAATTTAGATAAATAAGATGTAGTCACTATGATGTACTATGTAAACATAGACTTTTCCCCTAATAAGTATTATTAGCAGCGGCAAGGGCAATTTTTCTAGGGGAGGAGAGGATTAGGATTCACTTCTTTTATTTTTTTAATTTCTGTTGATTTTTTAGACTGAGTCTCGCTCTGTTCCCCAAACTGGAGTGTAGTGGCATGGTCTCTGCTCACTGCAACTTCCACCTCCTGAGTTCAGGCGATTCTCTTGCCTCTCAAGTAGCTGAGACGACATGCCCATGCCACTATGCCCAGCTAATTTTTTGTGGGATTTTTTTGGTATTTTTAGTAAAGATGAAGTTTCACCATGTTAGCCAGGCTGGTCTCGAACTCCTGACCTCAGGTTATCGGCCCTCCTCGGGCTCCCAAAGTGTTGGGATTACAGGTGTGTGAGTCACTGTGCGTGGCTGGGTTAGGATTCTTTCTTTCTTTCCTTTATTTCCTTTCTGTCTTTCTTTCTTTTTTGGAGTTGGGGGTGGGGGATGGAGTTTCGCTCTTGTCGCCCAGGCTGAAGTGCAATGGCATGATCTCGGCTCACTGCAACCTCCTCCTCCCAGATTCAAGCAATTCTCCTGCCTCAGCCTCCTAAGTAGTTGGGGATTGTAGGTGCCCGCCATCACACCCAGCTAACTTTTTTTTTTTTTTTTTTTTTTGGATTTTTAGTAGAGACGCAGTTTCACCATGTTGGCCAGGCTGGTCTCAAACTCCTGACCTCAGGTGATCCGCCTGCTTTGGCCTCTCAAAGTCTGGGATTACAGGCATGAGCCACCGCACCTGGCCCAGGAGTCACAGCTATCCCAGAATATCTTTGAACACAGGATTTAGTGACACAGCCACAACAAGCCCTATGAGAGCCCCACACTGGGCGGTACACTGCACCTGGAAATGTGCGTGTGAATGTGATTCAGCAACAGATCACCTAGCAAAGGGAACAAATGTGAAAGGAGCCTTTTTGCCTGCATGTACAGCTTCAGGAAGAACACGTAGGGGAAGAGGAGGATGCCCCCAGGGTCTGTAATATTTTTATATCAACTCCAGCAGTCAACGAGGTGATAGGTATTATAGCTGGTTTCCCTCCCATCTAAGTGTTCCCATGTGAAAATGTTCAACTTGCCAAGATTTGATACACTCAAGGGACATCATATTATGACTTTCCCAGTCTCTGAATCTTTAACACTAATGAAGCTAGCAGGCAAACATGTCTATAAGGACAACTGTGGAAGGTAATTGTATCTTAGATAGAATGGTATATTCTGTATAGCGCAGACCTTCTCACTGGTCTAGTTATTGTCCCTGAATGCATACATGGTATTTTCTTGGCCCCTTACTGTTCCACAACTCTTCCCCCTCTACCTGAAATATCTTTATACTTTCCTTCAGCTGTCAGATCTTATCCATAAATACATCTCATCCCTTCTCTGGGATCTAAAATGTTCTCATTTTCTAAATTTTAATAGCTTGTCTGGACCATCATTTAAAATTACAGTTTACTCATTTTATTATTATCTTTTCACATCTTCTCAATGAGATTAGAAATTTGGGGACATCAGGACATTTCTAGTTCAGTTCTGCATCTCTCTCAGAACCTCGCATGTGGTAGGTTGTTCAGTACATATTTGTTGAGTAATAATATGTTTAAGCAAAAGTATATACAGTTTTGTTATAGGAGAGCCCTTCTTAATCCAAGAATACTAGAATACAGAAATCTTGTTTGGTAGCTTTTACATGTTAATGGAGGCCTCATCTGTTTTAACCTGAAGCCTTGAGACTTTGGAAGAAATGTACAGTTTTTCTAAGAAAATTCATTATATATAATTTTCATCATACAGCTATAATAGATGCTAATAACCCCAAGAGCATAAAGAGACTGGGTGCAGTGACTCACCCCTGTAATCCCAGTGATATGGGAGGTGGTAGGACTGCTTGAGGCCAGGAGTTTGAGACCAGCCTGGGCAGCATAGCAAGACCTCCATCTCTACAAAGAAAATAAATTAGCTGGGCATGGTGGCACATGCCTACAGTCTGAGCTACTCGGGAGGTTGAGGTGGGAGGATTGTTTGAACCCAGGAGTTTGAGATTACAGTGAGCTATGATTGTGCCATTGTGCTCCAGCCTGGTGATAGATCAAGATCCTGTCTCTTAAATTGAAAAATAAAAAAAGAGTTTAAGGAGTAGTGAAATATATAATAAGATAACTGGGAAGTGAAACATTTTGAGTATTACCATTGTTTTTAATAAATTTTATTTAATTGTACACTTATATAGTTTTTAATGATGGCTGTGTTTAATAACTGACTCGTGAAAGTCCTAAAACTTTAACAGTCCACGCTTAGGAGCCAAAAGAGCCAGCTCCAGCACATCGCTATTCTTACCACAATTTATTATAGTGGCTGATTTCATTTTCTCTCTCTTTCCCTAAATAATGAACTTCCTGAAAGCAGCGATAATGTCTTTTTGCTCACCATTGAATCTCTAATGCCTAACACGTAGTAGGAGGTACTCAGGTATTAGCTGACTGAATGAATCAATCCAATCGTTTGCATTCTTACCAAATTAATACAACTTAAAACAAAGGAAAAAGATTTCTTGTCTAAAAATCACATTTCATTTTCTTTCTTTTGGTCAGCTTTAACAATATACTATAAACGTTCATCCCTAAGCACTTCAGCATATGAAATATTAATGTTTTCAATATCATCCAAGTAAGTGTATCTGAGTTATTCATGGCCATAATGTTCACAGAAACAACTCTCAATGTAAATATGTTCAGGAACTATTTTTCAGTAGAATGTCAATTTCTTTCAGCTGCGTGTGTTCTTCTAAACCAACAAAACACTGCCAATTCCTGTGATATGTAGATTATTTGTCTTTATAACATTGCAGAAAATTGAAAATTTTTCTCTGGGTGCTGTATCTTTTCCACATTTTTAGCCTAGAGCTTTGGCACTGACCTGAATGTAGAAATAGGAATTCTAGTATTTTTGCATTTTAGGGCATTCTAAGGAGAAAAGAAATTATCTCCATCTAGTATAGGCTACCATTTCCCAAAATATATTCCTTGGGATCCAGCCCTGTGGGATGTTAATAGGTACTGTATGAAAACTGACTCATTTCCAAATTGGTTTGGAAAAAATTGGCTCAGTATTAAATAAGTTTGGTTTTTGTTTTTTCTTTTCTTTTTTTTTTTTAATGGTAGCACATCACCAAAGGGGATATAGTATATAGTATTTCCCAAATGATTTTTTTTTTTTTCCACAAGAATGTCACAGGGACCTAATATTCCATTTCTCTTTGACAAATGCTGTATTTATGTATGAACAGTCTTATAGAATCATACGTTCAGACATGAGAGGGCTTAAAGGTTATCTAGGTTACCCCCCACACACACCCATGTCAAAATCCATTTTATATCACTCCGACAGATGGTCATCCAGCCTCTGCTGAATACAGACCTTAGCAGGAAACTTCCCATCCCAAAAGTCATTCCAATCCATGGCTGGCCTCCTTTCCTTTTTTAACAAAGATTTTCCTTATAATTGAACCAAAAATCTGTTTCCCTGTAACTTACTCGTTCCTTCTAGTTTTGCCATCTGGAATATTGGCAAAACAAGTTTGCTTTCTTTTCTGCAAGATGACTATAATGTTTCCTGTTCACCTTCTCTTCTTCAGATTGACTATTCCTAGCTTATTCAACTCTTCCTCATATGAGGAAGTTTCTAGAATTCTCAACATCCTGGTTACTTTCCCCTGGAAAACGTCCAGTGTCCCTCTCAAAACAAGATAACTAGAATTAAACACAGTCTGCTATGATCTGTCAAGCACACATGTTTAACTTTTTATTCAACAAATACTTCTGGAGCCACTGTTCTCCTTTGGGCACTATTCTAGAGTCTGGGAATACAGCAGACAAGAAGACAGGCAAGGTCGGATATTTCATGGAGCTTCTAGTCTTGTAGTGGAAAAATCAAGTAAACGGCAGGAAACACAGAAGTAAGCAAGATGGTCTCTGGTAGTCAAAAATGTTACAAAGAAAATAAGACCAGATAATATGATAGAAAATATTTGCAGAGAGGTGGTATTTTTTTATTTTGTTTATAAATAGAGACAGGGCCCAGCTGGTCTCAAACTCCTGGGCTCAACCCGTCTTCCTGTCTTGGCCTCCCAGAGTGCTGGGACTACAAGTGTGAGCCACTGGCCCGGCCAGGGTGGCATGTTTTGATTAGTGGTGAGGGAAGGCATCTCAGAACGTGCCATTTGAACTGTTCCTGAATAATACAAAGGAACCAGGAAGCGAACGAAGGTCTGTGGACAGCGCATTCCAGCCAGAGGGAGTGGTACATGGCAGGCTCTACGGTGAACATGAGTCTTGTCAAAAGAAAGAGAGGTCGTGTGCAAAGTAGAGCAGGAGACGAGGAGAGTCACTTCAGCAACATTGGAGAGGAAGGCAGCAGCCAGCATATTTAAGGCATCAAAGCTATGTTACCATGGCTCAGGTAAGTATAGGTTGTAAGCATAGTAGGTGGCCATTGGAAGATTTTAAGCAGGAGAGTATCAGAAACTTCAACAGTTCATTCCAGTTGATTTGATCTTCCCATGAGTCATCATGCTACATTATACTGCTGTTAGTCCAGCCCAAGATTTTTGGTTGTTGCCATTGTTTTTCTAAGAACCTAGTCAAACTTCTCATACAAACTTATTATTGGCGAATTAAAATCCCCAGATCTTTTAAAATTTTCTTATAATCTTGACAAAGCCAGTAATTTGGAATCTCAGTGAAAAACATTTGTTGCTCTTAAATTTTATAATTTTGTTCTCATGCCTTGTTAGAATAATGTTGAATACTGACTTTGTCATTAGTAATACTAGAGCATTCTCAGCTTTTGGATTTTATTAAGTTTAATAAATAAATTTTTTATTCAAAGTTGGCAATAAAGTCATTGTATAGAGCCTTTTTTTTTTTTTTTTTTTTTGAGACAGAGTCTTGCTCTGTCGCCCAGGCTGGAGTGCAATGGTGCGATCTCTGCTCACTGCAACCTCTGCCTCCCGAGTTCAAGCCATTCTTCTGCCTCAGCCTCCCGAGTAGCTGGGATTACATGTATAGGTCATTTCTAAGGACTGTAGTCTGTTACAAGCATCCCTTTAGTTGAAAGAATCCATTAAGCAACCTTTTCTCAATATAGCTTTTCAACCGCCTGCTAATATTTGACTACATGAATTTTCATTTCCCCATATTTTTCTGCAAGGATAGCCCGTGAGATAATTCAACACATATAGACTGCTTAGTGTGCTAATCCTATAGGAAAAGAAAAGAAAATTAACATAATATCTAGGTGAATGTATAATGGCTCTTAGTTAACATTTCTTTGTCTAAATATTCATAACCCAAGGGATGATTGAAATTTAATCAATAATTTCTAAAATCCTTTCCCCCGCTTTTAAAAAATAACCATAGCATTTCCCTGACTCCTGTCTTTGGGATGGAGATTAGGGAACAAGTAAAAGCTTATAGAGTTGTTTGATAAAAAAAAAAAAAAAACATTTTTTTCTAAGGGAAAGGAATAGCAACATTTGCTGCCACTTAAAATCCATCCTTAAAATCACACAAAGCACATTTATTGAGTACTTTCACAATGATCTAGGGACCAGAGTAACAAAAAACAAAACAATAAATAAATACACAATCGGGCATCTCTGCTCTCAAGTATTCCTTGAAGGCCTGGCAGAATCTGACATGGATTAAGTTACTGGAAGCTGGATTTAGTCAATTACCTGTCTTTTTGCTTCTAATGTTCAGAATCCAGTAAATGGCTGTAGCCTAAGGTAGAGAAGTACCAGTTAAGTGCATTTTGACTGTGGTTTAAGCAATCGAGGTCGTCTCCGGCTTCTTTGGAACAATGCCATTCTTTAGCATGACATGGAGGATAACTATGTGCTTATTCACTAGATGGAACACCTGCTTTGTGTAGCTGGCTAGGCTCTGTTACCATCTGTTTCTTTGTTTTTTTCTGTCTCTCTCTCTCCCTCTTTCTCCCTCTTTGTCTCTCTCTCTCTCTCTCTCACACACACACACACACACACACACACACACACACACACACACTTTTTAGAGAGATGGAGAGAGGGTCTCATTATGTTGCCCAGGCTAGTCTTGAACTTGTAGGCTCAAGCAATCCTCCCACCTCAACCTCTTGAGTAGCTCAGACTACAGGGATGCACCACTGCAGCTCGTTTCAATATTCATATTGTCAATATCTCATCCATGTTTTTGACCATCGCCACCTCTATCTATTTTATGGGGAAAGAAAATCTTTCTTTGCCCTAATATCTAAGTAGCTTAGGCACACCTGAGAACTGGGGAACCATTCCCAACCATTGCCAGTGGGGAGACATCCTGCTTCAGTTTGATACAGTTAGCCAGTGTTTATTGAGTCCTTCCCCATGCTCATGTTTGTATTCATCTCTGAGGAGTGTCTCTATAGTGATCCTATTCTAGAATCATTTCCCTTCTCTTCTGGACAGATTAAAACCGAGAAGAACTTGCTGGTTCCTGTGAACTGAGCAGCCTGTTTGTACTGTGCCCTCATTCCAAGTGCATTCTTTGACTGGCATATTTGTGGGCACAGAGTATTCATGAACAAGGTGTCAGCAGTTTACAGTCCCTGGGGTGGGGGGGGAGTCAAAAACACTGATTCTGTTTCCATTTGCCTTCTAGAGGCAGAGTGTTTAACCTCCAAGTGGATGTGGTGCCCGGAGGAAACAGCCTCAGCCAGGAGCTGGCAGGCAGCTGCCTCATCGGGGCATCAGTGTGCACAGGGAGAGGGAGTGTGTCAAACGGTCCAGCCCATTTGGCTGCAGGAAGAGGCCTCATAATAACACATCAGTAGCATCACTTTACATGTGCCTCTGCAGACGCTAGTTGTCCAGCTCCCTGTTCCTCAGGGTGAGGCTGGGGTAGAGCTGGGAATGAGAATGACGGACTCCAGGGCCCTACCTTCGAGACCGAGGATGGTGTTCCCTCGCATGTGCTTGCCACCTCTTATTGGTCTCCCGATTCCTAGGGAATTTTCTTTAGCATTCTTCTCAACTGGGCTCAGCTGTTAAAAGAGCGCGCGCACGTGCGCACCCACACACACACACACACACACACATTTTAATCCTGTGCTTCACATGCTGTGAAGCTGAAGAAGAGTGCAAGAGGAAAGCAGCTTACATCAGATCTGACAGTCTTACTGATCGTTGCTGATAAAAACTGGCAAAGGGAAAAGTAATCGGAGCCTCGGGAATTCAATTCACTCCTTTAATCCACTCAGCAGATATTTTATTTTTAAAACACAAGTGCAGCCATCAGCAAAATTGAGAGGCTGTGTGGGACCTCAAGGCACTTTAGACTTTTGAGCCCTCTTAACTCCCACTCTAGCCCTACCTTCAAATAGCCCCTCTTCGCCATTTCATCTGCTTGGGTGTATCCTTCTCACCATCCCTTTTCCTTACTCCCCAGAAACCAATTAAAAAAAAAAAAAAAAAAAAAAAAAGAACTTGGCTGTTGGCATTAATTAAAGGGAAGACACCTGATGATCTAGATCATCAGCTAGAGACTTGTGCAGTATATTTTCCCTACTTTTTATGATTCTCTTATTGTCTTCATGTCTTTCTCATTTGCAGCAAGTAGATGACACAGTGCTGCCCTCTAGCTGATTATGGGATTATAATGGCTTCTCTATTCCTAAGGCTTTTTTTTTTTTTTTTTTTTAATCAGCAGAGAAGTGGACAGTTGTTTTTCATGTATGGCTTACCCCAGACAATGAGTAGAGCACCTCTGCTGCTTTATACCCTCTCAGTCCTCTGGAACCAACCTTCCTGGAATAATCTAATAATCTAAACCAGAAAACCAACTTAGTTCCACAGCGGATTTCAGCTGTTCCTCTACACTACAGCAGGTACCCTGTCAGATTTCTTCTATTGAGAAATGAAAAGATGTACAAACGCCCATGTCTGTATGTCTTCCATTTATCAGGCAGGCAGGATTGACTATCTCAATTCTAAAGATATCAGCACATTTGGAGGTACGTGGCTTTTATTCTAGGACCCTGGGATTCATATTTTAGCCTATAACCTTCAAATTTCCAGATTCATTTTCTCCACCCTAAGTGCCTATATAGTGACGTAATAGCACTGTTAACATCATAATAGAATGATCAATGATTTTGAAAAACATAGTGTGTACCTTTCTCTTTGGGAGGAGGGTAAAAGCAACTACTGATAAGAAAGTAAGCCTTAGCCAGCTCCCCACAGTCCATCTGCCAGTCAAAGCAGTTAACCTTATATACCCCTTCCCACTCAAGAAAGTTAGTGAACAGTTATTACATGGCTGCAATAATTATCTGTAAGTGTTATATCTACAGATGTAGACTGTCTGTCTACAGGGAAGGCACTGATTTTAAGCCTGGTTTGGCACCTGGTTTTAAGCCTTTGGCTTTATCAACCATGTACATAGGTTGTCACCCATATAAACAGGTCGTATCCCTCACCATCCTGAGCCTTGATTTTCTTACCTGTCATCTGAGACAGTTACTTCACAGAATTGCCAGGAAGGTTAAAAGATCTAGAACGCGTAAAAGCACTTTGTCAAACACTACATGCATATTAATTGTAAGAAACTGCCCTGTGTCATTAAAAGAGCATGGACTTTAGAATTAGACATGGGATCAGATTCCAGACCTGCTCCTCACTAGCTATGTGGCCTTTCACAGGAAGCCTAACTTCCTCGAGCCTTAGCTATAAAACGGAAGTAATACCAATTTACAACACCAATATGGGGATTCAGTCAGTAACGTGTTTAAAAGAAGGTAAGTCCTACATAGACTTAGGTTATTGGTGCCATTGTAAGTGGGAAAATAATATGTGTGATGCTTTAGTGAGTTGTGAGAGAGCATCCAAATGGCTAAGCACCTGGAGCACACTGCCTGGGCGTGATCCCTGACACTGCCATTTACTAACATTGTGGTGTCACATTTTTTGAAATTGTTTATTTACTTCTCTGTCACTCACAAGTCTGAATTCCTTGAGTATAGAGAGCTTGTCTTCTCACTGTGTATGCAGCTCCTTCCTAGTGGAGCATCCAACATGTAGTAGATAGAGAAAGTGTGTTGAATGAATAAATGTGTGATTTTTATCATCTTCCATACCTTTTATACTGTGGTACCTCTTAGATATCATTTATACTTATAAAAATAACTATGAATTGGAAGTGGTAGGGCAATGACCAATTAGTGTAGCTCATAGGAGATCCAGATGCTTCATTCTGCATCTCTAGGTTTCTTGATGCCTCTTGGGCACTGCTTGATAGGTTCTTATCTAAAGCCGTAAATGCAATGGAGAAACAGAACCCTTTAAAAAATATTACCTCTACTTAACCTCCCTGGATGATTCTCTTAGTGTCACTTCACCAACCGGAACCCTCTGTGGCCGGCGGCGCCTCTGCTTGAGTTTCACTCATGCCCGTCGGGCTTGTTCTGTCCCCCTTGGCCTGCCAGGCTGTGCTTGGCTCATGCTCCCAACCCAGACCCATGCCCGCTGAGGGCAAGCCAGGCATGGAGCAGCGAGGGGTGTGTGCACGAGTGAGCGTGGAGTCCAGCCAGTGCGCAAAGCCAGACACACCAGCTATTGCGGCAGGGCAGGCAGCTCCAGGCTCCGTGCAAGCCTACAGCTGGACTAGGCATACCACAAGCTTCTCCTGTGGGTGCCAGCATCTGGATGAGGGGAATGCGGTGACACCTGAAAACTCGGAGATGCCAGCAACTGCAGAGCCCCAAGGGGTGGGTGTGGGGGTGCTCTGCAGCTCTCTGGTTTCCACCACCCACAGCTTGGCGAATGGGGGGTAGGAGGGAGGCGTGTTTTTGCCTCATTCAGTCCCACTGCCTCACTCTGGCCCACGGCTCCCAGGCTGCCCTGGCCCCATTGCTGCTTCCCGTCACATGGGGTAGCCACCCAACACCAGCGAAGGGTAGGAAGGCTATAGTGTTACAGCTCTGGCTTGGGGAATCCTGAGGTCTGGGCCTCCAGAAGGGTCGCCAGTGTTTACTCCCACAGTCTCATGAACAGGAGCATGTCATTGCCCGCAGCTCAGCGATCTGGCCAGGAAAGGGTTACAGCCCTTTTCGAGCCCACCATTCGGTGTGTTCTGAATTCTTGTCCAGCATCCAGGAAGAATGAGTTTCCACAAACAACTGGAGGGTAAGCAAGGCAGAGAAGAATTTTATTGAGCCACAGAACAGCTCTCAGCAGAGAGGAGACCCAAAGTGAGTAGCTCTTACCTGCAGGCGGGCAGTCTTAACATGTGGGTGAGTCTGGGGTTTTTTATGGACTCAGAATAGAGGAAGTGTGTGCTGATTGGCTCATGGGTGGGAGGAAGTGTGTGCTGATTGGTCCATGGGTGGACCTGGAAAAAGCACCTTTGGATTGACCCGAAGGCATTAAGGAAGTTCTCACTCTGGGTAATGGATTCTCCCCGAGACTGGCAGCCTGGTTTTCAGGCTTCCCGCTGTATTTGGCTTGCAGGTCAGGTATCACCAGGGACCTGCCCCTTCTTGCCTAGGAATTTGCCTCCTGCTGCTATCATTAGTAACCTTGGACTAAACAGACATAATTTTATTGGAAACTTGTTGAGGATGGAGACCTGGTGGTGTGCAGGTGCTCATCAAATGTTGATTCTGAAATGGAATGGTGTTCTGTTCAGTTTCCAAACGTCAGACTTTTCCTGTACTTTTACCCCATGGTAGTTAATCCAAACCCTATAGTATCAAATTATTTTCAAATTAGTCAAATCAGTGTTACAGTCTGAGGTACTTCTATGCTTCATCTGTTCTGAACAGCAAGTGGCATCTTGTTGCAGTTTGCTATCCAATCCCAAGATGCATTTCAAATTCCAGGTGCCTGTTCTGTGACAGCCGTCCACCCTGGCAGGTCTCTTTTTTGCCATCTTTTGTAGCATCCTCTTGGTATTTGACTTTTCTCCCCTCCCTCAAAACTTTGCAGAACCCCACCCAGTGGCACCAATTTGTTTTTCAAAAACCTTATTCTACTTGTCTCATTGTTTCTTTTCGGTAGAGTTAAATCTACAACCACTGCTTGTGCATCTTCGTTTTTCCAAGCAGCCATTAGAGGCAAATGGCACCACAGCTCCTGCTACATTTCAAGCTCATGTCCCAGAGGTGGCAAGACAGAACATCAATCTTCAGTGCCACCTGGCTCCCTGATAAGCCTTTTGTTTCATGTGTGGCTATGTTGTCAGTAGCTTCACGCCCTCTCTTCCCACTACCTCACCTACAGAGCTTTTCTGAATATGACAACCATCTGAAGACGAATTATCTCCTCGCAAAGTTAATTTCTGTTTCTCAGCAGGGAGCCACTGGTTCCCGCTGGGCTGGAAAGTGCTGCTGTTTGGTTAATGGATGAGTGTCTCTTGGATCCTGGTACCCACACTGGAACTACTGCAGCGCCTGGCTTTCCATTTGCTTTAATTTCCTACTTGCAGCTGGTGTTAGGAGACCTAAATGGGTTTATTCACGGAATAGTGGCTTACAGTCATTAGCACTGGGAGGCAATCATATTGAAGACAAGGACTAGAGAGCTGCTTTCATGCCATCCTTGAACACTTAGGACAGTTTGGTTGGTTGGTTGATTGGTTTTGGCTTTTTTAGAGAGCAAATTCACAAAATCCTTCTAGAGATAGAACAAAAGGCCTAACATAAAACGTTTATTTCTGACTTTTAAGAGTTAGGAAAAAACAGTATTTTTTAATGTCTTCAATGTACAGAATGGTGAAGATAAAATAAGATGCTGGTTAAAAATTGCTCTGAGCACTTGTAGGTGTAATAGTCAGGGCTGCTATTGTTTGGTATGCTGAAGCTCTTTACAGTGCGGGAAATTTTGTTACAAAGATTTGTACTGTCTCCTATAAAGCAGAGCCAGCTGCAGACTAGAAAACTCCAACTCATAGAACATCTGGAATGTTTGTTTCTATTCATTATGAAATTGCCACCTTTGTAGGTCAAACAAGGTCAAATGGTGGCAATTTCCTACTATTCGACCTATGCAGTTTGTTTTTAGATGAAATTCTGAAGGCCAAGAGAGCACTATAGGTATGTTTCCTGCCTCTGAAAAAATCCGAAGCCTGTGGGCCAATGCCTGTGTGTCCTTGAGAGGAGCCCAGTTCTAAGCTGTTAACTGTGAATCTGAAATGTGCCTCAGAATTGCTATGCTAGGGGAACATCTGGTCACACAGACTGGCTAATGTCGGACAGCTCGATCTCCCTTTCTCCGCCTCGTTTTCCACAGCATTTCTGCATATTACACTGTCAAGCTAACAGAGCATGAGAGAACATCAAACTAAAAGTTCCGAGGAAGAAAGTACAAGTGCAAGCAATTCCTCATGCCTACAAAGTGCCACTGACAAGGAAAAACTTTAACACTGGTGACTCCAGAGATGGCAGTGTGTGAAAGGGAAGAAAGGACTATGGAAAAGAAAAAGAAATCTTTTCCCCCCTTACAGCTGCTGTGTGACTTTGGGCAAATATTTTCATATCTACTAGTTCTGAATTATTTTATAGAAATGTTGTTGAACTGAAGAGAATCAAATAGCTAAATATCACATATACAGCCAGCACACACATAAGTGCTTAATAGATGTTACTTCTTTTTCCTGTTTACTTTCAGTTTTCAAACATGGGATTTAAATGCTTTAATTTAAACCCATGAAATAATAATAATAATAATAATAATACCCTTTGCAAAACCCTCTAAACCTTTAAAAGCACTTCCACATACATGCATGATGTCATAGTCTACCTAATCCTACCTTAATCCTAAATTAATATGTATAATCTCAACATGTATTTGTTTGTTTCTCTATATATGACTAGAAATAATCCAAGCACTTAGGCCAAACCCAACTGCTACCTTTCCCCTCACATTCTGAGAGAATGCTTGCTTTTACATTCTTACCCCTTCACTTTTCTCTGTTGAGAATGCCCTTCTACCCATCCAGATATATCCAAATACTACTGACTCAGCTGCCACCTCCTTCACAAAACAACCTCATCAGCTGAAAGTAACTAAACTGTTCTCAAGTCAAAAGGGAAGAGAGGCATGTGAAGGGAAGATTCCTTCAACACTGACCTGTGCTTTAACAGTCAACGCTGACCTGTGCTTTAACTAAGTCAGAGAAGAGAACCCCAAGGGTTTTCAGGAAATGAGGAGAAGCTACAATAGGGCCAGAAACAGTGGTTCTTAAATTTGGGTGCATGAGAATTGCCTGCAGACCTTGTTTAAAAATGGAAAAACTACCTATTAGGTACTATGCTAATTATCTGGGTGGTAAAATAATCTGTACACCAGACCCCTGTGACATGCAGTTTCCCTACATGACAAACCTGCACATGTGCCCCTGAACCTAGAATAAACGTTTAAGAAATAAATACAATTTAAAAATAAAAACAAAAACGGAAACTCCGGGGCACCACCCCACAGATTCTGATTCTCTACATCTGGAGCAAGGATCAGGAATCCACCTTTTTTTTTTTTTTGCAACAGAGACTTCCTCTGTCATCCAGGCTGGAGTGCAGTGGTGTGATCTCAGCTCACTGCAACCTCTGCCTCCCGGGTTCAAGTGATTCTCCTGCCTCAGCCTCCTGAGTAGCTGGGATTACAGGAGCCCGCCACCAGGCCTGGCTAATTTTTGTATTTTTAGTAGAGACAGGGTTTCACCATGTTGGCCAGGCTGATCTCGAACTCCTGATCTCAAGTGATTCACCTGCGTGGGCCTCCCAGAGTGCTGGGATTACAGGCATAAGCCACCTTGTCTGGCTAGGAATCCCCAGTGTTAACAAGCACCCAGGGTGATTCCATTGAAGGTGTTTCCTGGACCTGCTTTGAGAAACACTGGTTTAGAGGACAGGTGCCTTTCATACCGAGGTAAGACATGGTACAGAAGGTAAAGCTGGGAATGTTAAAGGGATGCTTTCACAGTTTCATGTGAGATCAAGCCCATTTTTCTCTGGTGATTACACATAAAAGTCATGAGACAAGGTACTTAGCAGTTGTGTATGTAGCTTTAGAAGCAATCCCATAAAGATTTATATCAGCACTGGCTCATATGGTTCATATCTTTAGTTTTTTTTTTTTTTAATTTTACATTTTTCATTAAAAAGAGCTTTATTCTAGGTCAGGCGCGGTGGCTCACACCTGTAATCCCAGCACTTTGGGAGGCTGAGGTGGGTGGATCATGCCAGGAGTTCGAGACTAGCCTGGCCAACATGGTGAAACCCCGTGTCTACTAAAAATACAAAAAAATTAGCCAAGTTGGTGGCACACCTGTAATCCCAGCTACTCAGGAGGCTGAGGCAGGAGAATCACTTGAACTCAGGAGGCGGAGGTTGCAGTGAGCTGAGATCACGCCATTGCACTCCAGCCTCAGTGACAGAACAAGACTCCGTCTCAGGGGGCAGGGGGGAATAAAAAGAACCTCATTCCCAGAGGCTTCATTAATTAAGGCATTTTATTTTGGGGTTTGAGCGATTGATTGACTAAAGTACTAGTTACAACAGAAAGGATGGCCTTTAGTTAAACAAAAATCATTGCTTTCCAGCTGTGAAACTGATGGCCATTGCTAAGATTTTTAGGATGTCTACAAGAAGTCAAAGTTGCTCTTTAAGCTATAGATACATACATACTACATACATGTATGTGCATACATACATATTTCTTTTTAAAACTGAGGTAGTTATTATGTAGGGAAAACATTTTTCTAAAATTTTTTTGTTATGTTTACATTTGGTTATGTGACAGATTTATGTTTACAGTCAGAAATTATACCAGAGCAAATATATGTGAGTAAAACCATTTGAAAATTAACATCTAAAGCATAATTATCAGTGTGAGAATCTCTGAGTTATCACATGGATCCATTAATCAGAATTATTAGGGTTCGTACGTAAGTGTACTATTTGTTAACATGGGTAAAAGCTATAATGATAACTATAAAATAATTATAAACCTTACTGATGTTATAATATCTTTGGGTAATTAAATATATTCTTTATCAAAAAATATTGAACATACAGATGCCATCATGGGGAGATCTGCACAATTTTTTTCATTAAAAAGAAATCATTGGAGCATAACAGAAAATGAAAACCAGACCAAGCTCTGACTATGAATACTGCCATTGCAGGGCTATGGGGGAACGGTAGTCTTTCCATATGGGTGCTGGATCAACTAGATATCCAAATGAATTTTAAAAACTTGGAAAGATAAAATAGAATATATTTATGACTTGCATTTAGGCAAATATGCAATGGAATATTATAACAATGAAAAATAATAAACTCTGACTAAATGCCACAATGTGGAGAAATCTCATAGACATAATAATAAACCAAAAAAAAAAAAAAAAAAGGAGATGCAGTAACCATATACTGTGGCATTTCATTACATAAAGTTCAAGAACAGGTCAAAGGAATCACAGGGATAGAAGTCAGAGCAGGGGTTACCTTTGGGCAGGAATAGTGACTGGCGGAGTCCAGGGAGAGCGGCTTCTGGAGTGCTGGCAGTGTTCTCCATCTTGATTTAGGTGGTGGTTATATGGGTGATTTCACTTTGTAAAAGTTTCTTGTGCTCTATACTGACAATTTATGCACTTTGCACTTTTCTGTTTATATATTTTCTTTCACTTAAACATATTGCCAAGAAAATCAAGGCTATATTAGAGGATGCTATTTAGTTTGGAATGACTTTCTTGCTTAGAAAAACTTCCTGCTTTGCAACTCTGCACTAGTGACTGACAGTTGTGACATTCAGTAGTTCTATTACAACCTACTGACCAAACAGAGCTTTGAGCAAACAGATTTCACAAAAGGCAGTGGGTGGCCATTGGGTTGTTTGTTTTCTGCTTGTATCTGCTTAGGGTGACATTAGCAGCAGTAATAAGTATATCTTCCGATGTTGATTCTGGAATTTGTTATTTGTCGGCTTATTCTCATCATCATCATCATCAGTTCTTTTGTTGATTGCTGACCATGTCTCTGCTGTAATCTCTGATGGCTAATTTGCATAAATAACTGTGCTAAAATAAAATGGCACAGAGCTTTGTGTGTCCACTGTAGTTTTTGTTTACAGGTACTGAAACTTGATTTGACTAGGCCCACTCATTTATATGTGGAAATCGATATTATTTCCCACTTTTAAACAACCAGATCTTGTGAGAACTCACTATCACGAGAACATCAAGGGGGAAATCCACCCCCATGATCCAGTCACCTCTCACCAAGCCCCTCCTCCAACATTGAAGATCATAATTCAACATGAAATTTGAGTGGGGACGGAGAGCCAAATCATATCACCAATCATTGTGAACTTGGAGACATCTGTTTTGCTGTGCATATTTTCTTAATAAAGATTATAGTCATTTATCAATATTTTCTCAGAGAAATTACCTTCTTTCAACTAATATTTATGAAGGGAGACATATAATAACTCTGGGACTGACAAGTAACATTTATGATGGGAAACCATTAATAGCTAACAATTACTAATAATAGACACATTACTGTTGAGTAACTTGCTTTTCATATATATGATCTCATTTAATCTTTGCAACAATACTATACTGCAAATACTTTAAATATGAGATTAAGGGAAATCGAGCAACTTCTCAAGGTCACAGAGTGAGTCACTGACAGAGATGGAAGTGCATTCAAGCTCTTCTGTCCCTACTACACACTACGTGGCTCAGGTACTTGGCTTACTGGGTACCAGACATTGACTAGATGCTCAGGATGCACCGGGCCTTATGTGTGTCAAGGCCTAGTTGGTATGAGATGTTTGGAGGCAGGGAACTAAGGAATAGGGGCACAGGTGTGCTATTCATTACAGCTGTGGAACATAGGGGAGGTAGCAAGAGATAATGCTAGCTAGAGAGGCTCTACTGGTGAGGCTGCTGTCCCGTTTTGGATAAGGGATAGCTAGTCATGTAGGCTGGGCAATGGGATTGGTTAATTTGAGGCATCACCACTTTCTTCTTACACTAAATCTCAGCTCTAACAAGTACCTTTTAATTATTTATCTACTTTCCTTCTTCCAAAATAAAACTCATTTTGATTCATCCCTGGATCCGAGAGCCTATGTGCTCTAAAGCTTTGAGTTTTAAAAAAAGTTCCAGCTTTACTGAGACAATAAAAATAAAAATTACTTATATATAAGGTGTACAATGTGCCGATTTGATCTATGCATCCATTGTGAAGTGATGCCCACAATCAAGCTAACTAACACTTCCCATTTAAAACCTTTTTTGGAGAGCTTTATAAGAGTTGTACAACTTGTTCTACTGAAGAGAGAAATGTGCATGCCCTCTCTCCTAAAATGCATTCTGTCCATTGTCGTCTTTGCTGAGAGGGTCACTTGCAAGTCCCTTCAGGAGATTTGAAAACTTTTGGCTCTGCCGTGCCCTGTGATCTCACCACTCATGCCAATCGAACTCAACCACTGGAGCCTGTGTGGAAACTAGCGCTCCTCAGTCCAGGCATTCCCAGGCCAGGGATCTGCTATGAGTAAATAAGCCAGTGGGCTCTGCAGCCAGACCTCCGGGGTTCAAATCCTGGCCCTCCCATTCACTAGCTGTATGGCATTAGGCACATTATTTATCCTCCCTGTGCCTCAGTTTTCTCTTTTGCAAATGGCAGTAATGATACCCTCTTCACAGGATTGTTGCAAGGATTAAATAAATTAGTATGTAAATCTCTAATTTGCATATTACTATGAAAACTTTCAAACACAGTAGTCACCACTCAGTAAATGTTCAAGTTTGTTCTCATTACCATTATGGCATCAATCTTTACGAAGTGTATAAAACCTCTTACCCCTTCCCATTGAGGGCAGTCTCAGCTTCCTCTCTCAGACACCTGGCTGGTAGATTTTTAGGGGGATATTTCTTGGAGCAAAGGAAGCTGTTAATCCTTTTCCGGGGAGCCATTCTTTTCAAGTGAGGGCAGAGAAGGAGAAAAATATCTTTGGGGTGTTTCTCTCCCCACCCCCGATCCCGTCCAGTTTCCTGCAGCAGTTAGAACAGAAAGTAGTCTCTCAGAAGGTTATCCTGCCACATTCACTTAAATGTGATGCATAGTATGACCTGTAGGATAACAGTGGAAAACCCTAATCACTTACTTAAACCTGCCACAGACTAATTTTTAGAAGTCTCAGAGGTGGGTGTGCATATTAAAAGAGACCAGGTCCTTTCCGTAGAACCCTGAGCAAATGTGTATTGATTAACTTAATTAAAGGAAGATTATGACTTATGCACTGCACTGTGTGTTATCTTACTGTATGGTTTAGGGGATCTTTCAGGCATATGTGCTAATGGCCTTCTCTTTTCAACCAGCATGAATCTGAGGTTATTCCATTAATGTGGTAAGCAAATAATTGCCAAGAACACAGAAGGTAAAAAGCATTTTCTTCTGTAAATAAATTAAAATACTTTAAACTGTTTTTTAGTAATAGTTTTATATGGAGTTTGGTTCAAAGAGATCCTTTTTATTTTTCAAATACTAAGGAACGGAGTTCTTTAGCTTTTATTTATTCTTCTCATCTTACCTCTTGGCTTGAGGTAGGGTCATAGAACCATAAAGATTTGACTGGGCCATTTATTTGCGAAACCTCCAATGTCAGTATCTTTAGGTCTTTTGTCTTAGACCAGATTGCACAGAGAAAGATTCTCTAATCTGCTTTCTGGAGATCAAAGGCCTGGCTGCCAGTATCCAGGAAACCAAATGAGAAGAGGGTAGAAGAGAGGTGGGAATTTCTGGTGTCCAGTATATGTGAATTCACTTAATATTTCTTCCACCCTTAATTGTTCATGCAGTCTGCCAGTCCAGTGACCCTCTATTTTATTTCTTCCAAAAAATAAACCTTCAAGTTTTTGCTGGGGTGAAGAGACAGTTGCCCAGGGAGGGCCTAAGGGATCTAGGGGTCTGACTGCTTCTTCAGTAGACTTTCAAGTAATCTTTTTATGAACCGCTCCCTCCCTTTTGCCCCCATGTCCAGATGTACCTGGGGCTGCCAGGAATTCAAAATAAAGATTAGGTTGTTTCCCAGCCTTCCCTCCTATTCACACAGGATTCCATTTTCTTGAGTCTATTAGAGGAACTGATCTCTCTAATATGCCTTTCAGCTTCCAAAATTGTTGCTTTTGTTTTCTCCCTCTTGTTCTCCTTACCCTTATAGGTTTATGTCTTGGGAAAAAATAATCTCTTTATCATCATTTCAGTGGGGTTTCAAGAGGGAGGGAGAATAAATGTGTATTTTGAATCTGCTTTCTTTACCTAGAAGTAAATTCTCCCCTCGATCACATCTCTCCTTCCTGCTCCCTGTGCCTTTACTTAGAAGGCCCTGCCCTGCCTCTCCCAGCAGGCGCTTGGAGGAATATGGAACACCCACCTCCCTTCTTTTCTTCCTATGCATGCACTGCAAGTCCAGCCTTTCTAGTTACCTTCCCTGAAGGCGCAGCTGAGATTCTAAGTTGTCTAGAAAGCCATTCTAGAGCACTCAGGGTCGTGATGAACAGCACTCATATATACCTCCTGTGGGCAGCTGAATTCCTGTGTATGCATATTTTCTGTCCTCTTCAAGAAGACTCAGACTAGATCAACTAGACTGCATTTGTTCTCGCTCCAGGGCTTTGCCTGATAATTCTTGAAATAAGTTGCAATGTGGTATAGTAGAGCAGGCCTTGGGGTAGGAGCAGCCTGGGGGCAGCTCTGGGCTTCACCACTTACTAGCTATGTTCTCTTGGGCAAAGAACTTAACCTTTCTGTAGCTCCCTGTCTTCATCTGTAAAATGAGGCGTGTGAGGACTAAATGAGATGAAGCCTTGTCCCTGCTTAGCATAATCCCTGGCATGGAGGAAGTATTTAATAAACATTAGTCTCCTGCCCCTTCTATCCACACATCTCCATAGCACAGTGCATTCCTTGTAGTAGGTGCTCAAGAAATATTCACTAAATGATTGTTCTGGAAAAAGAACTTGGTGGAGGTTCTTCATTAGACATACTCTATTTGTATCCAGCTGTACCATATCAACTATGGCAGGAAAGTAGAAGCCCTTCTCTAAACTAGAATCATGTGGCAGGAAGTTCTTATCACTTAAGGGGCACGAGGGAACAGAAACACAGTGTTCAATAAAACTGAAAGGGCCTCAGTCTCAGTGTTGGCTTCACCAAAGCCAAACTGAGGCTTTCAGCTGTGCCTCCTATTTCCAGTCACAAGTGAGAAGTGTGTTAGCTAACTTCCAATTCAATCCACAGCTTGCCACTTGGGATCTGGCAGCTAGCTGATTGTTTGACCCAAGGTGCTCTGCTAGGTAGGGTTGCTAGATATAATTATATATTCAAATGTCAATTAGCAGAACAGTCTATTATTTGGCAGTTTGGTGTAATGAGATGGATCTTGCACTAATCTTTCAATTCAGCAAGCATTTGGTAAGTAGTTTGTACGTAAAATTCTTTACTGTGCTATATCTAGTAAAGGTTGCAGGCAGAGCTAGAGGTAAAAGATTAAGTGTGCATCCCTTTTTGAGCTCATGAATTTTCAAATATCTTAAGCAATAAAGAAAAAGGCAGCGGGTTTTCCGTGAAAAACTTTTTTTTCTCACACACATCTCACTACCTCCCTTTGTACTCAAGTGACAAAAATTTTTAAAACGGTTACCTCATGGAACAGACACCATGGAAATCCATTTAGTGGAAAATTCTTCCCGAGTATGATTGTACTAGACTCTCTGCTTGATTCTCAGGAAAACTTGAGTGAGACTGATTGTTGCCCTCCAAAGATTTCTAGCTGCCTTTGATATTTGACTTTTTCTTCTCTACCAGAGCTGTCTGTGCAAATTTTTTCTCAGTGCTACATCCAGCTTTGTGCGTAAATGGTTTCCATTAAACTCCTGAGTTGTATTTTCTTTTTACACAGTTGATTATTGTGGCTCATCTAAAGAGGGTCATTTTATGAAATGTCTCTACTCCTTCTTGACCTCTGTTTCCTGTGAGTACGAATCTCGGTAGAACAGAGAAAGAAGACACAAGACCTCGCTTAGGGAGTTCAGGGTAGGTGGTAAGGTTGTTTTGTTTGCCACTCATGGCCTGTAGCCTGGTAGAGAACACACACTCAGCCCTTCTCTAGGCTTGCCTTCTCAAACTCTTTCACACTTGACCTCTTTCTCCAGTCTTCAAGTTAGAGTGGGTATTCCGTTTTTCATAAGCTCTGTCATTTTTGTTTCCCCTCTTTCTGCATTTATTTCCTAGCTAGGGTAAATTTGGGGTGTTGTAAAGATCAAGTCTCAGCTCACTCTCCATCCACTTACCTGAGAACAGAGGTACTCGGGTAGTCATACTCACATTCTCTGTGCTCCAGGGAGCTGGTTGTCAAACTTTCTGAAATTTTGTGAGCTGGTTGTTAAATACAGCCGTTATTAAAAGGCAAATTCCATAATATGACAAAGGTAATAAATGCCAAGACTCATCACTTCTTAATTATTTTATAACATTTCAGGATTATCTATGTTCTTGAGGGCATCTACATCTATTGCTGATAGTAGAATTATTATACCTTATTACTATTTGTGTTGCTTTTCATCTCTTCCCAACTCTGAGTTCAGTGACATCTTTAAGTTCAGTGACATCTCAGTGGTAGCTTGAAAACAGCCATGGTGGGACTATTTACACCACGAAAACCACCAAACACCACAAACCAGGACCCCTCCATTTCCCTGGTTGTCAAAACATTTACCAGCACACCGCTAGTCATGCTCTTCTATTCTGCCAGTCATGAGTGATTGTGAGCCGCACCAATTACCATTCGTCTTCAAGATGGCAAAACTCTTCCTCCAAGGTGGTTATACCAACCTTACGCATTTTTGCCCCACAGCCGTATGAACACCAAGCCCAGATTTTTACTCTGGATCCATGGTTACTCCTAGGCTGCCTCTCCCTCCATCTTTCTCATCCCCAATGATTCAGTCATTAATTTCTCTCTTTCTCCCTCTATTTCTGCTTCACATCCTCTTCTTCCTGCTTCTTCACATTCTTCCTCTACCAATGGTTAAGAGCAAGGGCTCTGGAGACAGACTGACTGGCTTTGAATCTGGGCTTCATCATCTGCTGGTTATGTTACCTTGGGGTTGTTACTGAACTGTTTGTGCCTCAGTTTTATCAACTGTAAAGTGGAGATAATAACAGTATCCACCTAGCACAGTTATTATGAGGACCAAATGAGTTAATTTAAAAGCACCTAGAATAATGGGTGGCTTATAGTAAGCAATATGTGCATATTTACTTAATAAAATAAACACTTGCATTTGTCATCCAGCCCTTCCTTAGGTGCTAATGTTCAAGGCCAGAAGGATAACAGCAATGGAACACATGAGAATAAAAGAAGAGGCAAAATGGCCTGGGGTTGTATCACAGGAGTGGTGTGACAGTTCTAGGGAACTAGGAAAAGAGTCAATGAAATGAACTGGAGGAAAGGTGGGAATCAGGAAGGGAGACAAATAAAAAAATTACATTTCAAAATAATCTGCAAAGATTAAAATATACATAATATTAGCTTTTAGTATTTTATTTCAAGTATAAGCCCCAGGAAAATAAAGGGATTTTTTTATAAATGCATAGAAAGTTCCCATTTTGATGTTAGCAGTTAATTCAGTTTTGGTCTTCACCCAAGACAGGAATGTGGTAGCCACATATTTAAGGTACTTAGGCTAAATCAACTGTGTATTGAACAAGAGCCACAGGGACAGAGTGAGAGATGTGTGTCCATATCTATCAAAAACGCAAGCCGGGAGCTGAAGTACTCATTTGTCTGACCATCTGGAAATCTCTAGTGGTCCAGGCACTTAATTTTACCCTCATTGTTAGAGCAAAAGGGAAACAATAAGAGAAGAAAATGGGCAGCAGGGACATTTTACTTTTCATTTAAAAAAATCTTAGTGATAAAAGGAGCAGAGAGTTTAAAAGAAAAAAATGAGAAACCATTAAAATGATTTGAATGCTCTGTCTATGTTTTGCAGTGAGCGCTATTGTTTTCAGTTACATGGGAACTGTGGTAAATTTATGAATCATTAGAATGTTTTTCCAAATTATAACTGCATGTTCTTAAAATCCCTCCTAAGTAACCCACAGTAAGAGGCTGTTGAACAATTTCATTTAACACTTTTGAGTTTCATATTAATTTTATATTTTAAAAAATGCATACTAAATAGCCCAAAGATAAATCATGATAACTGAGTCTTTGTATGTTTTCTTTCCTTTGCTTTTTAAAACATATGACCCTGTCTCTGTTCTCCTCCCCAGTCTAGTGACAGACTTGAGAAAATACAAAACCTGGTTTGGTAGAATGATGACTTCTCAGTCAAAAGCAAAAGCTCCGTTGGGCACAGTGGCTCACACCTATAATCCCAGCGTTTTGGAGGCCCCAGGTATGAGGATTATTTGAGGCAGGAGTTTGAGATCAGCCTGGGCAACATCGTGAGACCCCATCTCTACAAAAAAATTTAGCCATTTGTGGTGGTGTGCACCTGATTGTACTACTGCGCTCCGGCCTAGGTGACAGAGCCCGACCCTGTCTCTAAAAGTAAATGAATAAAAAAAAAAAGCAAAAGTTCTCTGCCTCACCCAAAGTTGAAAACGATCACAACAGTCAAACGTTGTCTTTTGGCATATGTCTCATCAGGTGTAGTCATCTGTGAAACATGTACTCTGTTAATGATACCTCACACCTCTCTCCTAGAGGAAGGTACACAAAAGCCCGTTCACTAACCTGGGGCAGCCAGTCCAGCATGGGATCCACAGAAAATGAGGAAAGTAAGGTCAAAGTAGTGGGTAGGGTGGATGTGTGGGAGGTGGGGTAAGTGTGAAGATTTTAAGTTGATTTTCTTAGAAGACACTGTCCTTTTTTCTGATATTATTTTCCTCCTATTTGGTGTTAAAACATTGCCATTATTTTATGAAAAGAGTGGTAGTATAGATAATCCCGCTTTGTTTTAAGTATTCTAACTTGATAAAATGAAAAGTTGGATCTCTATTGGTCCATTTTTTTTTTCCTGGTTGGTGAAATCTGAGTTTGAAAACTATTGTACATTCTAAGTGTTGGCTGTCTCCTTCCCAGGGTGTAGGTGTTTCCTGTGTGAAGCGATTGTCTCAGAGGGAAACTTAGCAAAGATTTGATATTCTGATTTTTAACCACTAACTGTTCTTGGACTTGGGAGAAAAGCTGCTTCCCTGGGCAATACGTGGGTAGTACTGTTACTGTTCCTTTCATATAAACTTGGGCAGGATGCCACTGAGTTTAATTAGAATGCATTCTAGTGAGTTCCAATATCATATTGGCCTATCTCTTGACAAATTATGTGCTTTGATAACTAAAATCTAGGAAATACAATGACTCATCTCCTAAACTCAGGGAGACAGTTAAATTAAAGCCTAAGGTTACTTTATGGTGGGAAGGCTGGAGATATCACCATGGTTCATAAAGATTATCATAACCTTTTCTTGCAAATGAAGAAAAGGAGAGCAACTTGTTCAACATCTCAAAGTCAGTCAATGTTAAAATTATGTTTGGAGCCCAGGTCTCCTGTTGGCTAGCTATTTGATTTTCGCCCAGTAGTGCATTTTGTTTTACTCAGCATGGAAAAGTTATATAAAGCAGTTAAATTTATTTTTGGAATGAGCTAGAATGCTGGGTTCACAACAACCAGTTTCGTTAAAATCAAGAACTGCTCTGAAAATTCATTAGTTCTTCTCAAGTGTTATTGTCCCTCCCCGTAGGAGGCATATCCAAGCTGAATCTCCACTCCTGAACAAATTTTCCCTTGTGTGTGTACACTGGCACGCTTGCTTGCACACTCTCTCCCTCAAACGGTTCCATATGTTCTGTTTTACTGGAAGCCAAGCTCTCTGCTCATTCTCCTCCTTAGAGGGCCGCAGATCTCACCTCTGAGGTGCACGCGTAACTGAGGCTGAAACAATTTGTAGGGAAACTTGTCAGCAAAATTGATTATTATATGGTGTGAACCACCAAAGACAGGTGAGCCTGCACAGAGCGGAACAAATGTATATGTGGTATGCATCTCCCACTGCATGTAACCGGACTTCTCCTCTGACATGTTGATTGATATATTTGTAGCTCTTCCCTAATGAATCATGCCCCATTATGGGTCATTCGAGCCTCCTGCTGAATAGACCTTACCTTTGCTAGTAAAAGGAATAGTAAATGTTCTCCTCTGTGAATTTTGGGGGTTTATTGGCTCTAAAGGAGTGGCTGAGGACATGTAATCTTTAAAAGGACAAAATAATCACATAAAATGTCTAAATAACATTGCTACATCAAGAGGGGCTTCTGTAACTACAGATGCTTTGCAGCATGACAAACTAGTTGGTGTGGAATGCGAATCTGAGATACGTGAAGAAATGAAAGCATTTCAGACCACCTTTGGTGGCAGCTTGATATCCTGGAGTTCTTTGAAAACCTTTTTCTAGTGTTATACTTGTTCCTTGAAACGGCTTTAAGTGTTAAACTCGTGATAAAATAGGGATGATAATGACTGCTCTACTTTCTCACAATCTGTTTGGATATTGATTGAGATATTTGCAAGTACTCTGAGTTCTGAGGAAGAAGGGTGTTAGGAAATGCTGTGGTGATGTTTTTAGCAGGGCGTGGAAACCTATGCTAAAATAATTTCAGAATGTTAAGTTTGAAGACAGGTTGGATTACTGGCCTGTATCTGTATGACAATCATATGTCCTTCTGGTCTGTCCGTTTGTCTTAGGTACCAGTTCTGAGTGAATTTAGAAGTCAGGGTTTGAGGAATGTGGGATGAGAGAAGAGATCTTGCTGGCCCAAAACTGCCCATGAATTGTCTCTTGGCTGCTGGCATTGGAGTGGTCTGTGCCTCCTGAGGCTGGTCACATAGTATGGTCTACTGATGATCAGGAAGGTCCCGTCTTCATTTGCTGTCCTGACCCCATCCTATCTACTTACTGAGTTACTTCACACCTTTTTTTTCCACCGGTGAATATCTCCAATGGCAGTCTGTCTTCCTACACCACACACTACCTTCACAGCTTCCTGTAAACCTAGTTTTGGCCTCACCAATCCCACCATTGGAACTGTCATCTGAGGAAGGTCACAATAACCTTCTTCCACAAGCAGTCTTCATTCATCTTTACCACACTACACCTGGCATCATGGACTACCTGAAAAGATTGAACTTACTGCTTTTCATCTTTACTGGAAGTAACAAAAAATAGTGGTTAAGATATGGGCTCTGGATTCAGTCTGCCTGGGTTTCAGTCATAACAGTATAAACTGTTTTGCTGTTGTATTCGAGAGCATAGCATAGTAGCAGTGCCTGGCACATAGTAGGTGGTCAATAAATATTGGATGGATTCGCAGATAGGTAAGCAGGCTTATTCTAACATTCACATTTATATTATAATATAAATGCTGTTGATATAATATCTACAGGTATACCCAAAACAAGAGAAAGGAAACAAGAGTGCTTGGGTATTTTACCTTGTAGGGGCTAGAATTGGTTATCTTTGAATATATATCTGTTTGCTATAAGCTCATCTATATTTGTGGCTTTTCATGTCCTTTAACTTTTATATTGCTTCTTGCTATTAATATTTTTCCTTGAGCAAATTACATTTAAAAAAATAACAACTCATATTGCTTAGGTTAAGGAACAGAGTGAAGGGGGGTGTGTGTGTGTGTAGACTGTAGAACAGGGAATCATATTGGGCCTTTTGAGCAGGAAAAGAATATTTGGAAATATACAACTGGGAAGTAAAATTTCTGGGGACATCATTACCTCGAGCGAGTCTTCCCGGGTTGTTCTTTCTTCACTAGAGGATGTGAGTAGGTGGTTTGTTTCTTAAAGGTCAAATGTCCATACATGATCCAAGGAACTCTTATTTTTCTTAGCTTAGCTTTTATCATACTAAGTCATCTCCTCCTCCTCCTCCTCCTCCTCCTCCTTCTTCTTCTTCTTCTTCTTCTTCTCCTCCTCCTCCTTCTTCTTCTTCTTCTTCTTCTTCTCCTCCTCCTCCTTCTTCTTCTTCTTCTTCTTCTTCTTCTTCTTCTTCTTCTTCTTCTTCTTCTTCCTCTTCCTCTTCCTCTTCCTCTTCCTCTTCTTCTTCTTCCTTCTTCTTCTTCTTCTTCCTTCTTCTTCCTTCTTCTTTCTTTTTTTGGTCTATTTTCTACTTCTTTTTTTCTCTGTTGAATCTTCTTTTTTCTCATGATACCACAGTGCAAGCCACCCTAGACCACTTCCAGGGCTTTAGTCAGATGCCTTACTGTGAACTCTCACTTCTCCAGGCCACCCCAGTGTGTCTGCCAAGTCTTCATCGAATACCATTTTCCCGGGGAGGGGGCACAGTATAGGGTGGTAAAGAGAACATCAAACTGGGACTCAAAAGGCCTAGATTCTTCTTTTTCCTTTGAAATCTCATTTCTTTCTTTCTGTTTTGTTTTGTGTTGTTTTTCTGGTGGTTGTTTTTAAGATGTTTCTATTTATCACTGATTTTGAGCAATTCGATTATTTGTGACTTTCTGTAGTTTTTGTTATCTTCCATTTGAGATGTATCGAGCTGCTTGAATCTGTGGCTTATACTTTTCATCAAATTTGGAAAATTTCCAGCCACTATATCTTGTTACATTTTCTCTGCACCCCCCCCACCCCCAGTTGCGTGTATATTAAGCTGCCTGATATTGTTTCTCAGTTTGCTGACTCTCTGTCCTATTTTTTTTTAATCCTTTTTTCTCTGTGTGTTTTATTTTGGATAGTTTCTATTGCTGTGTCTTCCATTTCTGTTTCCGCCATGTTTATATTTTCCATTATGTTTTTAGACATAGGACCCTATTCCTAATAGCTGTTTTAACCTCCTTGTCTATTATCTGTGTCATCCCTGGGTCTGTTTCCCTTAACTGATTTTTACTTCTCCTAATATATTTTCCAACTTATTTCCGTATGCCCGGTAATTTTTTTATTGGATGCTAGACATGCAAGGTTTTTTTTACTTTGTTAAGTGCTGGATTTTGTTATAGTTCTTTAAATATTGTTGAACTTTGGGAACACATTTAAGTTATTTAGAATTATTTTCATCATGTCAGCCTTGCTTCTAGGCTTTATCAGACAGGTCCAGGGCAGCTTTTACTCTGAGGCTAATCTGGCCCCGCTGCTGAGGCAATATTGTTTTGAAGACTACCTGACACCCTATTTATTAGGAGGTTCTTCCACTCTAGCTAGTGGGAAGGAACATGGACCATTCATTGCCCTGTGTGAACTCACAGGATTTGTGAGTTCACAAATTGGATTATTCTGCCTGCTCCATTGAGGTAGTCCTCTCTGGCCTCAGTAGTGTCCTTCACACAGACCAGTACTTAGCCAAAGGTTCTACACAGAAGATCTACAGAGATCTTGTGCTCACACGTGCTCCTTTTTGCACACACGTGCTCCTTTTTGCACACACGTGCTTTCTCTCCCCACCCTCCCCTCTCTTTGTGAAGCTCTCCACTCTTCAGTATTTTGCCACAGTGAACTGTAGCTGCCTTGGTCTTCTAAAACTCCAAATTCTCTGTCTCCTCAACCTTACAAGACTGCCAGGCTCTGTCCGGGTCCCTTCTTCCTGCATTATGACCCAGAAACTCTTCAGCTGGGGCACTCAGAGGGCTCACGTCATTTGTTTTTCATCTCTGGTGTCTGAAACTACTGTTTCCCGTATTTTGTCTGGTTTTCTAATTGCTTAAGGCAGGATTTCAAGCTATTTTATACTGAGATACTTTAATTTTACTTCCCTGCAGAACAAGAGCATTTTCTTCATTATCATTAACGCATTATCAAGATAGCATGATCACTGTCACAATTAGAAAAAGTTTCTAATATCTCCATGTTTCTAATATGTAGTCAATTTTGCATTTTCCCAGATGCATTGTCCCAGAAATGTCCTTTTCAGCTGGTTTGTTCAAACTAGGATTCCATCTAGGACCATAATTGTTATGTGGCTTAAGTCTCTGTAATCCCAAACAGTCACATTTTTTTCTTGACACTGATACAGTGAACGGAACCAGCCAGCCATGCTGTGAAACATTCCATCTTCTGTATTTGATTGCTTCCTCTATTTCCTGTTACTAGAAGTTAATGTCTGAAAGCTTGATTAGATTGAAGTTAAATGTTTTTAGTGAGAATATATCATAGATGATGTTATATTCATATTCTGTCTCATCCATAAACCTGTAAGAACTGGTTTCCTTACATTAATTAGGCCAAGCTCAACCCCTGGATGAGGCTTGTGACCTTTTAATCCCTCCATTGTTGATTTTTGTTGTGGGGAAGTAATTGATGTTCTATAACATTGACCCTATGTGGATGTTCATTTCCACAATTTCTGGTTAACTTTCATTTTGTTTTTTTGTGTTTGTTTGTTTGTTTGCTTTTGAGATGGAGTCTCGCTGTGCCACCCAGTCTGGAGTGCAGTGGCGTGATCTCGGCTCACTGCAACCTCTGCCTCCCGGGTTCAAGTGATTCTCCTGCCTCAGCCTCCTGAGTAGCTGGGACTACAGGTGTGCTCCACCTTGCCTGGCTAATTTTTGTATTTTTAGTAGAGATAGGGTTTCATCATGTTGGCCAGACTGGTCTCAAATTCCTGACCTCAGGCCGTCCACCTGCCTTGGCCTCCCAAAGTGCTGGGATTACAGGGGTGAGCCACTGTGCCTGGCCTCAACTTTCATTTTGTCTTAGTACCAATAGATAACCTTTACCTGAATCAGTTGTTTTATTAGGGGCCACAAAATGATTTTTTTATTTGTATTATTATTTTTTTTTTGAGATGGAGTCTCACTCTGTCGCCAGGCTTGAGTAGTGGTGCAATCATAGCTTACCTGGAACATCTGGACTCAAGTGATTCTCCCACATCAGCCTCGAGTGTAGCAGGGGTTACAGGTACACATCACCACACCCAGCTAATTTTTCTATTTTTTGTAGAGACAGGGTCTTGCCGTGTTGCCTAGACTGGTCTCAAACTCCTGGGCTCAAGCAATTCTGTGCCGGCCTCCCTAAGTGCTGGGATTACAAGTGTGAGCCACCACATCCTGCCTTATTTTGTAATTATATTATTTTTTCTACATTTATTAGCTGGTATTCTTCCTTAAAATAGGACTTTTTGAATTTGGTAATGCTGAAATATAGTTCCTACTGACAAGATAGCACAAATGCATAATTTTTATTTACCAAATTTCAAAGACAGTTCTGTTTTAATAGCCACCTTAAATGGTGACAAATGAGTTTTTTCTGACTTTCTCTCTTCGTTGATTTTTCAGTATGCGTAATCACCTGTAATAATTTATTCTTCTTGATGCACTAATCATCAGCTTTGGCCAGAGGGACTCACAGAGCTGGATTCTAGATTTTGAAGTATCATAAACTATCTATATATTTAATATCTTTGACAGGCCCTTTAATATTTGTTATGGTTCTTTTTTAAGCCAGAGAATTAGACTAGATAACAAGGTTTGCTTTCAGCTCTAGAATTTGGATCCTGAGCTCTGCTACCAAATACTGCCCTGCCTCTGTCCAGCTGCAGAAGACCCTCAGCCTGTCTGTCATTCAGGCCTTTCACAAGCTGGCTCCCCCATCCACTCAACCCTTTCTCCAGATTCCTTGGCAGAAATTCCCTCCTCCAGCCACACTTGTCTCCTAACTGCTACACATGACCAGCTCATCCTTTATCCCCAGCCTTTACTTACACCTTTTCCCTTGCCTGAATACCCTGCCTCTGCCTCTGTAAGTATCCAAACCTCCCCATACTCCAGATCCCAGTTCAGGCTCCCCCAACTTTTTATTCCTGTTCCCTTACCTTGTCTTTTATACTCATTTCCCTCTTCTCTTGGAATATCACTGTTTCCTGTTCTAATTGATGTTTTCCGGAGCAGATTATCATCACCCTGAAAAAAAAAGTCCATGCTTTTTACCAAGAACATTGCTAGGCCCAGTAGAAGTACAGTATCTGCTAATGTCATTGTTATATTTCTATATCTTTTCTAACATGTAACACCTTCTGTTTTGCTGAATAACAGCCTTAAGGTGCTTTTGAAGTGTGCATGGGTGTGTGTGTGTGTGTGTGTGTGTTGGGGAAGGAGGGTGTTGGGGATATTTCTTATAAATGCTAATACTTTCCTATTCATCGATCTATTTCTACCCATATGTAATGGAACCCATTGCATATCAAGAGGTATTGACAACTACCTGTAGAGTTGGGTTGATTTGAAATACGTAAGTCAACAATTACTGCCTTATTATGTAATATTAGCTGGGGAAAGAAAGATGGCCCCTGGATTCATACAGTCTAATTAAGCACAACTGTTGTAGACTTTTTCTCCCTTTATGTTATGTTTTGTTTTGTTTTGAATATGAAATCACAAACCCCCAAATAAGCCTCATAAAGAGACAGCTGTGCCTATAAGATTATGTTCGTCACAGATTTTATTCAACCATAAATGATTTCTACCCAAAATGTTAAAAATATATATTATTGATAATTTATATCACATACATTTTCCATGTTTTTATTGGCAAATAAACTTAATAAGAATAGCTTATGTGAATTCTAAAGGCATATAGTTTTTTTGATTGTCTAAAATTTGACCTCATATTTTTTGTGTAAGCCTATTTCTAAATTCTGCCTCGTTAGCCTGACAAACAGAGCTTCAGAGTTTGTTTGTTATGTAAGTATATTCATGTTTTCTGAAAAGTGAAACTTTTTGAAATTATCTTCTGTACTTGAAGTGGATCATCTAGTGATTAGTGTCATCAGATTGAATTATTTATATTTTCTTGCTGGAAATGAGTGATATTCCAAATGTTCAAGTACTCTGTGTGTGTGTGTATGTATGTATGTCGTAAAAGGACATTCATGACTTGGCTTCTGACTGCCTCTCTGAGCCCTCTCACCTGATCATGCATACATACCCCCCCAACCCCCGCTCCCCTACACACCCCCTTCACCCCAGCCCTGAACAACCGCTTACAGTTCCCTGAATCCCATGCTGTTTCATCTTCATACTGTTCCATCTTCTTGAAGTGCTCTTTTTCCATCTTTGTTCATTCTACAAATTGCAATTATTTATCTTGCAGAAGTCAGTTCAGTTGTACACTCTTCTTTCTCACCTCTCTCTCCCTGTCTTTCACCCCAGTCCAATTAACTCTTTCTTCCTCTGTGCCTCTACCGTACAATATGCAGATGCCCATCAGCACCTAGGACATTTTATTTGTGAACTTATTTTCTTTCTTTTTTTATCTTCATCAAGAATTTCTTATTTATTTATTTATTTATTATTATACTTTAAGTTCTAGGGTACATGTGCACAACATACAGGTTTGTTACATATGTATACATGGGTTGGTTTGCTGCCCCATTAACTCATCATTGACATTAGGTATTTTTTTTAATGCTATCCCTCTCCCATCCCCCCACCCCACGACAGGCCCCAGCGTGTGATGTTCCCCCCCCTGTGTCCAAGTGTTCTCATTGTGTGAACTTACTTTCTTATCCTGCTAGTATCTAAGATTGTTGGAGGGCAAGAATCTTGTCTGGCTTTGTATCTCCTGCAGTTAGGCTAGTGTTTGGCATAGAGAAGGTACTTACTTATTTATCTATTTAATCAATTAGCTAAGTTCCCTGCTGTTTCCCCAAACAACTTCGCATCCTCTCCAGAACAGTTTTCATCTGGTAGTCAGTAGCAGTATTGCCAACAATACTTCTATGTGTTCACATTTTAAAAATATATCGTAAGTAAAAACCATTGTATTAGAATACCAGTATACCTAAGGATTATATTCTCAAAGGTTTTTGAAGAGGTACCTATTTGTAACAATGGTTGTAAATAAATTGTTTAAAATTGAGGCTTAACATGCATTCATGTAACCACCAACCGGATGCCTTTCCCAGTCAATATCCTCCCCACCCCGCTCTAAAAACAAATAACCACTATTCTGATTTGTCTCACCCTATATTAGCTATGCCGGATCTTTACCTTCATATAAATGAGATCGAACAGTATATATCTTTTTGTGACTGGCTACTTTCATTCAGCATTATGTCTGTGATATTTTTCCATGTGAATTCTTTTGTTAACTACTAGCTTGCTCTTTTTCATTGCTCTGTAGCATCTCATTGTATGAATATGTCACAGTTTTATTTATCTACTCTACTGTTGATGGACATTTGGGTTATTTCCAGACTTGGCCTTGAACAAAGTTTTATTTGAGAACCAAACTACAGAGCATAGCATTAGACTTGCTTTTTGTCCTTTCTCTGCCTTCTAATAGGCAACGAATTGATCTTAATATAGAATGTACTTAACTTTACTCATTCAGTTAAGAAAGATTTATTGAGTACCTGTTGTGTGTCAGGTCCTGAATAAGTGTCCCTCCCTTTTGGAATCTCACAGACCACTGGGGAAGGCAGACCCTAAACAAGCCATTATATGTCTTTGCTAAATGTTGTAACAAAGACATAGAAGGTGTTCTAGGTGTTTATAACAGGAAAACCTAATCTGGTATGAGGGTTAGGGAGAATCTTCCCACAGAAAGGATATGTTAGCTGAGACCCGAAAGAGAAACAAAAGTACTGTCGGGAAGGAAGACAAGAACAGCATTGCTGGGTACAAGGTCCGGAAATGGTAATGAAGAATTGAAAGAACCCCCATATAGCTGAATCATAGAGAGGAAAGTAGAAAATGGTAGGAGGTGGGGCTGGAAGGGTAGACAGAAGCCATGTCATGAAGGGCCTTATGAGTTATCTGAGCAACGTGAGTCCTCATCCATTAAAGAGTTTTAATCCCGGCTGGGCGCGGTGGCTCAAGCCTGTAATCCCAGCACTTTGGGAGGCCGAGATGGGCGGATCACGAGGTCAGGAGATCGAGACCATCCTGGCTAACACAGTGAAACCCCGTGTCTACTAAAAAATACAAAAAAAAAACTAGCCGGGCGAGGTGGCGAGCGCCTGTAGTCCCAGCTACTCGGGAGGCTGAGGCAGGAGAATGGCGTAAACCCGGGAGGCGGAGCTTGCAGTGAGCTGAGATCCGGCTACTGCACTCCAGCCTGGGCGACAGAGCGAGACTCCGCCTCAAAAAAACAAAAAACAAAGAGTTTTAATCTCATGAACGGACATAACTTTAAAATTTTTTCTTTTGATGTTAACCTTACAAATTCTGAAGTGCACAAATCTTAAGCACAAAGAATTTTTACATACATTTTTACTAACACAACAGCTATTCCATCAGTATAATACCAGCACCTAGAATGTCCTCTCCTTCGCAGTTAGGACCCTCTCTTAAGGGTAGCTACTATTCTGACTTCTATCACCAGAGGTTACTTTTCCCTGATTTTGAACTACAATAATAACAAAATTGTCCAGTTGCACACCTTTGGGTCAGGCTACTTTGACTCAGCCTAAGATCTGCACAGTTCATCCATGTGTTGCCTGCAGGAGTAGTCTGTCTCTTTCATGACTCTGTAGTTTTCCATTGTATGAGTATACCACAATTTATTTGCCCACTTTATTGATTGACATGAGAATTGCTTTTTTTTTTTTTTTTTTTTGGCTGTTATAAATAAAACGATTAGGCCAGGCACAGTGGCTCATGTCTGTAATACCAGCACTTTGGGAGGCTGGGGTGGGAGGATCATTTGAGTCCAGGAGTTTAAGACCAGCCTGGGCAGCATAGCAAGACTCCATCTCTACCAAAAAAAAGAAATTAGCCTCGTGTGGTGCCCTCTGCCTGTAGTCCCAGCTACTGGAGAGTGAGGCGGGAGGATCGCTGGAGCCCAGGAGCTTGAGATTGCAATGAGCTATGATCACACTACTGAGCTCCAGTCTGACCCCATCTCAGGAAAAAGAAAAAATTAAGCTAGAGCTGCAATAAATAAATAAAATCATTGTGAAGATTTGTGTTCATGTCTTTTGATTGACATGAACACTCATTTCTGTGGGAGGTAGAATTTTCAAAAAGATGACTCTGCGTTCAGGGTGGAGGCTGATTTGGAAGGCACAGAGGTGGCAGTTCCTCAGGCACCAGCTCTTGGATGTACAGCCTTTTGCAAGTCATCTTAGTAAAGAGAGGACACATTCAAAACAGTTTAAACATCACACAAATCAAAGCGTAGATTAAAAAATGGAAAGCATATTTCCTTTTGGCTTCTATCATTACTGTCGTTTTCATAGTTATTATCATTGTTTACAGCCAGCTACAGCTTAGAGCTGATAGTAACTGCAAAGACAATATGATATACAAGTTTTAGTGACTTGTCATTGAATATGCCCCAATAAACAAAACCATTATTGTCATCAAACGTTTGTGAAGCCCCGTTTTTACGAGCTTCTTGTTGTGCCAAACCCTTGTTAACCTCAGTAGGAAACGCATCAGGTTCAAGAGGTGGAAGAAGAGACCCAGAGCCGGCAGAGGAGAGAGGGGGTTTTATTATGGGCTTAATACAGGGGAGAGAGTACAGGGCTGGGCAGGAAAACCACAACCACCCACAAACGTCATGCAGTTTATAGAGCATTTCCACTTACCACCCTCCCACCAACCACCTCCACCTGGCAACCTTAATGTAACCCAAATCTCAGGGCCTCGATCCCCGTATGGCTGGTGTTCCATGAAATCAGCCAGGGGCCTCAGATGTTTATCATAGATAAGGAAGGAATCTCCAGGTTAACCACTCCCAAATTACCTAGCTCGGAACACACATTCAGGTACATTGCCACACAGGATCATTCTAAGGAGATGCTTAAATTATTGCTCTCAGGTGTGCTTGTCCTACACTCCGTGTGTGTGTGTGCGTGCATGCGTGCGCACGCATTTGTGTGATGGTGCTGGAGATGTGTGTCTGAAGCGATAGACATATTTCTCTGACCATACAGAACCTTAGATTCTTAGCAGCATCTCTGATCTATCCTCTCAGGAAGTAAAACAACACAGATACAGAGACTCCATTCGCCAAACTAAAGTTGTTTTGGTGTTGGTTTTGTTTCTGAATTGTGAATTTATTTGTGTCTTAAAACTTTAAAATCAGCACATTTTGAATTGGGAATTTATGTCTTAAAACATTAAAATGAGCACATTCAGTTATATATACATATATAATGAATTGCCATTATAGAAAATAATACAGTCAGGTGAAGTTAAGAGTGCTATTGTGGAAATACCCAAGACTTTCAGCCACAATAAATGTTCAGTCCTTAGAACCATGGAAATTAAGATACAGTGTAGTGGCCGGGCGCAGTGGCTCATGCCTGTAATCCCAGCACTTTGGGAGGCCGAGGCAGTCGGATCATGAGGTCGGGAGATCGAGACCAGCCTGACTAACATGGTGAAACCCCCTCTCTACTGAAAATACAAAAATTAGCCAGTTGTGGTGGCACGCACCTGTAGTCCCAGCTACTTGGGAGGCTGAGGCAGGAGAATCACTTGAACCTGGAAGACGGAGGTTGCAGTGAGCCAAGCACTCCAGCCTGGGCGACAAAGTGAGACTCGGTCTCAAAAAAAAAAAAAAAAAAAAGATACAGTGTAGTAATAAGGAAGCAGTGGTCTGATTTCACCTTACCAAATCAGGCTCTTATCCACTACTACAATTATACTCTAACTCGCTCTTTTCACCCTATTCTGAATGTGTTGTGCATGTGCATTAAATCAATACATGTTTATTGAGCACCTGCAATATGCCAGATACCTTGTGAGGTGTTAGAGGTGTGAAGGTACAGTCACTGATCAACAGGAATTAGCAGCGTAGTGGAAGAGATGGTCAATTGAACCAGTGATTACCAGACTCCAATTAGAGCATGGGCCAAAATGCCAGGGTCCTCTGGTGGCACAGAAGGGGCATTTAAATCAGAGCAGGTAATCTCCAAAGATGAGAGTCATGAGCTAGGAATAGTATTCCAGACACTAAGATGAGGAGGCACAAAGGCACAGAGGCAAAAAGTAGCCTGCTGTAGGCAAGGAGTCACTAGTAATTTAGTGTGATTGGAGCAAAAGATGGGCATGTTCAGAGGAACTGGAGAGAAGCATAGAGGAAAAAATAGTAATAATAATAATAATTTTAATGGACAAAAAAACTTTTAAAAAGAGAGAGAGAAGCCTAGAGGGGTAGGCTGGAGGCAGAACTGAAGATGATTGGTGTTCATGAAAGGGCTGAGAAGGAAGGATCGAGAATTAAGAGGCCTGATCAAGCTCACCCCGTTCACAGTGGTACTCCTCATGTGTCCTCAAGCATGTCATTGGGCCTTAGGGTCCTGATTAGTATGACCAGAGAATTAGGGAGAGTTGTTCCCAAACCGTGAAACACTGTTCCAGTAGATGGGAAAAGATGGACTATGAACAATGGTTTCATTACTTTGATAGTTAAGGGAAGACTGAATACTGCATTGGCCTCTTTAAGACTCCTCATGACTCTAGCATATTAAAGGTTTCTGAAGTCATCCAGTAAAAACACCACTTCAGTTTTCTTTAATTCAGTATTTTCCAAATTATGTGGACTGGGAGCCGATTTTCTGTAACAGGATATTCGTATCATGAGGCAGAGCCCCATTCTGGCAAACAGTGGACTAGTTCTCAAAAGTACAATCATCTTTATTCATTCACTAATTAAATTTTTTTAAGTGCAGAACCAAACAACGGGTTCACTTTATACTTTAGATTACCAGCGTATCCCTGTAATAAACTTTAGGTGCTTATTTTCCACAGCAATATTTTTTTTATTACATCAACTGTCCTGGGATTTATCTTTTCTTTTCTCATTTTTCATGTCATGCATAGACTTTATTACCTGGTAATAAGTTGCAAGAAATGTGAATTGAGTTGTTTCTAAGCAAATATCAATCATTTATGATTTGTTTAATAGAAATTATAATGAAGAAAACCAGGGTTTTGCTTATTATGAAGTCATTATAGTCAACATTAGCAAATCCCAAAATTAATAATGTGTCAGTAAATCATTTGCATTGCTAAAGAGATCAAATAAATAAAAACAGGATTGACCGTGTTAGAAATTTGATATTTTCAACATTTATCTGTCAGAGCCACTGATTTGGAAATTGTTATAAATTCTTGAAAAATGGAAACTTTTTTCCCTGTAAAAATACCCATCATTTGGCAAAATACAGTGTCATTTTTCTTGAAGAGAATGTAGTGATTGATTATCCAGAGTGCTACCATGACAAGGTAAACCAACCAAATAGCTGGAAAATTGTATGTAATCATATAGCATCACAGAGGCTCTGTGTTGAGCACAACCATTAGAATTAAACCATGGCATCTAATCATTCCCTGCTGGTACTTCCTGTTCATCCCCAAAACCTTGACCTCCAGTGGATATGCAGAGGTGTTCGCAGTCATCCCTTCCCCTCCAAATGCTGTCAGCACAATTCTAGTCAGCTGAAAGCTCTGCAGTAAATACAAACCAAACCCAAACCAACCAAGGAGATTTCAAAATGCCAAGGTGTCTGTGTCTAACATCCCTCACATATATGGCATTCGGAGATTTATTCTGTGTATTAACATTATTAGTCTAGTTTCTTTTATTAATAGTATTGTCCTGAAAATCCTGAGAGATTATAAACAACTGAGGGAAGAGAAGGATGGGAGATGGACAAAAAGAAAAGTGGAATGCTGATCCCTCTTGAGAGGCTGATAATCTATTCAGGAAGAGGAAATACACTTGAGATGCCTTGAGGGCCGTTACACAGTATTCGTCCAGTGTGAAAGCGCCAGTACACAAATTGAATGCATGAGTCATGGGGGCCAACAGAGTAAAGGAGCAATCCAATTATCCTTGGCTATTAGAGAACTAAATTGAGTCATAAGAAAGGAAAGGGCTACCCAAACCTACCCCAGAGATGGTCATCAATAGCATACTTGGGAGTAGAACCAGGCCCTTTCTCCCAATAATCAGAGGGATCTCCTCATGCTCGTCTTCCCTGCAATGTTTTAGATTTTAAACAGGCTTTGTTAGGATGGCTGAACTTCAGTCTCCTTTGTTAATTGCTGCCCACATGTTGTAGGATATCTTGTGTTCTGAATCAGGATGAGGATTTTAAATTCTTCCTAGTGTAGGGACGTGTAGCCAGGCAGAATCAATTCCTGTCACTCACACACAAATACAGAGGAATGGGATTATGGATCAGGGTGAAGCTGCAGTGCTTTAATCTTAAAATCAATACAGAAAAGGAAGTTGAACTTGTGGGGATTCTATAGAGACTGTAATTTGGCTTCCTATAAGGTTTGCCTTACAGAATATAAGTGCTCCTTGCTTTTCACCTTCTGATTATTTTACTGGGGTGGGAAAAATGAGAGGAAGGGGAAAGATGACAAGAAACTTCTACCACCAAATCTTGAATAAGCATGCAAGTGTAACTCATAATTCAAGCTAATCCCCCACTGTGTTGAGAAGAGCTATACACCTTTGTTTAATCTTTTGATTTTTAGGAAATAATTAGCCAAAACCCTGTACCCCATCATCTGTATTTAAGCATAATAAAAATGCCTTTGATTTCTTCATAGTTCACTGTCAAGACTGGAAGAGTATTTTTTAAAGCTTACTTTTATGGCTAAGCTTATCATAGCCTATGTAATTTTATATAAATATAAAATCAACAAGCCAGTTACTGACTGAAGGATTCCAAGCTGCTAAGCATGAGATTAATATTTACCCCAGTGTAATTCTGCTTCTCTTGAAAGAGGCATGAACTAATGGTTTAAACAACTAAGTCTTTTCTTAATCAAAGATTTAGAATTTGTTGACTATGTGTCTTTTTCAGATATAACACTGATTTGCTGCACAATTCTGTTGGCGTCCAGCTTTAAGATGGGCTTATTTTTCCTTTCGGATAGTTTTTTAATTCAGTTTTAAAATATGTCTGAGTGTGTTTAGACCCTGCGCCTACAGTGGTGACAGCAATATGAAACACTGTAATCTCGTGAGAAAATGCACTGTGGGCAGCAGAACTCTGGTCTGGCTCTGAGGCAGAGTGGTATAGTTAGAAGAGCAAAGCCTGGAGCTCCTTCTTTGTTTACTTCATCTTCCTAAGCTTGTTTCGTCATCTTTAAACTGGGGATGATTATAGGATACACCTGATAGGTAGGGGTGTTGAGAGAATTAAAGGAAATAAAATATACAAAGTGCTTATCATTGTACTTTGCACTTGTAAGAACTCTATAAATGTTCATGATTATCATGATTATTATGTGAGTCTCAAGTGAGATAACATATGCTGTGTATGTGAAAACATTCTACAAGCTGTAAAACACAATACAAATGTTAGTTGTTATTCTGAATAGATTGATGGTTTTGAAACTTTTAAAATAAATCATGGAAGGTTTTTTCTTTGTGCTGCCTGTGATAGGTTCCTAATCTCAAAGAGCCTTGGAGTGATGAATCAGGCTCCAGCTGAATATGCATTTTCTGTCTTAAAAGCCAGAGTTATCTTGTGAGTGTCAAGAATTCCATGATATCAACTTGAAAATCCCTATTCTGTGTCCTTCCAGAGAAAACACTTGCTCAGGTCTTGGGAAGACCAGTGCTGTGTAAGATTCTTATTTGGTTGTTGTTTTGAGTTCATATTTCAAAATGTCACATTCTTCCAGGAAAGCTCAGATACCTTAAATTATGACATACTTGGAGTTGTCCTTCCTTGTCCTACACATTACTTGACTACAGAAATCTCATATCCTCTCTTTGTTGTTCATTTCCAGAGCACAATCATTGTGGAGAAGACAGTGCAAGACCTCCTGAACCTGATGCATGACTTGAGTGCATATTCAGATCAATTCCTCAACATGGTGTGCGTGAAGCTCCAGGAGTACAAGGACACCTGCACTGCAGCTTACAGGTATAGCTTCTGTTAGGAGCTAAGCAAAGTAACGTTTGAGCCTGAGGGTGGTTCTGATTGGTGAAATTGCCTTAATAGCCTAATTTTCAAAAGGGTCATCTCTGAGTTTGTCAAGAGATGAGAACATCCATCATGGAAATAGTCTCCTAGACCTTTGTGTAGTCGGAACAACAGAGAGAATGAAAGTGATGAAGGGACAGAGCCACTAGGACTGCCATTGAGTGGCTCGGATTATGTGTCAGCCTTGATGTTCATGAAAACCTGGAATGATAAGATCATGTTCCTCACGGAAATTCCAGATCTTGGTTAGTCTATCTTATGGTTAAAAAGATCCTTAAAATAGAGCAATTTGAAACTCTTAATCTTTAATAGAATTTCTTTTTAATTAAAAATATATTCTGGCTGGGCACGGTGGCTCACGCCTGTAATCCCAGCACTTTGGGAGGCCAAAGTGGGCGGATCACGAGGTCAGGAGATTGAGACCATCCTGGCTAACATGGTGAAACCCCGTCTCTACTAAAAATACAAAAAATTAGCCGGGCAATGCCGCAGGCGCTTGTAGTCCCAGCTACTCTGGAGGCTGAGGCAGGAGAATGGTGTGAACCTGGGAGGCAGAGCTTGCAGTGAGCTGAGATCGTGCCACTGCATTCCAGTCTGGGCGACAGAGCGAGACTCCGTCTCAAAAAAAAAAAATATATATATATATATATATTCTTCCTGACATTTAATTTGTAGCATTCCTACTGTCACAAAAGAACAGTTACCCCTGTTTTCAGCATCAGTAGCAATGAAAAACCATTGTTATGAACTTGAAAACCATTAGTTATCCCTCTGATTTCCTTCCCTAGGTTCAAAAAAATCTCTCTGGGCTTGTGGAAAAGATCATAGCAATTCTCTATGAAAGCTTATAATAGGAACAAATTACGGTCTGGTTCACAATACGTGAAACAATTAGAGAAGAAAAGAATGTATAATAAAATACTAAATTTTGTGTGCTCTTTATTGAAGACTAGATAGGTGAAGTGCACTACGTAATCAGGCGTTGCTTGTATAATATGGACTGTGAGGGCAGAGGGATCAAAACACAAGAAAGAGAAAGGGTTGTAATCGGGAATGGTTTCGCAGGTGAGATATGTGCTGGACTGATGAAATTTACGGAGATTGAAAGAATACACAAAGGCGGGGATGGAGGAAGCAATGAGACAGTTGCCCACTATTTTACTTTATTTATTTTATTTTATTTTTTGAGATAAAAGTCTCGCTCTATCGCCAGGCTGGAGTGCAGTGGCACAATCTCAGCTCACTGCAACCTCTGCCTCCTGGGTTCAAGTAATTCTACTGCCTCAGCCTCCCGAGTAGCTGGGACTACAGGTGTGCACCACCACGTCTGGCTAATTTTTCTGTTTTTAGTAGAGGCAAGCTTTCACCATGTTGGCCAGGCTGGTCTCAAACTCCTAACCTCATGATCCGCCCACCTTGGCCTCCCAAAGTGCTGGGATTATAGGCCTGAGCCACCGCACCCAACCCAGTTGCCCACTATTTAAAGGGGACAATGAAGAGGAAGTTTGACTGGGACAGAGTTCCTAGGAGAATCTAGCAGGAGATAATGTTGAATAGGAAGATTAAGACCAACTAAAAAGGGGTCATAAAAAATAAGATCCTGAAAATGTAGATGTTGGATAGCAGATAGGGAATCACTTATAATAAGTGAGCAAGGAAGCAGTGTTCACAGAAGATTGATTTGGCAGAGGAATACAACATAGATTAATGCTTAACCTTCCTGATTCCAGCAATAAGAATTATCCACAGTTACATGGACAAATTAATCAACAACCATCTCATTGAGATGCTGTCCCAATAACTTTTTGTGTTCAATAATTATTTATCAAAACTTATATTTAGGTTAAAATCATACATATAATTAACAATTCTGTCAATTGGTTGTATACTAAATAATAATTATAATGGTAATTCAAACAAAAGAAAGTTAAAATTTAGTCTTGTGGTAACAGAAACTTTAAAGTTTTTGGATTTTAATTTATACATATAGTCTTTTGTAAAAAGCTACAATGGAATAATAAAATAATTTCAAGCATAAAATATATTTCATTAGGATAAATTTCAGTGAGGAAATGAAATAGAAATAATAATTCAAAGAGGAAAAGGAAAAGTGAAAAATATCCTACTGTTAAAGAAGAGCTTGTTCATATGTATTTTAAATGTATAATGGAGGGTATCAAATCCCTGTGGCATTGAGATTCCATTGGATACTGTTTTTAAAATTTTAATTGACAGATAATAATTATATAATGAGTACAATGCGATGTTCTGATATATGAATACATTATGAAATGATTACATTCAATCCAATTCATATATCCATTACCTCTCATACTTGTTTTTGTGTGTCTTTGTGCTACAAACATTTAAAATCTACTCTCAGCATTTTGAAATATATGTGACGTTATTATTAATTATAGTCACCATGATGTTCAATCATTCTCAAAATGCCATTCCTCCTAACTGAAACTTTGTATGGTTTGAGCAACATCTCCCCACCTCACCCCACACCCATCCCACTCCGCTAGCCCCCAGCCTCCGGCAGCCACTGTTCTCCCTCTACTTCTGTGAGTCTTTTGTAGACTTTTTTAGAGTCCCCATATAAGTGAAATCATGCAATATTTGTCTTTCTGTGCCTGGCCATTGGATACATTTAAAATAGTGATTTTTAACATTGTCAGTCTTTAGGATATGCCAAAATTTATGTCTTTTGCATCTATTTAAAAGCATGCTAAAAAAAATTAAATGTCAACTTAAAAAAGGAAGGAGAATATAGTTTTCCAAAACTATTTTAAGGGATACACCAGTAACAATTGTAAAAGCCACTATTCTAGGTTAATTGTCTGAGATTGGAATTTCTGGGCCATAGAGTCTTGGATTTTCAGTTTTACAAAACCATACTCCAAAGTGGTAGTACCAACGTCTCATCTACCAAAAGAGAATTGAATAAAATATTTTAACTATTAATACTTAGTCCCGGTGCAGTAGCTCACGCTAGTAATCCCAGCACTTTGGGAGGCCGAGGCGGGTGGATCACCTGAGGTCAAGAGTTCGATACCAGCCTGGCCAACATGGTGAAAGGCCGTCTCTACCAAAAGTACAAAAATTAGCCAGGTGTGGTGGTGCATGCCTATAATTCCAGCTATTCGGGAGGCTGAGGCAGGAGAATCGCTTGAACCCGGGAGGTGGAGGTTGCAGTGAGTCGAGATCGCACCCCTGCACTCTGGACTGGGTCACAGAGTGAGACTCTATCTCAAAAAATAAAAACCTAAATATTAAAAAATTAAAAATTTAAAAAATAATTGCATTTTAATAATATCACATTTTAAATTTATGTTTAACCTCCATTAAATTTAAAGCTTTTTTTTTTAAGTAGGGCATGCCCTCTTTTTCTAGTAAGTTACCTGATTATGGGCACCCAGTTACTTTCTCACAAATAATAATGTTGATAAATAGTAATTATAGTGGAGATGTTGCATAACCTGACCACAATAAGGTCAAGTTGTCTCTAGAATGCAAATCCCACTGATGGCCATTTATATAGTATTATTGATGTTGTTGTCTTGAAAGACATGTTGTAAGTTCTTGTAGCTTGGCACCATTTTCATCATGAGTGATTTTTCTCCAATCATTTATGTTCCTGCCTCTCAAGAGGTCAAGTGGCTGGAAGCCACTGCATCTGCAAAGCAGACTGATCATTGTTGAATAGTTTTCATCTGGAAGTTTTCTCTTAGTTTGATGTGATACTCTTCTATCCATTGGACATAGTTCTTTTCTCTGAGTGATAATTCATCAGTTTAATCCTTTTATGAACACCCTTCAAATATATGAAGATAGCTATCGTAGTCCATTTAGTCTTGTTTTTCCTCCTTAAACTGAACATTCCCAGTTTCTGGCATGCCCTGGTCTACGAACTATCCCAGTCATCTTTCTCCATTACCCATTAGCTTGGCAGTGTCCATCTTAAAAAGGAATGCCCCAGACTATGCCCAGTGTTCCAGACGTACTCTTTCTTTTTTTTTTTTTTTTTTTTTTTGAGATAGAGTCTGTTGCCCAAGCTGGAGTGCAGTGGTGCAATCTTGGCTCACTGCAGCCTCTGCCTCCCGGATTCAAGTGATTCTCTTGCCTCAGCCTCCTGAGTAGCTGGGACTACAGGCGCAAGCCACCATGCCCAACTCTCTATCTATCTAATCTATCTATCTATCTATCTATCTATCTATCTATCTATCTATCTAATCTCTTTATAGTAGAGATGGAGTTTCACCATGTTGGCCAGGCTGGTCTCGAATTCCTGGCCTCAAGCAATCCTCCCACCGCCTCGGCTTCCCCACGTGACCAGATGCACTCTGGGTGTTGAGCAGCACCATCACTTTCCTTGTTCAGGACCCAGTGCTGGACACAATGCTTCTTAGTGTGTCCTATCATTGCACTTGTCAGGTATTTACTGAGCATTTACCAGGATGCTGTGTGGGTGTGTGGGGATAAAGAAATGAATCAGTCAAGATTCTACCTTTCATGTGCTTATATTCTTGGTGAAGAATAGAAAGGGAAATACGGGACAAAGAAATAGCATATATCCACAGCATTAATTCATGACAGAAAATATGGCAGGATAGGTAAAAATGCCTTGCTGTGGGAAGAAGAAATTACAAAGGAGAACTGGGAAGGCTTGGTGAAGGATATGAACTAGACTTTATGAAGAATAAAGAGGATTTAGACAGAGGCTTGAAGAAGAGCAAGAACAAGTGATAAATGTCTGGGATGTGGAAAGGAAGGCTTGGGTCAGACTGGAGGATCGCGAATGTCAGACTCCAGGACCTTTGCCTTTTTAAATTAAGTAGCAAGGAGCCACTGAGTGGGCAGTAAGCATGGAGTGCCATGCGGAGACCTGTGCTTTAGGGAAATTCTTCTGAGTTTTGTGTAAGATGGATTTGAAAAGCAAGAGTATAGAGATAGAGGGGAGAGAGACATTAAGTGTCTGAATTAGGGGACAGGGAAGGAAAATGGAGAGGAAGGAACAGGTTAAGAGATAGTAAAGAGGTAAACTTGATAAGACTTGGCCACTGATTGGCTATAGAAGAAATACTGATTGAAATTAGTATTATCTTTTCTATGCTGTATTTGTGGTGATTTCTGTAAAACACAAATTCAGGATCTCCCATTTACCCATTACATTTAATGTCATTTATTTATTTAGAGAGATTCTCGCTCTGTTGCCCAGGCTAGAGTACAGTGGCACGATCTCAGCTCACTGCAGCCTCCACCTCCCAGATTCACGCAATTCTCCTGCCTCAGCCTCCTGAGTAGCTGGGATTACAGGCATGCGCCACTATGCCTGGCTAATTTTTGTAGTTTTAGTAGAGATGGGATTTCACCATGTTGGCCAGGCTGGTCTCAAACTCCTGACCTCAGGTGATCCACTCACCTCGGCCTCCCAAAGTGCTGGGATTACAGGCATGAGCCACCATGCCTGGCCAAATTTAATGTTATTTTTAAGTCACCATTTCAGCCTATTGAGATATTTTTGAATCTTCATTCTGTCATCAAAAAATCTTAGCTATTCCTGTAAGTTCCATGTCTTCCTTGATTACATAAGCAGTCATTTTTTTAACGCATGTCATTGAAAAAATGTCCAACAGCTTAGGACTAAGTTGAGAATTTGGGAGCTATACCTCCTGACACTTCCTTGTATGTTGACGTATATATTACTTAGTGCCTCAGGAGTTCATATGTTTTTCTAACTAGGAACCTGGGCTTTAGCTCAAGAGCAGGCCCTACAGCTTCAGTTTAAATGCCAGCTTTTCTACCTACTACTTATATGGCCCTAAAAAGCTACTCAGCCTCTCTACCTTGATTTCCTCATCTGCAAAAAGGTAATAATAGTCCTTTTCTCAAAGGGTTGTCTCAAAAAATGTCAGTCTTTTGTAACCGGTTTTCGCAAAATAATATGCTCCCCCCAAAATGATTTGCTGCTATTTTGATAATGATGATAATGGTAATGACAGTAATTGCCTTTACCAGTTCCCATAACAGTTATTCCACATATTTCATAATCTACCCTGTAAAAGATTGATCAGGTTTCTTGCTGGTGTCTTCCCAGCCTAATTCTTTTAATGCAGCCAACCCTTCCTCATGTCCACCCAAGATGGGCATGCAAACCTGTTATGGACAATACTAGATATTTGTTCAGGAATCCTCCCATCCCTTTACTGTTAGGACCCACTTGTCCCAACTAAACCATTCCTTAGGAACTCTCTTCTTGGGCAGCTTTCAAATTACCTTTGGAAACAAGATCAAGACAACCAAGAACCGAATTTACCGCTGCCCCAAGTCAGTTAGGAAAGGATCATTTGACCTATTCTTTGTGAGATCCTTCTAGCTTCTAGTGAGTACCACTTTCAAATTATTCATGAACTACTTTTTAATTATCTGTTCAGAATTTTGCCTACAATTCCAAATTCACCCCATTTCTGTAATTTATGTTCCTTTTCTTTTATGAACATCAGGGATTTGCTCCCAGGCACTTTTTCCTGTGTGTCAGGATACCTTCAAAATGTTCAGCAGTGGTTCTGTGATTCCATGCTTTGAATTATTTCGGCACCACAAGATCCTTCCCTAAATTTGTTAAACCTTTCAGGAATTTTTTTGATCTCAATAACCATTAACAAGCACAGTGGATCACTGCATCCTTAAAACAATTCATTCACTTGGTTTCTAGAATTCCATTTATCTAACAAATATTTATTGAGTGCTTGTACATGAGTTTGTAGATATAACAGTGAACTAAACAGATTAAATATCTGCTTTCATGGAGTTTGTGTTCTGTTGTGAATGGGAGAGGGGAGATAGACAATAAATGAATGTAAAACATAAAACATGAAGAATTTTAGGGCCAGGCGCAGTGGCTCATGCCTGTAATTCCAGCACTTTGGGAGGCCGAGGTGGGCGGATCATGAGGTCAAGAGATTGAGACCATCTTGGCCAACATGGTGAAACCCCGTCTCTACTAAAAATGCAAAAAAATTAGCTGGGCGTGGTGACACACACCTGTAGTCCCAACTACTCAGGAGGCTGAGGCAGGAGAATCGCTTGAAGTTGGGAGATGGAGGTTGCAGTGAACCGAGATTGCGCTACTGCACTCCAGCCTGGTGACAGAGTGAGACTGTGTCTCAAAAAACAAAACAAAACAAAAAAAGAATTTTCGAAGATAGTAAGTACTGTGGAAAAAAGAAATGGTGTAAAGTAGATAGACTCAGGAGTGTGGGAGGAGCAGGTTGTAGTTTTAAATAGGATGCCCCAGGGCGGCTCTGTCATGTTGAGCTTAGAGGAAAGGCTCCAAGGAGTTGAAAGAGTTTGACCAGCCATCTGGGAAGAGTGCACTGGCACAGGGCAAAGGCCAGGAGGCAGGGCTCTCCGGGACACTTTTAAGGAACAGCAGGGAGGCCAGCATGGTTAGAGTAAAGTGAACAAGAGGAGGAAGGGTATTGGAGGATCACCAAGGAGGGATGGAGGGCCTGGTAGGCCACTCTAGGGATGCTGAGTTCTACTGTGAGTGAAATGGGAAGCCATTACAAGGATTGTGCGTAGGAGCAGCATGATCTTACATGTATTTTAAAATTTAAGTATTGCAAATAGGCTTTAGGGAGACAAGGATGGAAGCAATGGGACCAACTAAAGGCTAGAGTGGTAACCCAGGTGAGAAATGAGGACTCTTTGCACTGTTGGTAGCAGCAGAGATGGAGGGCACTGAGTGAACTCTGAATGTATTTGAAGAACCAGCCAGCTGAATTCCCCGCCAGATTGAAGATGGGGTATGAGATAAAGAAAGGTATCAAAAATAACTCTCAGGGTTTTATATTTGAGCAGTGAAAAGATGAATGGAGTTGCCAGCTATTGTGACGGAGGATGCTGCAGGTCTGGGCAAGCCGATCAGGGCTTAAATTTGGAGTGTCTCTTAGCCACGTCGGGGACAGAGTTGGACATATGCATCAAAATAGGAGAGGTCTGGCCTGGAGATAGATATTTGGCAGCCATCGACATATAAATAGTATAGCTAAATGGAATTTAAAACTATGGGACTAGATGAAATCTTCACAGGAGGGAGTATACTCATGGCAAAGAAGAGGACCATGGACTTCATGAGACAAAGAAGAGGACCATGGACTTTATGAATTTTGCAAGATGAGGAGAAACCATCAAAGGACATTGACAAGCAGCAGCCAGAGAAGGAGGAGGAAAATCTAGAAAATGTAGTGTTGTAGTGCTGCCAGCATTAGAGCTCAGCATGGACTGAGTGATAAATGTGAGTGTTTTTGTGGAGTAGCAGGGATGGAAACTGGACAGGCATGGCCTTAAACAAACTAGGAGTAGAGGAAGGGTAAATAGAGGCAAAACTTTTACACTGAGTTTTGCTGCAAAGGGGTACGGAGAAATGGCATAGTGGCTGGAGAAGTGAAGTCACAGGAAGGTTTTTTTTGTTTTATGTGTTTTTTAAATAGAAGAAATAAGTACATATTTGTATTTGAAGAAATGGACTTGGGAAGAAGGGAAATTTGGTGATGTAAGAGAGAAAGGAGAAAATCCCTGAAATTATGTTTTTGGCCAGGGAAGTAAGGGTAGAGGAGGGGTGCGCAACTGGAGTGATTGGTTTAGGCGGGAACATGGATAGTTTTGCCCATGCTGTCTGTCTGTTCTACAGGAATTGAGTTATTTCTCTGTCATTCATATTTTACTGCTTTGTCCAAACAGCAGAACTCTGTCTCCCTTGGACTACTACTTCTGGAACATGGCCATTGCTCTTGGTTTTTGACATATTCTGGTCGTCAGGAGCATTTTGATTCCTTCCCGTAAGAAACTCTACTGCTGTGGCATCTCTGCTACCCATAGTCTCTGAAATGGTGGCCACCTGTTGCTGCCCACTGTCACATCACAGGGGATTATCTGGGAGGAATCTACCATAGTTGCTGAATGATGGACCTATGTTAAATTTTTCTCAGGATTGGGAAAAGTACTCTGTGAGGCTTTGAAAGGGAATAAATAGAAAATCATCTTTCTAGTTGTTATACAACAATGCACACTCAAAGGCACAACACATGCCCCCACGGTGCTGTTGCCTGCTGGTTAATCAGCATATTCAGGTTTCTGGAGACAGTGTTTTCTTATTGTATGACTCTGAAGATGCAAAGTGTCCTTACTTCCTCTCTTCCTATTTATTGCCCTCCCCCAGATTGGCACCTGCTGAGGAGTAATTAGGGCAGTCCTAATTTGGACGGCCAAATCCTGATTACAGTGAGGGGAAAAACAGGAAATGTTCTAGTTTTGCTGCCAGCAAATGACTGACTTAAATAGAAAGCCATATACAATTCAAATGATCCAAAATGGTATAACACTGGGGAAGGAGGAAGGGAGCAGGAAGACATTGCAGTCTGATTTTCTCCCATGTGATCCTCAGCAGATATCCTTCAGAGAAATCATAAAATCTAGAAGCTCACAATGCCCTCTGCTGAGGGTTGGCTTGTCTTCCAAGCTTCCCATGAGAACCGGGGCAGCTCCTGGGAGCTTAGAGATCTGAGGAAAGGTGAAAAACACACCACCTTTCTATGAGTACCTCATTCTGGAGAGAAAGACTGTGCCGCAAGTAATGATGTCAGGTTACATGCTTTGGATTAAGAGGGCTTTCCTAAAAAGGGAAATGGGGCTAGAAGTCTTTTCCCTAATTATCCACACCCCTTGGGGCTTAAAGGGAAACTCAGCTGTGAAATCTGTACTGCTTGACATTAGCAATCAGGCACTTGGCCTGTGAGTCGCCTACGTCTAAGCAGAGTGCTTCCCTCCCCTTGCCTGTCCTCTGTCATGAGATCCAGCCAGCAGCTCATGTGTCCCAAAATTATAATGTAAAGATTGGAAATCACAGTTTTCGGAATTTTCTCTCTGTTCCAATTTAGCATCATCAGTTCATTAATCAATTTTTTTCCTTGGAGGTGGGGGATAAGGGGGCTCTCTGCCTTGTGTTGGGTCTGGTAGAGAATACAAATAAAACCTCTTCCCTCGTGTTAGAGGCTCAGTTGGTTTGAGTTGATTTAAGACACAAGCATGTTACTTTCAGCTCACCCCTTTCACCACTTCAGAGAGGAGCTAGAACTCATGCTGGACATGAAGAAAGAGTGAGGAGGAGAAACCTGCAGCGGCTAATGGCAGACATCAGAGCTGGCACTGGGCTAGGTACCTTGTTGACCCTTGGTATGCTCACTGAATGAATGAGGACATTTCTGCCAGACTGAACAGGACAAGCAAGCAGTGGAGCAGGATGGATGACCATGGTGCATGGGAGAAAGGCTGAGAAATCACTAGGGTGACTAGGGTGGACAGTGTGGTTGGGTAGAAATGGGCAGGAAAGGGGATTTTTTTAACGTCCTGTATTAGGTAAAAGAGTACTATCGTAGTGTCATGCGCGTCTGTGTAAAGAGACCACCAAACAGGCTTTGTGTGAGCGGTAAAACTTTTTAATCACCTGGGTGCAGGCGCGCTGAGTCCGAAAAGAGTCAGTGAAGGGAGATGGGGATGGGGCTGTTTATAGGATTTGGGTAGGTAAAGGAAAATTACAGTCAAAGAGGGGTTGTTCTCTGGTGGGCAGGAGTGGGGAGTCACAAGGTGCTCAGTGGGGGAACTTCTTTGAGCCAGGATGAGCCAGGAAAAGGAGTTTCACAAGGTAATGTCATGACTTAAGGCAAGGACCGGCATTTTCACTTCTTTTGTGGTGGAATGTCTTCAGTTAAGGTAGGAACAGGCCATTTTCACTTCTTTTGTGATTCTTCAGTTACTTCAGGCCATTTGGGCGTATACGTGCAGGTCACAGGGGATGCAGTAGCTTAGCTTGGGCTCAGAGGCCTGACACATAGGTCTTGGTAAGGAGGATGACATGATCAAAGTGGTGTTTTACCATCTCACTGGCCCCACTGTGCTCAATAGCAGAGACTAGACACTAGGGGCTCTGGTTGCTTCTGAAGCCCTTCAGGTTTCCTATGTAGCCAGAGGCCAGGGTTCTATAGGAATGAGACTCTCCTTGAGCTGGCCTTGGAGCTTTTGCCAATCTAACTTAACTTCGAACCTCAGAACAGCCAAGGGCATACACCAGGGAAACCCTCTGCAAGCTCCAGCTTGTGACCTATCTCTCAAAGCTATGTTGTCTCCTAACACTGATATATATATTCATTTATATTAAACATTAAATAGCTACAAAAACATTATGACCTATATACAGTATCTGTTTCATAGAGGGCATTCAGCAAATGAGCTTTTATTATGTGCTCCTATAATTTATTATGCAAAACTTTATACTAGTATTTATTCCATTGTATTGTAATTTAAACTTTTAAAATATATTATTTCATTAGTTATTGGTTTAACTGTTTTTCTTTAAAAAAAAAAAACACATTGTTTTTCAATTGTAGCTTCACACAGAATTATTTAGGGAAATTTCAAAACACACATCTTGGGTTCTCCATACTAGGCCGACTGAGAGTTGGACCTGGGCAAGTTTAGTTTAAAAATATCCTCAAAGTGATTCTCATGTGTTACTGGTTAGAAATCACTGGTCTGGGCCAGGCACGGTGGCTCACGCCTGTAACCTCAGCACTTTGGGAGGCCGAGGTGGGTGGATCACCTGAGGTCAGGGGTTCGAGACCAGCCTGGCCAACATGGTGAAACACTGTCTCTACTAAAAATGCAAAAATTAGCTGGGCATGGTGGTGGGTGCCTGTAATCCCAGCTACTCAGGAGGCTGAGGTAAGAGAATCACTCGAACCTGGGAGACAGAGGTTACAGTGAGCCGAGATCATGCCACTGCACTCCAGCCTGGGTGACAGAGTGAGACTTGGTCAAAAAAAAAAGAAAGAGAGAGAGAGAGAAATCAAGAAATCACTGGTCTGAACTCTTAGCTTCCAGAAGTAAGTTATTATGTCATTTTCTACACACCTGTCTGCAATATCTTGCATGGTGTCTCTGTATGGGGCTTGCACTCTTTGTTTTTGATCAAGTGAATCCCTTCACTCATCCTTTCCAGTACATATCAGCTGCCCTTCTGACCAAATACAGATGCTACCCACCTAACCAGTTGCCCTACAAATTTTCTAGCAAGCAGCCAGTCCTCATTTCTCCTACCCAAGTCACTCTACCATAATCAGATAGGAGTCTGTTGCAGTGACCTTGACATAAAGTAACAAGGACCTAGACTGGAATGAAAATAAGTAATAAAGTATTAATACATAGTCTCTGTGCCAGGGACTTTATAGTCATAGCTCATCTAGTCAGTCGCAACAATTCTGTCTGCCTTTCAGATGAGGAAACAGAGGTTCAGAAAAGTTAATAACGTGGCAAAGGCCGCAGAGCATGAAGTGGTAGTACGTGTGTGAAAAGCACTAGCTCTATCTCAGTCTTCAGCCCAAAGGAGAGGCAATGGAATTAAAGAGGAAATAGGAAATCTGAAAAATGTTTCCAATGCTTTAGAGAGACAGTGTAGTAACTAGGAAAACAGACTGCAGAACAGCGGGTCTGGTTCAGTTCAGGTTCTACCTTGCTAGTTGGCTGACCACCATCAAGTTCCCAACCTTCTATGCCTCTGTATTTCACTTATAGAATGGAAGTAATGTTAGTACCTACCACACAGGGTGGTTGTGGGGATTAAAAGTTAATATATGCCAAATGCTCAGAAGAATGCACAGCTCATGGTAAAGGCTAAATTGTCAGCCAATATGATTATTTATTGTTGCTGCATTTGATGCTGTTTTGTATTATTTACTTTTAAATTCATTGATGATATTGTTGATATTCAATAATAGGACGGTACAAGAAAGTTTTTTTAATTTTATTATTATTATACTTTAAGTTTTTTTTTTTTTTGAGACGGAGTCTCGCTCTGTCATCCAGGCTGAAGTGCAGTGGTGCGATCTCAGCTCACTGCAAGCTCCGCCTCCCAGGTTCACGCCATTCTCCTGCCTCAGCCTCCAGAGTAGCTGGGACTACAGGCGCCCGCCACTACGCCTGACTAATTTTTTTGTACCGTTAGTAGAGACGGGGTTTCACCGTGTTAGCCAGGATGGTCTCCATCTCCTGACCTCGAGATCCACCCGTCTGGGTCTCCCAAAGTGCTGGGATTACAGGCGTGAGCCACGGCGCCCAGCTATTATTGTACTTTAAGTTCTGGGCTACAGGTGCAGAACATGCAAGTTTGTTGCATCTGTATACAATGTATACCACGGTGCCACGGTGGTTTACTGCACCCATCATCCTGTCATCTACATTAGGTGTTTCTCCTAATGCTATCCCTCCCCTAGTCCCCCAACCCACAACAGGCCTCAGTGTGTGATGTTCCCCTCCCTGTGTCCGTGTGTTCTCATTGTTCAACTCCCACTCATGAGTGAGAACATGCGGTGTGTGGTTCAGAAAGATATTTTTAGGTCATTTGTTATTTTCCTGGTGTTTGGTGCTTCAGTTGTATCATTCATTGCTTCAATCTGTTACTCATTCAAAAATCATTCATTGAGCACTTCTAGGAGCCAGCATTATTCTAGGGCTAAAGGTGGAGAAGTGAATTGACTAGGTAAGGTCCTTGCTTTCGTGGATTTTACACCTTAATGGAGGGAGCTAGATAATAATCAAGTGGAAATAAACAATAAATTTCTCATTAATAAGGATGATGTGATTAAATAAAACAAGAAGTTCAAGTGAGGAGTAAGGTCAGGGAAGCTGTCGTGGAGGATACGGTGTTTGAGCTCAGTTCTGAAGGATGAGAAGGAGCCATGTGGAAATGTGGGGAAGAAAACTCCAGGTGGAGAAAGGAGCAAGTCCGAAGATGGGAAGTAGCATGAATTCAGGTTAGTGAGCAAAGAGAATGAATACTGAGTGACATTAGACAGGTACAGGGGTCGGATCATTTGGATCATTTCTGACTGCACGTGAGAATCACATGGGAGATGAAAACATATCCAGACTGAGCCCCACTTCAGACTGTGAATTGATGTATTTTTAAAATGCTTCCCAGGTGTTTTCATGTGCAGTCAGGATTAAGAACCGTTAATAAAGGATCTTGAGGGTAGAGAATTTGAATTTTATTCGCAGTTAAATGGGAAGACAAGCAAAGTTTAAATAGGGAGTTATCTGATCTGAGATCTGCCTATAAAGATCTTAATGATATTCAAACACAGACTATATTTAAATTTGCTTTATTATGAGAAAAATCTGAACATTGACGGTTGAGACAGTTCTTTTTTTTTTTTTTTTTTTTTTTTTTTTTTGAGGAATTTTGCTCTTGTTGCCCTGGCTGGAATGCAATGGCGTGATCTTGGCTCTCTGCAACCTCCACCTCCCAGGTTCAAGCAATTCTCCTGCCTCAGCCTCCCAAGTAACTGTGATCACAGTGCCACCACACCCAGCTAATTTTGTGTTTTTAGTAGAGACAGGGTTTCACCACGTTGGCCAGACTAGTCTTAAACTCCTGACCTCAGGTGATCCACCCATCTCGGCCTCCCAAAGTGCTGGAATTACAGGCGTGAACCACTGCGCCCACCTGATACAGATTTTATATGAATTCTTGGTCCACTACCTGTGTTACAGTATAATTTTTTTCTTCTTGATCTTTTAAGTATCAGTTATGACCCTTCATATGAGAACTTGTCTGTTTAAAGGTTGTTATTAAATTATCCCCAAGAGTTACCTTCTGTAAACTGTCATTCCAAAGCTTTTTTCCCTAGGTCCCCTTGGATGGTTTCTGTTTTCCATGGGCGCCCTCCAGAGTTATCAGAAGTTGTCATTCTCAGGTAGACATATACATTATCATAAAGCTCTCTGACCAGCATTGAGTATGGTGTCAAAGATGTTCTGATGTTCCTCTCCTCTTTTGCTATGTATCCTGCTCCATCTTAACTGACTTTTTGGTTTTGGTTTTGTGTTCGTTTTGTTTTATTTGGCAGCACAATACTATTATCTTTGCATCCCTAATTATCATTATCACTTGTGCTGCCAGACATTTCACTGCGGTTTCATCTGCTGCAGGTCCAGTTATTCACAGCCTACACTGGACGACGGCACTTTAATTTGAACCAGCCTTGTCCAGGGTTCATTTGTTGAGCTTGGCTCCTAGTTTTTGAAGTATCTTGAAAGATTCAGTCTGGGAAAGTAAACATCATGCCTTGGCTGTCACCAAACAGTTGAATCCAATTAGCTCCACCTGCCCCTGGTTGTTTACCTAATGAAAGACTCAGCACCCCAGCTGTGTCCAGGGACCATGCACACTCGCACTTCCCAACTGTTCCAGAGAGGAAGCGGTACACATCAGAGCCAGGCGACACCAGCAGATGTTTTCTGAATGAAATTCACTCAGCCGTATCTCGAGGGTGGACCTTTCTCTTGGCAGCCTCATCACCTGTACCAAAAGGTACACCTATTTTCCTCCTCCTCTTGGGAACAGATACAAATAGTTACACAGATGGCTGTGTCTGTGGCCCATTGAGCTGTGAATTAATGAGTACATTATGGTTCTGGTAGGGATGATTAACCTTGCTTCTCCTATGGAATAATTGTTGGAGGTATAGCTCTTCTTTTTTGAGGCTATTTGGATATGTCCTGGACTTCTGTAACCCACATGATCTGATTTATCAGAAAATCAAAACCAAATAAATGCAATTAGTCAGGGTGGACTTGCCACTTGAGTGAAAAATTTTCTTTACGGTAATTGTATATTGCTGATCAATGCCTGTATTTCAAATTAGAATATTTGGGATTACTTTTGGGATTGATGTTCATTCTAGTATGTACTAATATATATATTGTTGAGGGCAGTATGTTAGTAGCATTTTCATTCATTGGGGTGACCATTTTTTAATAAAATGGGATCGATGCATATTAGAGATAACATAATCTTGAATTACTGAATTAATCCAGTCCTTTAAAAACATGTAAGTAAATAATGTGGGTACCTTTAATGTCCTCCAACCTAACCTAATTTTTTTAGTTCAGCTAATGCTAAAATGGAAAATTCTAGCCCTTCAAAATGTACAATACCATCTCACACCTACAGCTCCGACTATTTCCTGAACCTGAGGGCAGATACGGACCAGCACGGATGGGCTCAACGACGTAGATGTTGACAAAATGAGTTGGGCTTGGGCTTCTCACTCTGTGAAACAGAATTTGACCTGTAGTGTGGGTCTAAGAATTGACCCATACTCAATTCTAAGAATTGAGCCATACAGCCAAGATTCTTTCTGGATATGAATGGTGAAATTGAAATTTTATATAATTTCCACATGTCACAAAATATTGTTCTTTTAGTTTTTTAAAAACCATTTTAAAATGCCAACACCATTGTTAGCTTACAGGACATACAAAGACCACTGATGGGTAGGGTGGCCCGCAGCTCATGGTTTGCCCACCCCATTGTATCAGACAGAGTGCTAACTGGGAAGTTATGGATAAGTGTAAAAGGAGGGGATTTGTTTGTTTTGTTTTCAAAGGGACAGATCATTGTAGGCTGACATAGTCAACAAATTCTTCACAGAGAAAGTGAGTTTTTGAGGAGACTTTCCAATAATAGGCCACCTAGGAATAAGTAGCGTAGAAGGGAAAGGCTTGTTAATAATCTCTCCTTGGTTCATTTGTTTTACGAGTCAGGACTACTTTATGTTGGAATTGTTCAGAGGGGGACACACCTGTATTCATTATCCTGATTTGCATTGAATCCAGAGAGGCATGGAGAAGGGTATGGCACAGAGTGATCTGTGATTTGGTTAAATGCCAAATGACTTGACAGCTCATCAAAGTTGTTTAGTGCAGAGAAGAAAACTGAAACCATTAAGATGCTTTTAGTGCAATAAGTTATCTCGACTTTTGAAATTGAAGAGGGCTTATTTTTATCTGTATTTCAGTTCTTATATGCCTTCCATATACCAGGTATTGTGCTAGGCACTCGGGACACAAAAACTAATAAGAAATCAGCTCTGCCCTCAGAGAACTCATCATCCAGTGTGGGATTCCAGCTTGCAAAAAAGTGTAGAAGGACCAGTTAAAATAGAGGTTGGCAAACGCAAAGGTTATGGCCATTTAAATCACATGGGAAACTATAAAAATTTCTGTTGCCTGGGTCCCACAGCCCAGAGATTGTGATTTACTTGGTCTTGGGTATGACTTGGGCATCTGGTTTTTAAAATAGCTTCCCCAAGTGATTCTAACATTTAGTCGAGATTGAAAACCTTTGGTATGGGGGTGGTGAGGCACAAAAAAAGAGGACTCAGATGTACCAAGGGAGGAACTGGGGCAATGCTTGACAAGTAGAGGCAAACAAGGAGGATGAGAAAAAGGCTTTCTAGGCAGAGATGACACACAGAAGCAGGAAATACTAGATCTCATATGGAAAACTTTGGAATACTCATTATGGGTAATATGTTCAACCAGCATAGGCAAGGGGTTGGCTAGGAATAGTGAACAGACACAAAGGAGAAAAGGAATAGCAGGAGATGAAGCTGAAAAGATAGATGTTCATGGCTTGCTAAGTCTAGCCTTGGTCTTACCTGGAATTAGAAGTCACTGAAGACTTGTAGGAAGGGTTATAACATGATTGGATTTGTAGTTTAGAAAAATGACTCTTCTGACTGATGTGGTGAGTGAACTGATGGTCTTGTAGCTGCAGGCGAGAAGCCCAGTTACAAGGTTATTGCCAAGTCCAGGTGAAAACAGATGAGGGTTAAAATATAGGTTAATAGCAGTGAATCTGCACAGGAAATGACATATTTATTAAGATATTAAGGCAGTGGAATTGGCAGGATGTGGTGACTGGGTAATTAGGATGACTCTGCGTTCGTTCCTGACTTGAATAACAGGATGGCTTGAATAGGGCACATTAGATGCTCAGTGGGAGAGAGAGAGGGAAGTAGTTAGTAAATTGAGTTCCTGTTGACTCATTTTAACTTGAAATGTGGATGGAACTTTCAAGTAGAGTTCTACAGTAAGCCTTTGGATATGCAGACTGCAAACTTAGAAGAGAGGGCCACCTTAGAGATAATAATTTCAGAGTCATCAGAATATAGGTGGTTCAAGTTGGGCAAGAAGATGACTGCCCAAGTGGGCGATACAGAATTCTGTGGAACACAGCATTTGAAGTATGGATGGAGAAAAAGAGCCGTCAGTATGGCTAAGAAAGGTTAGGATGGTAGGTAAAGAACATGATATGGAAAGCAAAAGAGTAATATTTCAAGAAGAGAGTAATCAAAAGTGTTGGATGCTTTAGAACAGTCAAAGAGTACGAAGAATAAAATAAAAAGTGCTCATGGGTTGGCAGAGCAATTTCAATGGAATAATGGTTCTAGAACCCTGATTGCAGTTGATTTAAGACTGGATTTTGATTTCCTGTCAAAAGTTTGGTACGAATAGATTTAAAAAGCCCTTTTCTTGTTTCTAACTTGTAGAAATTCTGGATTAAAAAATTATAACTTTAAAAGCATTTTAAATATGTAACCAAACTCAGACAGATGAAAGAGAATTCTCCAGATGCCATGAATGAAAGAGGAATTAAAAGCCAGAAACAGACAAATGTGGAAGTTGAGTGGGCTACAAAGGTTTCAGGACCACATTTAGAGGTCAAATAGAGGCTAGCATCTTGACATCTTCCAGGCAGTGAGGGAGCTTTATCTGTGCAGAAGTTATGCAAATAACTGTTTCATTCGTATTTCTTATTTCATTCATGAATGGAACCAAGAAAACTTGGGACTTAAGAAGGAGCTACCCAACCTAGAGTAGAAAAGTAGCCCCTAAAAGAAATCAGAATCCCACACTTCATGTGATATGTGCGAGTAAGAACCTCAATCTGTACTACCTACATAGGGAGAAAAAGCCTTAAGCCAAAAGTAAAAAATAAAAAAAGGCAAAAAAAATTAAAACCCTGTTTGGAACCAGTGAAACTCAAAGCACCCAGAAGAGGCAAATGCAGACTACCTCACAGTGATATCTTGAAAATTCAGGGCAAATGCAAGAGTCCTACAGAGGATAAGTCCCACTGAAGTAGAGCTTCCAGACGAAAGTAGCAGACCACATGAGGAAATGCAGCATCATTAGAAAAGAAGGCAAATGCAACAAACAGGACACTTGACATCTATAAGAACTACCAAAGAATATAAAGCCACTTTGTAAAAGGAACTTAAAAATTGTTGTTTTCTAAAACATTCAAGGAGATAAAGAAAAGGGCAGTTTCCATGATACAAGAACAGGGCAGTTTGGGAGGGAAAAGCCAGTAGATTTGTAAAAGAGGCAAATAGAAAATCTAGAAATGAAAAATATAATAACTAAAAATTTTTCAAAAAGCAGTAGATGGGTTAAGTCATAAAGTAGACCTTGGAGAGAGATTTCATGAATGAGAGGTGAGGCAGGGAAGTCAATTAGTGCAGGCTGCTCCTTTGATGAATGCCTTTGAAGGAGAGGGAGCAGCTTTGTTGGAGAGGAATGCAGAGAAGAGATTCATTCATCCATTCATTTTTAAAATAACAGAGGATTAGGGACTATATAATGGAAAGAGTAAAAATACAGGAAAAAGGGGAGATAGGTCGGGGAAAAAAGATCCCCAAGAGTCTAAGTAGAGGAATTACTGGAAATGAATGAGGGTGAAACAGATTTGAATATATCTTTGTTTGGGATAGGAGGTCAAATATTTGAAAGTATGTAAGTAGATCCTTCCTTTCTCTGTCAGATAAGAAGGATATGGGGGATAAGCAATGAGCAGATACAGAAAGGGCAAATGTTTTTTAGAGAAATAGCTACTAAGATAAATGGGGAGATGAGCCTGATCAGAGACAGGTATAAAGAAGTCAGAGAACATTGAGGGTACACCTGCAACAGAATCTCATATCTGAGTTGGTACCATGCTATAAGATTGCACCTAGCAGTGTGAGTATAAGATGGTAAAAGTTAAATTGTTGGATTAGTCCATAAATATTGCAGAAAAGATGCAAGGAAATAACAAAAGAGGGAATAGAAAATAGCAGTAAGAAAGTAATTTGAGAGATTGGAGGGAAGAAGTTTCTGTAATCCAATTTTTGTGTCTCTGACCATGGTTACTACGAGAAAACGTTTGCTTATAGTGAATTAAAAGAATTGTAGAATCTGTTTTCGTCCTGCCTCACCTAATTTCCCATGCAAGTGTGCCTTGAGCTCAAAACTTTAGAATAAGAGAGCAAATAAAGAGCTGTCTTATTTATTCCCGTTATTTTAAAAGAACCAGGGTAATATTGCTCTCTACAACAGTGTTCCCCAACCTTTTTGTCACCAGGGACTGGGGTGGGGTTTGGGGGGGAGAAAAGGGGATGGGATGGTTTCGAGATGTAACTGTTCCACCTCAGATGATAAGACATTAGTTTCTCGTAAGGAGCATGTGATCTGGATCCCTCGCATGTGCAGTTCACAATAGAATTTGCACTCCTATGAGACTCTGATGCCTCCGCTGATCTGGCGGGAGGGGAGCTTAGGTTGTAATGCTCACTGGCCTGCTGCTTACCTCCTGCTGTGCTGCCCAGGTCTTAACAGGCCATGGACCAGGACCAGTCCGTGCCCCAGGGCTTAGGGACCCCTGCCCTACAACACGAAACTATGTTAACTTAAGTCAATCTGTCATGAATCAAGGTTTGTAGGCTTCAGCTTTTTGTTTTTGTTTTTGTATTGTAGAGAGGGTCAATCTATGTTGTCCAGGCCAGTCTTGAACTGCTAGCCTCAAGCAGTCCTCCTGCCTCAGCCTGCCAAAGTGCTGCAGTCATAGATGTGAGCCACTGCATCTGGCCCAGGCTCCACCTTCTTTTGTCTACAAACATTAATTGTCTGTTGGGTCAAGGAGGTATCATACATACATGCCATATATATTGTGTATTTGGAAGTGCAGAATGTCCCCCAGTACCAAAAGAGATTCCTGCCTATGATGAGGGCAATCTCCTGGAGTCTTGGTCAGTCTCAGAGACTCTGTCACTTCTGTCACCTAGTATTGCTGACGAGGATATTTAGATCATTAAAATTAGTTATAGTGACAAATGTTGAACAGAAAGAAAAGCTTTTTAATTAAATTGAACTTGAACATTTAAGATGAATTTACAGGTAACGTTCTGGTAAGAGCAGTGTTAATAGCTAACCCCTGGGCCCTATTAAAAGACTTGAAGCCTGTCAGCTCTAGGTCACTAGTCAGAGCCCGCTGGAGATGGCAGCAATCAAAGGCTTTTTCTGCCTGACATCTGGGGCTCAGGGTTTCTTAATGATGGTAGATTGGCTGTGAAGAGAGGGGCGTCCATAATTCAAACAATACCCTCAACTAGAACTAATTGATAATTTAAACCAAGAAGTCAGAGTACAACCTTTTGTAACACTTCTGTCACCTTTCAGGTACTAGTTATGTTGTCACTTAATAGCATTGTTTAACATGGTTAGCCCGCTTTTTATTCAAAGATCCCACTTTTTCTTAAAAGATTCCCCCAAAACGTACCATATGCTTTTATTTATCCTAAGGGATCAAATACAGTAAGAGGACCTAGTTAGTGTTTTCAACTGTCACAATTACTCAAGAACTAAGAAACTAAGAATGAAATCTAGAAATGCTGTTTCCCAGTAATGTGACCTATTAATGGGTATCACGGACTCCAACTTAGATAATGGATTATGTTCAAAAGAGAGATGAATGTGATCTCTTTTTTGCAGCAAAGGTAGATGGAAATACTAACTGAATACCAGGCATCATGCTACAGTGTCTCTTTTCTATTGGCTGTGTTTAGGGGTATTGTCCAGTCAGAAGAAAAACTTGTTATCAGTGCATCCTGGGCAAAAGATGATGATATCAGCAGACTCTTGAAATCTCTACCAAACTGGATGAATATGGCTCAACCCAAACAGCTGAGGCCAAAAAGAGAGGAGGAAGAAGATTTCATAAGGTAAAGGGTCCATTTTCTAAGTTGTACTAAACATGGGGAGGAAGCACATCTGTTTAACCAATCTTTTCTTACATGAGATTTTGGCCAATTCTAAAAATCAAACAGCAATTACTTGAACTTAGTAAAATCTGTTTTCCTCCTGCCTCACCTCATTTCCCATGCAAGTGTGCCTTGAGCTCAAAACTTCAGAAGGAAAAACATTAATGTGAGTCAAATTTGGAACATTGCTAAATTGGGTTAAAATATCTCTTAATTTATAGGTTCTTCTTTCCTCTTAGAGGAAAAATAGAATTCATTCATTCATTCATTCAGCAAAGCTGTTTATCGCCCCCATATGGGCCATACCCTTTCAAACGTGAAAGTAAGATAAATTTGTGTCCATACAGAATATGTTATGATTGTTCTTAACATGTTCTTCAGTCCATAAAACTGTTTGTTGGGCTTTCTGGAAAACACAAATGTGCTTCCTGTGTGTGTGTTCACGTACTTTGTATCATCTGTGATTGTTTTCTGTGTTTTAACAAAAGTAGAGTCTTTCTTTTAACTTTGTCACTCAACATTTGCCTTTGTTCAATATAAATTATTTACTTAGCCATGAAAATGTGGCCTCATTTGATGAAGCTACTCATTTCCATATGGCTGGCCTGCCACAGTGACACATTTTCACCTCTGTCACTTTAGAGCTGTGTAAAGTAGAAAAACAATGGTGGTAATACTTTGTCACATCAAAGTTAGGTTTAATATTATTTTCTTTTGCCTAAGTGAATTGAATAAGTGGTAAAAATAAAATAAAAGCATTTTAAGGAAACAAAGACTAGAAGAGGAATAAAAGGAGTAATGGCCCATGTTTTAATTCATCACAGAACTGTGTTCTTGTCTTTCTCTCTCTCTCAAACTGTGCAACTGTAGACAAATCTTTACTGCTCACAAAGTTAACCTATAATCATACACTGTAGTGTCATATTTTTACCAACTTTTTAATATGAAAATTTTCTATAGCGTCATGTTAAACTTTTTCAAAACCATGATACGCAAAAGTGCATGTGTAATTTAACCTAAATTCTTCCTGTTTATGTTTTTCTTCCTTATTTTTCACAGTATCTGAAAGAAACTTGTTAGCTAGTTAATTATATAAGAAAACTCTCTCTCTCACCACCTTCATTTTTTGAAGGAATAATTTTAGGTTTACAGAAAAACTTGGACAAAAAGTACAGAGTTGCCATAGATCCCCTTACACCTCCACCAACCATTTCCTCTGTTTTTAACATCTTGCATTCATGTGGTATATTTGTTATAATTGATGAGCTAATACTGATACAATATTAATGACTAAAGTCTGTAGTTTACATTAAGGATCATTCTTCATATTTCTAAATATATGTGTTTTGACACATGTATAAGGAATACATCCACCATTATAGTATTATGCAGAATAATTATTTTGCTGCCCTAAAAACTTCCTGTGTTCTCCTATTCATCCCTCCCTCCCTCGACACCCTGAACCCCAGGCAACCACTGATCTTTTTATTACCTCCATAGTTTCGTCTTTTGCAGAACGTTATACAGTTGAAATCATACAGCATGTTTCCTCTTGAGAATGACTCCTTTTGCTTAGCAATATGCATTTAAGTTTCCTCCATGTTTTTTTGTGGTATTATTGCTCATTTCTTTTTATCTCTGAATTATGTTCCATTTCATAGATGTACTACTTTATTCACTCATCTATTGAAGGATATCTTAGTTGCTTTCAAGTTTTGGCAATTATGAACAAAGGTGCTGTAAATAATTTGTGTACTGGTTTGTGTGTGGATGCAAGTTTTTAACTCATTTGAGTAAATACCAAAGAATGTGATTGCTGGATCATAAGGGTAAAGTATGTTTAGTTGTATAAGAAACTGCCAAAATGTATTCCGAAGTGGTTGTATCATTTGACATTCCTAACAGCAAGGAACAAGAGCTCCTGTTTCTCCGCATCCTTGCCAACATTTGATGCTGTCAGTGTTTTGCATTTTAGCCATTCTTATGAATGTCTAGTGATATCTCATTGTATTAATTAGCAATTTCCTAATGACGTGATGTTGAACATCTTTTCATATGCTATTTGCTGTCTGTATATCTTTGGTGAAGTGTTTATTCAGATCTTTTGCCTACTTTTTAATTGGGTTATGGATATTCTTGTCCAGTTTTAAGAGTTATTTGTATATTTTGGGTAGCAGTTCTTTATCTGATAAGTATTTTGCAAAGATTTTCTCCCAGCCTGTGCTTTGCCTTTTCATTCTCTTCACGATGTCTTTTGCAGAGGAGAACTTTTAATTAAGTCCTACATATTTTTTTGTGAATTGTGCTTTTCTGTTTTCTCTTGTTTTAATTATTTTATATGATCCCATTTTTCTTGTCTTTTACCATATTAGTTATACTTCTTTTTTTACTCCTTGCATTCGTAGTATACATTTATAACTAATCCAAGTCTGCTTTCAATAACACTGTACCACTACACACTACACTATACACTGCAAGTAAGAATTAGAAAGGTTTATTTTTACCTTCGTTTATTCCTTCCCTAATGCTCCTCCTTTCTCAGTGTAGATCCAGGTTTCTGATCTGTATCAATTTTCTTCTCTCTGAAGAACTTCTTTTGACATTTCTTGCAAGACAGATCTACTGGCAGCAAATTCCTTCAGTTCTTATTTGTCTGAGAAAGTGTTTATTTTTTCTTCACTGAAAGGATAATTTCACTGGGTACAGAATTCTAGACTGATGTATTAGTCAAGGTTTTGCAAAGAAATAGACCTAATAGGATGGAGGAATGGATAGACAGATAGATTGATTGACTGATTATAGGAATTAGCTCATTAAATTATGAGGCCAAGAAGTTCCACCATCCACCATTTGCAAGCTGGAGAACAAGGAAAGTCAGTGGTGTAATTTATTCCAAGTCCAAAGACCTGAGAACAGGGGTGGAGGGTGGGGCTAGTGTAAGTCATGGAGTCTGAAGGCCTGAGAACCAGGAGCTTCAGTGTATGAGGACAAGAGAAAATGGATGTCCTGCTCTAGCATGCAGAGAAGGACTTCACCTATCTCCACCTTTCTGTTCTATCCAGGCCCTCAGTGGATTGGATGATACCCATCCATGTTGGTGGGGGAGGATCTTCTTTACTAAGTCTACTGATTAAAATGCTAATCTCTTCTAGAAACACCCTCACAGACACACCAGAAATGTTATACCAGTTATCTGAGCGTCTCTTAGCCCAGTCAAGTTGACATATAAAATTAAACATCACAATTGATTGTTGTTGTTTTTTTGTTTTAACAATTAAATATTTCATTCCACTCTCTTCTTGCCTGCATGATTTCTGAAGAGAAATCTGATCTAATTCTTGCCCTTGTTCCTCTATAGGTTTTTTCTGCCTCTGGTTTCTTTAAAGATTTTTTTCGTCTTTGATTTTGTGTACTTGGAATATGATATGCCAAAGTGTAGAATTTATGGTGTATATCCTGCTTGGTGCTTTCTGAGCCTCCTGAATCTGTGGTTTGGTATCTCTAATTGATTTGGGGTAATTTTCAGTTACTCTTGCTTCAAATATTTCTTCTGTCCCTTTTTCTCTTTCTTCTCCTTCTGATATTCCCATTATGCATATGTTATACCTTTTTAAACTGTCTTATAGTTCTTGGATCACATGTTTTTTAACTGTCTCAGAGTTCTTAGATATTCTGTTGTTTTGTTCTTCTTTTCTCTTTCTGGCTCAGTTTTGAAGGTTTCTATTGACATTTCTTCAATGTCTCCAGTTCTTTCCTTGGCCATATCCAGTCTATTGCTGAGCCCATTGGAGGCATTCTTCATTTTTGTTACCCAGTGTTTTTTATTTCTAACATTTCCTCTTGATTCTTTCTTAGAGTTTTCATCTCTTCTTGCATTACCTGTAGTTTGCTTTTTATTGGATATCTATTTATTATATATACATACTTTTAATGAAGCATAATAAATATGTGAGAAGGTGCACATATCAAAGTCACAACTGTGCCAATTTTTACACTTTTCTCTTTTGTAACCAATACTCAGATCAAGAAATAGAAGATTAGCAATAAGAAATAGAACATAGCAACAAAGGGCCTTCTTGTCCTCCTTCCTTCTAGTTACTGCCTGCCTCTTGAAAAGTTACCCTAGCTGACTCGTAACTACTAGACTAGTTTAATCTATTTTTGGACCTTATATAAATGGAATCATGCAATTATATACGTTTTTATTTTTATGACTGTCTTCTTATGTTCCACATTATGTGAGCAAGATTCATCCATATTGTTGTATATAGGTTCTCATTACTCCATAGTCTATATTGTATTTCATTATGTTACTACAACAAAGTTTTTAAACAATTTATACGTGTGTGTCTATATGTGTGTATGTATGTACATGTGATTGTGTATTCATACACACATCATTCTGATGGGCACTTGGAACTATTTCAAATAGTGCTGTTGTGAATATCCTGAGGGTTTGTGATAACCATATATATGCATTTTGGTTGGGTATATCCTAGGAGTAGAATTTCTGGGTAATAGAGTATGCATATGTTGAGTTTTAGTATACACTGCCAAATAATTTTCCAAAGTGGTAGTAAGAGTTTATACTTTTTTTTTTCTTTGAGACAGAGTTTCGCCCTTTGCCTAGGCTGGAGTGCAGTGGTGCAATCTCAGCCCACTGCAACTGCCACCTTCTGGTTTCAAGAGATTCTCCTGCCTCAGCCTCCCAAGTAGCTGGGATTACAGGCGCCCACCACAATGCCCAGCTGATTTTTGTGTTTTTAGTAGAGTCGGTTTCACCGTATTGGCCAGGCTTATCTCGAACTCTTGACCTTGTGATCTGCCCACCTCGGCTTCCCTTATAGTGTTGTATGAGAGTTCTAGTTGCCCCATATCTCACCAGCACTTAATTTTTTATTTTAGCCAGCCCAGTAGGTTTGTAAGGGTATCTCGTTGTCGTTTAATATGCATTTATCTCTTGAACAATGAACTTGAATACTTTTTTATGTGCACTTACATATTTATTGGCCATTTGAATATCCTCTTTGGTAACATATTTGTTCAAATCTATTGCCCATTTTAATTAGCTTGCCTGTCTTTAGTGACTTTTAAGAGTTCTTTGCATTTCTGGATGTAACATATTTGAGATAGATAGATAGATCGACCGACCAACAGATCTTCTCCCACTGTACAGGTTGCCGTTTTTACTCTCTTAATGGTGTCTTTTACTAAACAGACTTTTTAAAGTTTTAATAAATTGAATTTGTTATTATTTATGGACAGGACATTTTGAATCCTATTTAAGAAACCTGTGATATACCAAAGTCACAGAGATGTTTTCTTTTTTTTTTTTTTTTTTTTTTTTTTTTTGTCTCGCTCTGTATCCCAGGCTGGAGTGCAGTGGTGGGATCAGCTGCATCCCAGAGGCAATGAGAATCCCCACCCACATTTCAGAAAGCACTGACTCAGAAGCTGCAGAACCAACAAAAACACAGAAC
>NW_012105364.1:662295-694923 GCF_000951045.1 Mandrillus leucophaeus | reverse complement strand
CTCCTGCCTCAGCCTCCCGAGTAGCTGGGACTACAGGCGCCCGCCACCTCGCCCGGCTAGTTTTTTGTATTTTTTAGTAGAGACGGGGTTTCACCGTGTTCGCCACGATGGTCTCGATCTCCTGACCTCGTGATCCGCCCGTCTCTTCTAAAACCTTTATTGTGCTGAACGTATTTTCCCCCTGCATCTGATATAAATGATAAGCTCTTACATTTTTATTTCCTCTACCTATTCTCTTCCCTTCATTTGCATCCTGTTGTCATGACTATAATGTAGAGAGTAACTTGAGGGGTTTTTTTCTATCAAGACAGGTAAAGAATGATTGAGAGATCGTTAGAGCCCTGAGTAGAAATAATTAAACTGACCTTAGGACAGAGGTCAAGCCACAAGGCTCCACTCTTTCACAGTATTGCCATAATATTTTCCCACTGCCAGATTTTGAAGACACCTGGGTGAACATGTCCCCACTCGTTCTCTGTAAGCATACTCACCTAATTACAGCTGTCAACCTTAATAGTTGCACTACAAGCAGTTTCTGGAAGAAAAAAATATTTTTCCCAACTTTGCAGATTATTTTAAATGACTAAATATCTTCTTCTTCTTGTCCCTCAGCCTATTTTTGTGTAACTCCTTAATTGTATTCGATGCGTAGCAATGGGATTTTCCATCAGTCTTATTAGGTATCTTCAGTAGTTTAAATTGAAGGGAATGCTTTCTAGCCTCATTCCAGAAGAGAGAATACTGATCCAAAGAAATGAGCTTTTACCACCTCATGCTTCTGATTTAGAAAAGCTAGAATCAAGGTCCTGGCTTTCTTTATTCTCGTTTTGCTCACTGAGTTATATCACTTTCCATCTTAAATTTGAAGGCAAAACAAATTAAATGTATATTTTTTAATGCGTGAAGTAAAATGTAATCTTAAGTGTATAACCAAATGTAGTGTTATATCTCATTATATACCATCCCAGATCAAAATATACAATTTTTCTAGTATCCCCAAAAGTCCTGCTCTCAGAGTAACCACTAGTCTGACTTTCATCACCATAGTTTAGATTTACTTGTCTTTTAATTTTATATAAATTTAATCATAGCATCTGATTTATTTTGTTCAACATTATGCCTAAAGAATTTATCCATGTTTTTGCTTATAGATATGGCTTGAAAAACAAACTATATTTGCCTTAACAAAAGAAAAGTAATTTTTAGGTCTATTTGTTATATGATTGACTCTTTCCTTTTAACCTGTCACATTCTCTATCCCAATTAGAAGTTTAAAGCAAAGGTAAGTAGAAGAGGACACTCTTCATTGGTATTCCAATGCGGTAGACTTGACAGAGTGCCTTGATTTAGCACTTTAGAGTACCATAGAATATGGCATGAGCCAAAAAGACTGAAAAGTCACAATTTCCCCCTGTAATTAGTTTTTAAAGCTCAGAGGGTTGCTTGGCACATAGATGAATATAGAATCCAGTGCCCTTTGCATTGAATAAAGGTTATGTTCCCTTCATTACTAAATGAGGCTCTTTTCTATTCTTGTTTTTTAACTAAAAAATAAAATGTATTATTTCCAGGCTTAACTTTGAATGGAGGGAGGAAAAATAGGTCAAGCAAGGGCTTTCATACAAAAATGAAAAATAGCAAATATCCTTTTATTCCCAAAGAAGCTGAAAGCAGGCTTTCTAGCCCATTGTCTTTGCACCTGCCATATATATGTATATATTTATCCTTTTGAGATCAATGAGTATCTGCTGGTAAAAGGCATTCCTGCTTTCTGGAGATGTAATTAACAGAAGGGATAAGGTGTTGGGGGAAGCAAAGGGGACAGGGAAGGAGCTAGGGAGACCATGTGTATTAGAAAAACAGCAGCCGCCCCATCCCCCCAAAATTGTTACCCCCATTTCATTCATACCCTGAATGAAAGAAGAAGAATCAGTTCTCTAGAGCCGGGTTTGAAAATCCTTAAGTGGATAGGTGTGATTGGCAGGACCTGGAGCAGAATTTTCAGGTGCTAAAGGGCAAGCAATATATAAAACCTACAGATTAGTCTTGAAAGATGCACAATAAATAATTAAGATTGTGCATGTAATCCCAGCACTTTGGAAGGCTGAGGTGGGTGGATCACGAGGTCAGGAGTTCGAGACCAGCCTGACCAACATGATGAAACCCCGTCTCTACTAAAATAGAAACAAAATTAGCTTGGAGTAGTGGCACATGCCTGTAGTCCCAGCTACTCAGGAGGCTGAGGCAAGAGAATTGCTTGAACTCAGGAGACGGAAGTTGCAGTGAGCTGAGATTGGGCCACTGCACTCCAGCCTATGTGACAGAGCGAGACTCCGTCTCAAAAAAAAGAATTAAGATTGTTCAGTCGATTCCAGCAGTCACAGCAATAAGAGTTGTCAGTGCCTGGCACTGTACAGCAGCAGTACAAAGTTTCAGGAATTGTTGTTCCTACTCAACATATGAGGAAATTGAGGTGCAGAAGAAGTAAATGACTTCCCCAAAAACACAGCCACTAATGACAGAGCTAGAATTTGACTCTAGGTAATCTGACTTCCAGAGCCACCACACTATGACTGACAAGCCTAAAAATGGATCAGGAATTTGCGGATTTTGACATTTGAATTATTCCTTCATTTTCATTGATCATCACAATCTTGACTGATATTTGATTCATTTTATGCTAATGTCAGAGACATTTATCATGTAAGCATTTTGACTCTAGATTTTGTTTTCTATGGTATTCATTATATTATACCTAATGTATTATATTGTTACCGAATGTGTTACAATGTATTATATTGTTATGGGTTCTCTCCCTTCCAATAACAGGTTGTTAAACAGAACATCCAGCTGTATTTGGAGGAAAAACAATACATTGAATCTAGGTGCTTTAAAACTGCTTGTCTTATTTGCCTCTGAGTTATATGTCTGACTAATCCATGCAAAGAAAAAATAATAATCATTGTTGAAAAGAAGATGGGGGAATGAAATATAAAAATGATATAAAATAAATTATATAGGTTTTGGATGGAGGGTGATGCAGTCCTGAATAGGGAAGAGAGACTAAAGGACATTTTGTAGCTATTTGTAGTTACTGAGTTATTCAGAAAACAACTTTTCTATTTTGTCTGGAGAATCAGATGAGTGGTATGTTTATTATGACTACCTTTTGGGGTTTTATGAAATTAGGAAGTCAACATGATTAACAGCAAAATATTCGTTTCCAGCAAGCAAGATGGTTGATCTTAAGTTATTATTTGACGTGAGTCATATGTTAAGTGTTCAGTGAAAAAGGAATAAAAGCAGAAAGCAGGTTTGCACTTTTACTTTTCTTCTGTGGAATCCTCTTAGTATAGGTCCTCATACCATAGGTCCTCAGTAAATGTTGAATGAATGAGAAGGATCAGCTAGTCCTCAAATGAAAGGAATAAAATGTAAAAAACAAAAAAACAAAAAAAATGAGGAGGCCTCAGGCTTCTGTGAACTCTCTAAAAGTTACATGCATAGTAAGAAATTCCCTTTGGAAAGTCACTGGCCTACATTCTGGTCCTCAGCACCATCATTAACTAGTTTGTTTTGTTTTTGTCCTTAGTAGTTCTTTATACCTCTTCAATTTTTTCATCCAATTCGGATTACACAATTCTAAGAGAAGCAGAACTCTAGCAGGGCTAGGAATGTGTTTAGATGAGGAAATTATATGAATAAAGTAGAGCACAAATGATTCTCAGAAAAGTTCCTGTTGGAAATTTGAAAAGTTCTCAGTGTAATATAAGCCACAGCTGTTAAAAGGTTCCAGCTAACTATAACTACCAAAGAATCTTTAGATAAGTTTGAAGGAGTAAATGAAAGGAGTGAAGCAGGAAAAAAAAGACTTTAGCTGTCTTGAACAAAATGTTCATATTTATGTTCATAAATTGGAGACATTTATTTCATTATATCTGGATGCTTAATATAACTTTTAAAATATAATTATAAAAGGAAAGACAAATCAGAAAACATGAATATATTAAATAAGTGCAAGAGTAGAAAATGCTTTACTAAAATATTTTCTTTGCCGCAGTTAAATGAGGTGAAGGTCGTAGATGGATATAGGATGCTGCCAGACAAGTCTGGATGAGAAGCTGACTTAAATCTCAAAACTAAACAAAAAAGACAGGTCATTAACTGGAGACTCAGCTGCAAACATATCAATTAATGTTCAAGATGATTGAATTAGGCATTCTGTTATTATATGAAAATGATACCATTCTTGTTAGCATAAGATTGGCAGTAAATGGAAAAAAACAAAATGTAAAATCTCCCCTACACATCACATTAATGCTAGTGTATTTGGACAATTATTTGAGAATTATAATTATCTGTTAGTATCATTAAAGTGTTACTAATTTATTTTCTACATTTCATTTTTTATTTAATTTCAGATATAATTATTTAATTTTTTTCCATTCAAGTGGGCATTTAATTCCATTCCTCTTTCATTTGAGGCTTAATAAAAGAAAAAAAATGCAATTCTCCCAAGGTAGTCCCACTTAGCCCTTGAGAAAGACAGGCTGGCAGTGGTCACCTGTGCCGTTGTGGTGGTGGGCAGGATGCCTATGGTCAAGCTTGGGTAGGTTGCAGGCAGAAGTGTTCCCAAGACAAGGGCAAGTGGTGAGATGGTCTAGAAGCACTACCAAAAGCCCGTACCTGCTGTAGGCTTTGCCCCGCTCTGTCTCTGCTGATGCCTGTTCTCTGCTGCAAGCTGAAATTCCCTGCCAGGGGGTGAAGGACCATTTACCTCCTTACATCTGTCGTTCTCTCCTTGTTGAATTGTTTCCACTTCCTAGTCCACCATCCTCTTTCATACTCACCTTTGCCATCAAGATTCAGCTCCGGTATCAACTCCTCCAGCATCTCCTCCCAGAAACCTTCCTCCTACTCCACAATCCACTCTGCTCCCCTCACTCACAGTCTGTGGGTGAGTCAAACAAGTAAGCAGACTCTTAGTAGTGTGGTGAGTACTACTGCTGGAGGGAAAAATATGGATAAACCTACACAGAAGAGGCCAGAGAACTAAAAAGCATACTATAACTACATTAGAAAGACAAAGGGGATGGAATTGGAGCTCAGGGAAGGTGGTCCTCACCCATCCATCAAGCAAGAGGTCAGAACACAATGTCTAAAATTAACATCAACAAGTAGCCATTTCAACAGATTCTTCAGAGAGATGGCGAAAGTCACTGAAAGAATTTTAGAAAGAGCAGTTCCTTTTTTTTTTTTTTTTTTTTTGAGAAAGCGTCTCCATCTGTCACTTAGGCTGGAGTGCATTGGCGCGATCTTGGCTCACTGCAACCTTCGCCTCCCGGGTTCAAGCGATTCTTCTGCCTCAGTCTCCCAAGTCACTGGGACTACAGGCACTCACCACCATGCCCAGCTAAGTTTTGTATTTTTAGTAGTGATGGGGTTTCACCATATTGACCAGGCTGATCTTGAACTCCTGACCTCGTGATCCATCCGCCTCGGCCTGCCAACATGCTGGGATTGTAGGTGTGAGCCACCATGCCCGGTTACAGTAGTACCTTTTTAAACAGTTATATGTGGTTGTTTCTGGGGCACAAGACTGAGACTGGGGAGTGGTAGGACAGTGGAGTCACTACTGATTCATGCAGGTTATTTAACCATGGGTAATTATTCCTTTGGTTTAGAATTGTTATTTGCTTTAAAAATAATTCTCCATACATCCTCAAACCCTGTGACTGCTCTGATAGTTCCCTGCTGCTCCCAAATACATTGTTGTTCTAACACTTCTATCCCAGAGAAAAAATGGATCATCTTAAGCCATTTTCACTTTTTTGCCAATTTTACACAAAGCATTTACTCTTCTGTATAGTATCTCTTTTATTTTTCTTTCCAACTTTTATTTTAGATTCAGGAATATGTATGCAGGTTTGTTACATGGGTAAATTGTGTGTCATGGGGATTTAGCGTACAGAATATTTTATCACCCAGTTAAGAAACATAGTACCCTATGGGTAGTGTTTTGATTCTAACCCTCCTTCTACCCTTCACCTTCAAGTAGGCCCATGTCTACTGCTCCCTTCTTTGTATCAGTGTGCATTTCATTTTGCCCCTGCCAGGGTTCACATCTCTCTCTTCCTCGTCCTAAAACCCCCTCCCCTACTCATTCCTCATCCCTTCTCTTCTCTGTTCCAAGAGAAAAGAAACCTTACCTGATACTTCGTTTCTTTTGCCTGAGTTCAATTGTTTAATATCTCTGCTCTGAACAGATATCAGTTCTTCAAGAGGAAATCATGTGGCAATTTGACAGATAACCAAGACAGTCAATAAGCTGGTATCCTCAGGGGAAGGAGTTCAATGCTGTGTAAAGTATGGCTTTTAAACCCATACTCATTCTCAGTAGTGGAAAAACCAGAGTATTATGTGTTCAACTTATAATAAGTGATTATTGGTTATTTTACTCCTATCACCTGGTAATCTATTTTGAAGTTCAGGAATTCTTTGTGAAAAGTTATTGTTATAATTATGCACTGTATAATGCATATTATACAGTGACTCCTGGCAGAAAAACTGCATACCTACAGAAGTCCTAGCACCTAAAGAAAAAACATGAACCTAATTGTTTATACCTAGTGTTGCTTGACAATTTCTATGAAGCAAAGCTAGTGGCCAAGCTTATTTGAGTGTCTTAGCTAAAGAAAGATGCATTCTTTTTCCAAGCTCGTAGAGCATTTCCATGCAATTGTGTTCCAAGTCTACATATCATAACTCTGAGCTGGTGCTGTCAGCATCAAAGTACTACATGCTGCTTTGCAGTTAGCTTTTTGCTTAGTTTCTAGTATCAGTTTTCACGGAATTTTTTCACTGTCTTTACCCACTGATACATCAGTGTACTCTTCTGCTTGGTACCAAAAACGGGGATACAAAACGTGGAGAAACGCTGAGACTGAGCCTGGGGTTCCTGACCCCCTGTGCCGCTAACTCCCCGTGTGTCCCTTCCTCCTCTGCACCTCCAGCTCTTCCTCTGTAAACGACAACCTGTGAGTCTCCAACTTACTGGCTGTTTTTTTCTTAAGTGATGTTTGTGTGTGTGTATGTGTTTATGTGTATTTATTTGTTTTAACTAGCTTATTAGATCATATTTAACATCCAGTAAAGCTATGTTTTTAAGTCAGATATTTATCCTTCAGAGGAGGTTGGAACCCCTTGTGTAATCACCTAATGTATTTCTACCCATTGTATGGAACTTTGAATATAATCGTACTATTTTTAGTTACTACTTTGGGTTCTAGTTTATATTTATGGCATTTTTTTTTTCAAACATTCATCATTTATTTGATGTCTCAGAAACAGAACCTCCAATTGTAAAGCTGTGTTAAAAGAAAATTGGGTCAATTTTTTGATAATTACTATTTTCCAATGAGGTTTCCAGAAAAACGGTATCATACAACCAAAAGCTGCCTGTAATTGCTTTTGAAGGATCCAGTTCTTAGATAAACTCAGGATTCAACACTGATATCAAAGATGTAAGGTTAATGACCAGAGTGCCTAGCCAGTTTTATTGTTCTAGAATTTAAGCGTTTAATGACAGGCATCAAATAAGTCACACAGGAGTGGCTCAATAAATACTTGTTGAATGAATGTATGTCTGTATTCCTGTGCTACTTGATATATAAGTAATGGATTCAAATAAGAGAAAGGATAGTATAGGAGGAATCTCAGAATATGGAGTACAAAGACTTAATTGTTTGCCCAAATTCTGAGCTGCAGTTTTATATTGGCAATTGAAAATTACTCAGAAATCAAAAAGTTATCTATTTAATATATAGAATATATTTTTAATAATATAGGCAAAAGAACAACAGTTATGCTGCTAGGAAAGAAAAACTGTAACTTAAACTAAAAGTATAATTATAGAGAAATTTTAAAGAATTTCTTCTCATACACATTATATAGATCTGAATCAAATAGGAACAGGTTTTTTAAAAACATAATAAATCTCTCATACTAATGCATTTGGACTTATCACACACCTGGACCTGTGATTAAGATCTTGGCCTCTCATTGGAGAAGCTGTTGGAATCCTGGTGTTTTGTTACCAATCTAGCCTCCATAAGAATGATGTGTTTGTATCTTTCTTTTAGACTGGGAGCCTGCATGGTGGCAAAGCTGCCTTAGCAGAATGGTGTCTGCAATGTACTCTCTAGACCTTTGCCTCTGCCATAGCTTTGATAACTCTAACCTTGCTTCTTCTAGAAGAGGCTAAATTATGCATAATAGTTTTTCTGTGCTCACCCTTAAGAACACAACACATAAACCACTCAAAAATACTTACACAAGGACAGAAAGATAGACTGACAGAAGAAACCATGCATTTATGCGTTCCTGGATTGAACATGTCAAAACGTAACTGACTGTCATTCTAAATTTTCTCTCTCCAGATCTGAAATTAAAATGGCAGAGACAGTTTCCAGGGATTCTGATTGCTTTCGTAATATTGCTTAAGTTTGTAATTGGTGCATTAACTTCTCATCGTACATGTTATATTTTGTATAAAACCTTCATTTCCAGAAACTCGGCACGCTGGGAAGAAACTTAAAGAGCACTGTCAAGGGATCTATGTAGGAAGTGATTCCCAGGAGTTCACCATCTTAGGAACTATTTTGGACAGGAGTAGGAGAGATACTGATTTTGAAAAGCCCAACAAAAAATGCTTTTTCTCACTTCTTATTTGTTCCCTGAGCTTAACTCTTTGTTGTTATTTTAGAAATTTGAAAAACAGTAAACCCACAGAAAAGTTAACAGTGCAGTGAATGCATATGTACCATATACTGACTGAGATTTCCTGACCACTGACATCTTGCTATACTCACTCTATGCTGTCTGCAAATATATACACACACTTCCTTGCCAAGCCGTTCAAGAGTAGGCTACAGACATAATGACCTTTATTCTTGAACTCTTTAGCCTGCATTTGCCAAGAACGAAGACATTCTCTTATGTACCCATATCATTACCGTATGCATTAGTTTTATGTTGCGGCCTTGTAACAAATTACCACTGTTGTCAATAGGCTTGGCCATTTGAGTCTGTCCTGGCCTTTCCCCTGCTCTGTTCTTTGTCACAGGGGAACTGACTTTGCAGGCAGCATTTCCTAGGATCTTGGGGCAGTTATCTCAGGTCTGGGCTCAGCGATAGGAAGTGGCAATGAAAGATTTGGGGAACATGGCTAGGAGAGAGAGAGACGGGCCTGAGTGTGTGTGTGAGTGTGTGTGTAAATGTGATCAGATACAGCACAGGTCTGCAGACCAATCCCTGAAACCATTTGTGATGTTTTGTTCATAATTGCATCAGGTCTGCTGAAAGCGCAGATTTTTTTTTTCTTTTTCGCTTTCCTTTCAGTAGATAACAGAATTCTTTAAAGACTAAATGGAGACAATTTTGAGCATCTTTGGCAAAATTTCCTTAAATGAATTCTTGTCAGATAGACCTTTTTAAAGATTGTAATTGTGTGGTAAAATTAAGTTAAATGGGTTTAACACTCCTGGCAAAATTATCTTAAATGAATTCTTGTCAGAGCTCTTTAAAGATTATAAATAATTGTGTGGTAAAAATTAAACTTCACAGTTTTAACATTCTTCTTTAGTTTCATAGGCTTCTATGTGAGCCTGTTGGCCAATGGATTTGGAAGGCAAGTCCTGAGATGGGATCCAGTACCCAAACACTCATGTTTTGAGTTCTGATTCCCGCTCCTGCTGTGTCGCATCATTTTGAGCAATTGCCTGTTGCCTCTGAGTTTCTGTTACTTCACCTTCTGAAGACAATGTTAATTTGCTGCCGCTTTCACTCAAAAATACATAGTGTCTTCATTAAATAATGTGTTATCATAATAAGCAGAAGATGAAGGGTACGTAAAGCGGAAATAATACTGTCCAGTTGCCAGGCAGCAGTCATTCTGGCTGTGAGGTCTTCGGCAGGGGACAAGTGACTGTGTCTTCCGCAAGCCTGGAGGCACCAGTCCAGACCAGCTTCAGGCCAGTGGGCCCACTGCCTCCCACCGTGGCACAAGTAACTAATACCCGTGTCCTCCAGTTTTATGTGCTGGGATTCCTGACATGCCCATTTGAAAGTTCTCTCATATGTGGTGAGATGTTCCATTTTTCTCTTCACTAAAGCGTGAACTTGTTTTTCTGGAGAACATATGGACAGTATAGAAAAGCGTGATACGTTTCTGCAGTTGACATTTTAGCATATAGACATCCAACCTTTTTTTGGTTCATGTATTTATTTATTTTCTTAATATCATACAGTACCTACAGTTGTGTAAGTTTATTTTACACAACTGCACATCATAATGAAAAGTAAGCTATACCAGTTTTCCATGTTATCAAGTTTTTTGTATACATAATTCCTAATGAATTCATGGTTTTCCATAGTATAGATAGATCATAATTTAATAAATCAGAGGGTGTGGGAAAAAAATCTGTAGTCAGACAGCTAAAGCCATCCCTTTAAGGTTATTCTAACACATAAAAACCTTCTACCAAGCTCTTTGACACACACAAATCCTCGAAGGAATGATTTTTTGTGTGAAATGGTTATAGCTGTCAATCACTTATTCTCTGTGTCATGGTTTCTGTGCTCTTTTCAGGTTGTTAGGGGGTGATTATGGATTCCTGTCAAATGAGATGTCTGCTATGTATTCAACATGAGGCAGTTTGTATTTTTCTCAGTCTATTGCTCTTCTGTCTGAGGAGGTTAAGCAAATCTCAGTGAGCCAGAGGGAAATGGGATAGGCATCAAGCCCTGGCAGCACACGGCAAACATGCCCAGGGCCCAAGATCCCCACTCAAGCAGATTAGACTTCTTACATAAATACATTTGTCTTGATTGTCACATTCCACCTAGGGCTATACCTAATATGCATAAAAATAGCTCCAAGCCTGGTTTTCAAAGCCATTGCCCCCCCCCCCAGTTGCTTTTTCACCACCCAGCTCAGAGGCATTTTTTGTGTTACACCTATCACAGATGATTAAGGGGCTGGAAGAGTTGATGTATAAGGGCAGATTAAGAAAACTAAATATTTACAACCTGACTGAGTGACAGCCAGGGAAATACTATAAATGTCTTCTGGGCTCAAATCACGGAGGAGACATTGTTTTGCTTTTCCTAGTAAGTGGATTTTAGAGCTATCCAAATTCAGAGAAAGCTTCCTTGGGATGACATCTCGTATGCTAATTAGATAAATGAGTCAGCTAGAAATTGCATTTAGCAGCTACTAACAGAAACTTGAAATAGCAGTGGCTTAAACAAGTAGGGTTTCATTTTTCTCTGCTATGACATGAAGCTCAAAAGCATTTTTATTGTCTGGGACTGCACTGGTGCTCCATGAGGGCATCAGTGCGCCATTGCCCCACTGTCTTTGGGCTCCATTATGCTCAGCACTGGCTTCCATACTCAAGGTCACCTGATGTTTGAGAAGAGCTGCTGCAGCCCCAGTTGCCATGGCTTCGTTCCAGAAAGAGAGAAGGCAAAAGAGGTCTCTGCTAACTAAGATTGCTTAAGAGAGCTTCCTTGAAGCCCATCTACTGATTTCAGTTTACATCTCACTGGCCACCGCATCTGCAAGAAGGGCGGGAAAATTTACTGGGGTTTTTTGTTTTGTTTCACCTTAAGTTGGGCACATTGCTGACCCCAACAACATCAGGGTACTTTTACTAAGAACACGTGGGATAATGGATACTTGGTAGGCAGCTAATGGCTTCTGTCACAATAATTAACATCTTGAAAATTCTGATGAAAGTCGGAACTGTAAGACGCTGTGGTTGGTATTTGTAAAACTCGCCCTTGATATATAACATATTTCCTCCTGCTCACTCTCATCTACTTAAATTCATTCATCATCCCACTAAATAAACTAGCCATCTCAACAGACCTGAGAATAATAATAACAACAGTAGTTTTTACCAGGTAAAAACTGTTTGCACTGTGTTATGCACGTAAAAGCATCACCTGAATGATTTGCTTTAAAATTTTCTAAAGTGGTGATGGGGAGGCGTAAATAAGGATAAATGGAATAAGACTTCCATGAGTTGCTAATAGTTGAAGCTGGAAGACAGTTACATGGGGGGGTTGTTATACTCTTCTTTCTACTTTTATAATTATTGAAATTTTCCCCCATCTCTACTAAAAAAATAGAAAAAATTAGCCGGGCGCAGTGGCGGGCGCCTGTAGTCCCAGCTACTCGGGAGGCTGAGGCCGGAGAATGGCGTGAACCCGGGAGGCGGAGCTTGCAGTGAGCCGAGATTGCGCCACTGCACTCCAGCCTGGGCGACAGAGCGAGACTCCGTCTCAAAAAAAAAAAAAAAAAAAAAAAATTATTATTGAAATTTTCCCAATGAAAAGCTTTAAAAGTCACATTTAATCCTCACATTCCTTCATATCAGGTCAGTTCTTTTACCCCTGGATAAGAATGCTTGGAGTTAAGGAGTGTCACACAATAAGCAAGTGGCAGATTCAATATTCAAACCTGGGTTTATCTCGCTTTGAAGTCTGTGTCCCACCCTTGCCACTCAAGGAAAACACTTTTCAGACAAGCAGCCTGGGCATCACCTGGAAATCAGTTAGAAATGCAGAGTTCGGGGCCCCATCCCAAGACCTTTTCCACACCCCTTAGATCAGACTGGTGCACACCCACATTCCGTGTGCTGGGTTCACTGCCCTTCATTGCCTCAACATCAACTGTGGCGTTTCCTTTAGAAAAGATAACCTTCGGCTAAAATAAGGAGGCTAGTCGTGACTCACTATAAACATTTTAGATAACCATTTGATTCACAGCAGTTGTTTCTTTCAACGTTGGGCATCTGCTGTAGTGCTGGGCGCTAAACGCCTGTGTGTCAATTAAGCATCTTTCTGACTATGTGTCAACCATTTTTATTAATCACTGCATGCTCAAAACTTAATTTGACTTGTTCTAGTTAAATTAAGCCCTTGCTTCTTCTCTCTTAAGGTGTGTTAGATTTTAAAAGCCTTGGGTCTTACAGAAAACTCTCCAGGTGCCTATTTCAACCTCCTCCAGCATCAGGTTTGCCTACCCACCTATGTGTAACTTTCTTGATTTTTTCCCCTAACATTTTCAGTCTTTTTTTTTTTTTTTTTTTTTTTTGAAGACAGAGTCTCATGCTCTGTTGGTCAGGCTGAAGTGCAGTGGCATGATCTCAGCTCACTGCAACCTCTGCCTCCCGGGTTCAAGCAATTCTCCTGCCTCAGCCTCCCGAGTAGCTGGGACTACAGGTGCACGCCGGCACACCTGGCTAATTTTTGCATTTTAGTGGAGATGAGGTTTCACTGTTGTTGCCCAGGCTGGTCTCGAACTCCTGAGCTCTGGTAATCTGCCTGCCCTCGCCTCCCAAAGTGCTAGGATTACAGACATGAGCCACTGTGCCCAGCCCTCAGTCATCTTTTCTAATTTTAGCCCTTTTCATTTTTAAAAGGAAAGAGAGCTGTGGAAATTAGGCAGCCTGAGTCCCAGCTTTGCCACTCATGTGTCATGTAGGCAGAACAGTTAACTGTCGGAGCCTCCAGTTCTTCATCTCCGCAGTGGCTGAGCTCTGTGATATCAGGCCCCTTCCAGCTTCATCCTTTGTAACCCCTATAACCTGATTTTTCAACCCCTCCCTGACCCTGCAAAACGTTTTGAAGACGTCGGGCTCTGCGTACAACCCACTCGATTATATTTTTCCAGGCAGTAAAAGGATCCCAGCATTGATTTTTTTAAATTGGTTTCTCTTTCCAAATGCTAAATGCCTTAATACTTATACTTTATGTGTGTTGGATCCTTTTTAGAACAACTTAGTAAATGAATAAATGAAGCCTGTCATCCATCTCAGTTGTAACCTACTCTTTTAAAGAGGCTGGGTCTTTGCTTTTGAATATTATTCAATATTTTCTAGGTGTCAGATTAACTTGGTTTTATTTTCACTACAATAAACTTTAAACCATGTACATATTTAACACCCTAAGCTGTTTGTCAACCTCTATAGCATGAGAAGAGGCAAGGAAAACACCTACAGGAGAGCAGTATAGACGCCATCCCCAGGAACCATCACCCCAGGCCCATGCTCGTCCCTGTTGAAGGCACAATCATTGGAGTCACTTACTTCTTCTTCTAAGAACTTTTTCCCCTACCAGGTCTCAAACTCCTGGGCTCAAGCGATCCACCTGCCTTGGCCTCCCAAAGTGCTGGGATTACAAGTATGTAATCCCACCACATCCAGCCCAAAAGGCAGATTTAGATGCATTAAGCCGGCATGTGATAGTTGTCTCACAAAGTGAAACCTAGGAAAAAGAGCACGCTGTAAAATAGTGATCATGTCAGTCCTTGTGCTAGGTGTGCCTGAAACAGTGTTGCCCGGTCCTACCTTTTCCATGCTATATATATGAAGTGTGTTTCCAATTTGCTTTTCAGGGCAGCTTTTGGCAAGGAGTCTGAAGTTCTTATTGGAAACCTGGGTGATAAATTAATCCCTCCACAAGACATCCTTCGAGACGTCAGTGACCTCAAAGCCTTGGCCAACATGCATGAAAGCCTGGAGTGGCTGGCAAGTCGAACAAAGTCAGCTTTCTCCAATCTTTCTACATCCCAGAGTAAGTATCTAGTAGGAAGCTGTTGTGGGGACAGTTGAGGAACTAGACTGAATGCGTTCATTGAAAGATGAGAGTATACACTGGTCACCATGTCGGGGCGCATCTCAAGTTGTCAGATCCTGGTTAGAATTCTGCTTGTGTTGCACCTCTCGTACTTTGTGATTCTGGGAAAGGAACTAATCTTGGTTTCCCTGTGTGGAATGTGGGAAGCCAGGAAAGGCCCATGTTAACATAGCTTGATATTAACATAGCCTTAGAAACATCAGTTCATCTAGGATTGAGCCACTATGTCTCAAGAACAGAAAGCAATACCATTTTTCCTCCTTACAGCAACTTCTCAAGGGCAGAAACTGTCTCAGAGCTCAGGGCTGTATGCACGGCTGACATTCTCGTTTTACTTGGCTTAAAGCTAATTTTTTTATTGGAGTCATAGAAGTGATTAAGGTGCTAGAAAATAGAGTCAATGAAGACAACAAGTATTCTGGGAAAAAAGATGGCTAAGAGATAGCAATTACAGATTTCAAGGAAATTAAGGAACAGAACATGAAATTAGGGGGAACCTCTTTTTCTGTCAAGGACCAATGACTTAGAGAAAAATGATTTGAAAAAAAATGATTTGAAAAAAAATGATTTGAAAACTTTAGGGCACATAAACTTTAATAGCTATACAATTGTACTTAAAGCATTACTTCAGGAGTATGTATAACACAATTAAAATAGAGACAAAGAAAACATGATATAAAAAGGCATAAAGGAAAAGGCAGATTTATTATTTATTTATTGAGACAGTCTCACTCTGTCGCCCAGGCTGGAGTACAGTGGCACAATCTCAGCTCACAGCAACATCTGCCTTCTGGGTTCAAGCGATTCTCATGCTTCAGCTTCCTGAGTAGCTGGGATTACAAGTGTGCACCACCACACCTGGCTTTGTGTTTTTAGTAGAGATGGGGTTTCGCCATGTCGGCCAGGCTGGTCTCAAACTCCTGGACTCAAGCGATCCACCTGCCTTGGCCTCCCAAAGTGCTGGGATTACAAGTATGTAATCCCACCACATCCAGCCCAAAAGGCAGATTTAGATGCATGAATGGAGAGATAGAAACAGGATAGAAAAAGCAAAAAAACAACAGGAAGGAGAAGGAAGCAAAATCACCTCTGAATTTAATATTAGGGCTATTAGACAATGATTAGAAAGAAAACATTATTTGCACTGTGCACAGCAGAGAGTTTTTTTTTTAATCACCGTCATTTGAGAAGGTATTATTACTTGATTAGCCTTGTTTCCAGCCTAGAGATAGAAAGGTGTGGATTAAATTCACAGGGTGAATTATTCCCTTATCCTCTCAGAGTCTAAGGAGCCCCTTAAGCGCTCACTGCTTGTATGGCCTCATGCTGATTCTCTGCCTATCCCAAGGGCCAATGTGGGGTGGGAAGAAGGCACTGAATCTGTGGGCTTTGGAGGGAGATCATAGAATCTGCACTAGAAATCTTCTTAAAATATTACTGTATATTTATACTTTTATTCTTATGTCTTTTATTGAAAATACTACTTATTTTTGAGTCAGTCTTGCTGTATTACCCAGGCTAGTCTTGAACTTCTGGCCTTAGGTGATCCTCCCATCTCAGCCTCCCAAGTAGCTGGGACTACAAGCATGCATCACCATGCCCAACTCTAAAAGACTGCTTTTTATCTGATGACAAAATTATACAAGTTTATTCTCAGAAATCTATAAGAATAGAAAATGTGTCTAGCAAATAAGGATAGTTTGGGCACACTATTACTTTTGACCAGATTCTACATACGGATGTATCCTTAAAGGCCCCTTTAAGTTTATAATCCCATAGTATTAGGCAGTTCTATTACAAGCAGTAGTTTAAATTATCCATTTTATCTGCCAAACCCACTCTGCTCCCTTCTCCCCTCTAGAAAAAGTCAGAAAGAACTAATTTTTCTTTGCTAGTTGCAAAATGAACAGCTCTAAAAAAGGGGGGCCACTTGCCTCTTTTCCTGGTTTTCTTTGACTTGGAAATACAGAGCTGCTTAGGTAGTTTATTTAGTAGTGTTTGGAAGGAGTGCTGTCATTTAGTATGTCATTAGCATCTAATATTTAATGCTACAATCTCTTGTTTCTAATGACACAGCATTCTAGATTTCTATTCTGCCCATTCTAAAAGGGCTTCACAAAGCAAAATAGTATATAACCTCTGTAGCAAGCCACTGAGTGATTCACACAGGCTAACCTGGCATCAACTGTTTTCAAAAGGAGAAAGATGCATTCTGAGTTATGCTTAGCTTTGTAATTGCACAATTTAGCTGTTGTGTTCATGTCACTGAAAGTACCCCGTAAAGTTGATGTCTAATTCGTGCCTATAATCATCTCTGTTATTCTGACAAAGATCTCATCTACCACGCTTGTTAATCCTTTGCCTCATGTTCTCAGTTCCATTTTATAACATAAGTTGTACCCTCTCAGTTCCTTCCAAGGTGATTATTCCACCCAGTGAGTGATTTAAGTAACTGTCAGCATTTTGAGGATCAGTGCAAAACCCAAGTGAACTATAATCACTACTTATAGTGTATATGCTAAAACAAAGCATCAAGCAAGCCTGGTTTATCCTGCTAACAGCAAGCCTGGCTCACCCCCACTTACGTGCTCTTTGAATTCCCAGGAGAGATGCCCATTGATGTTTATAATTTGAACAAAACAGGGGATTCTCTGATAATGGCTTACTTTGATTGCCCTATGTCAGTGTGACTCTAGAAAGGGAACAAGGGGACAGCTTTTTATTTTTTATTTTTTTGAAAAGTGAACCAAATGATTACTGCAACAAAAGTGTTTCCAAGTCTGGAGACTAGAGAACTTGAGGAAAATGCTCAGCAGAATGGGAAGAAATCAAGATAAGAAGATGTTCGGTTTATTTCTTGTTCTACATTCTGTTAACTATTTGGTATGGTAAAGGCCATGTTTTATTAAGCTTAAGAAGCTATTACTGTGATAGGGTGGAAAAAGTTTGCAGAAAATTATTTTCTTTCTTTTTTTCGAGACGGATTCATGCAGTGGTGCGATCTCCGCTCACTGCAAGCTCTGCCTCCCGGGTTCAAGCGATTCTCCTGCCTCAGCCTCCCGAGTAGCTGGGATTACAGGCGTGTGCCACCACACCCAGCTAATTTTTTGTATTTTTAATAGAGGCGGGGTTTCACTATGTTAGCCAGGCTGGTCTCGAACTCCTGACCTCGTGATGCGCCAACCTCAGCCTCCCAAAGTGCTGGGATTACAGGCATGAGCCACCGCGCCCGGCCAAAAATTATTTTCATAGTAGAATATCTCTTCAGATAGGACAGTAGGATTCTCATCCATCTGAACATTTCATGTCAGGTATTACATTTAGAAGAAAGTAGAGAAAAAAATTCCACATTTTAATGGCGGAGCATGGCTGGCTATACATTGTTCAGCAGGTTAAAACTGATTATTTTTTTTCTAAGGTAATTTTTTCATTTCTTTTCGTATTTGCCTAAATGTTTCTCTAACTCCTTTAGACATAAAAGGGTCTCCTGGTTGTATCTAACTCCTGACCACACCAAAGGTACAACTCTTGTATTTGCCCTATCACACAGTCCACAGTTCCCTGTTCCATCTTCTCTGGTATTCTCCCCTCAGTCTTTCCGACACTGGTTCTACTTAAGATTCTTTCAGTTGAAAGTCACAGACTTAATTGAAGGAAAAAGAATGCATTGACTCATACAACTGATAAATCAAAGGACTTTAAGAGTGGCTGGATCCAGAGGTTCTCCAAATATTGTCAGGTCCCAGGCATGCTTATACACCTGCTCTCTGTCTCTCTCTCTTTTTCCCCCACAACCCACCCCAGTCTCAGCCTCCCATCCCTACCCCTAGAAGACCCTTACATTCAGGACCTGCTTTAACAGATGTGCTTTCAGTGCAAGGAAGGTGAGCAGGAGCATATTTAGCCTTCAGCATTCAGGATGTAAGTTTCTACGTATTTTCCTGCATCAATCACAATTTCAACCTTGTAATAAAGGCACAAATAATGCTGGCTTTTTGTAATGCCTGCTGTTTGTAAGATCCCTAAATAAAGACTCCGAAATTGTTATCATTAAGAAAATTCTCGGAACAAAATATGACCTACATAAAAATTGTTAGACTATTTTTCAGTTTAACATTAGTGATTTTCTTTTGCATCTTATCCTTTTGTTTTAAAGATAGATTGTTTTTAAAAATAGACTACACAGAATTTGAAGGAGGCTCAAGGGCTTATTTTGTCTCCATGGCTTCCTTAGGGAGGCCCTTCTCTCTATCTTGAATTCTGTAAAAATCTCTGGGATTAGAGATTCTACAACCTCCTTGATTATATATTCTGCTCCTTACCAGCTAGGAAGTCATTTTTTTTTTAAGTGAAACCCCTGTGCTTCAGTCTAAACCTCATTCTTCTTTTACACTCTCTTCAGAAATTAAATAATGACTATTAACGACTATTTTCTCTATAAAATATTGTAATGCTTCCAAAAACATTTCCGTGGCCTTGTACTTCCCTATCACTGGATTTTAAAGATTTTTGGGCCTGTGACAATTCCAGTCTGTGAGTCAAGGACACCCAAATCTAGTAGGATTAGGAACCCCGATCAGGCGCAAGTTCAGTCTCTTGGACGATGATTTGGCTGTTGGCTTTTGTGAATGTGGGGCTTAGGGTAGGATCTTTGACACCAGGCTTACCCACTCCAGCTCTCTGAGTTCCCGTTGCCGAAGTTCTTGCTAAGCCCACATACATGAATAATAAGAGTAAGAAAAAACATGCCCTGGTCGTTTTCAGTCTGAGCAACCACAAAGTTAAACATTCTTCTAATTTTTCGGGCAAATAAATCTCATAATTTTGGTTGCCAGAATTGGTTTGTGAATTGCAGTATTAGTTATACAATTATTTATATACTTCTTTCTTAAAGGTAAATTATTGTTAGGCATCTTACAAATCATCTGGTCTAACTCAGTCATTTTGCACATGAGGAAATTAAGGTCTCAGAGTGGTTATATCACCTGTCTGTGCCAAACTGAGATGGAGCAGGTCTTCAGATTCCCAGTTTAATTTTCTTTCTACTACATCAGTTAGAGCCACTAATGGGACCTTTCATGCCATATTCCTATTAAACCACTCCAGCAGTGTGGACATATTTTATTTTAATGGAAGCACTTTAATGCTTACAAGTAACTTGTGATCATTTCTGATCATTTTCTTGTGCCTAAACAGAATTTCTGCACCTAAATACGTGGAATTATTGTACAAACCCCTCTTAAATTTCATCTTAGTTGCAATAAAACATTTCTCTAATTTGTCACTCTCTATTTTTGTTTTGCACGTGTTTTCTAAGTTAGAAACTCCATCTGTCTTGTTATCATGCCATGTAATATATTCTAGATATTGCTTTGTCCTACACAGTAGCCACTAGCCTTGTGTGGCTATTTAAATTTAAATTACTTAAAATTGAAAATGTAGTTCCTCTGTCATACTAGCCATGTCTCAAATGCTCAGTGGCTGTTATATTGGACAGTGTAGGTATAGAACATTTTCATCATCACAGAAAGTTCTGTTGGCCAATGCTGTAGATCATCACTGAGGTCATTGATAAAGGTTAAAAATAATTCCAGTCCATATACTTAGGCTTTGAAAGATACTTGAAATGCCTACCTAGTTCTATCAAAACATGGTGAACTACTTTAATTGTCCAGCCTCAGATCACATGTACTCTCCTGATGAAGGTTGATGTTTTTGGCTCTGCATTATCAAAATTTCTCCTGTTGATGTTAACTAATGCTAAAAGGGAAAAGGTTTTGTGATCAAATAGATTGGGACAATATTAAAGTACATTAAATATAATTCAATACCAGAAAACCTCTAAAATGTTTACTATATTAAGCAGATAATTACAGCAGTGGAATGTTTCTTAAACTTACTTTTCAGTGGAATTCTTTTCTCCCAGCGTATCTCACAGGGCTTTTTGTCCATGAAACAACTTCCAGGTGACACTGCCCGATGCCATATTTATATAATTTGTTTAGAATATTTTATTTCTCCCAGCACCATCAGGCTCAGGGCAGATGTTCCACTTTGCGGGAACTTAATTTCGTATTATTGGCAAATTTGCATACTATCAGATGACTTATTTTGCAGTTTGGTTATTTGATTATTTGATTCATTTAGTGATTTTTAGAAATGTTCAAGTCAACCAATATAAAATAACCATGGTTTGCCTTTCCGCCTGTTTCAGGCTTGGCTACTGCTATACTGACCCTTTTCCAGTCATTGTGCTTTTCTCACAATTCTCAAAGATTCTAGCTACAGTTTTATAACACACCCCAATTTATGGAATAATGTCAATATATCCATTGTGGGGCTCCTGGGATTGATTTATGGTAAAAATTTTGTTGTATAATATTTTTAGATTAAGTTGCAAAGATATTACAGATAATCTCCTTATCTCTCTCATCCAGTTTCCCCCATTGTTAATATATGAGTATGATACATATGTTGCAACTAATGAATCAATATTGATACTTTATTATTAATGAAAGTCTATAGTTAGTTCAGATTTTCTTAGTTTTTCCCTGATCTTCTTTTTCTGTTCTAGGATCTCATCCAGGATGTATCACATATACACCGTAGTTTCCCATATCGCAGTTACCACATATATCACATAATGATGTCTCCTTAGGCTCATTTACACTGTGACAGTTTCCTAGACTTTCCTTGTTTTTTATGACCTCGAGAGTTTATAGGAATTCTGGTTGGGTATTTGTAGAATCTTCTTCAATTTGGCTATATCTGGTGTCTTTTCCTGATTAGACTGGGCTTGTGGGTTTTCAAAAGGAAAACTGCAGAGACGAGGTACCATTCTCATGAAATCACATCAAGGGTGCATATCATCAATGTAACTTATTACTGATGATGTCTGGGATTGGTTTTGTGCCTCTAATTTGTGTAGTCCTCTCTTCACACTTCCTTCCGAATTTTGGATTGATTCTCCACTTTCCTATACAAATTGCTTATCTTTCTAGCGGCGATTTTTTTCACGTGATAGAAGCATCTTATTATAAGCCCAATGTTTGGATGAGTTGAATACTTGCTAAGAAAAATGGTTGTCTACCTTAAACAATTATGCAGTTGATATGAATTATAATCTTGTGGGTCTGAAAGACTCTGTGGGAGGAACTGTTTGTTAATACCCTGAGCCACTTGACTAAGGCCTGTAGCTACTTTTTAGTTGCTACATGTGCTAAATATCCCTTAGTAAATATAAACAGCCATATTAATTTCCAACAAAACCATGCTGACATTGAAAGAGTTTAACTAAATTTCTGCACTAAAAATAAAGTCTTATTTTAATCCATTGTAATTAAACTGTAATGTGCAGTGTTGACTCAAAACCCATTCACAAGTGGAACTCGCCTCCTGAGAAGTCCTTTTAGAGTAGGATACCTCATACCGAGCTGCACATCAGTTACAATCAGTTAGAGAGCTTTAAAAATACTGATGCAGAGATTTTGATGTAATTGTTCCTAGGTATGACATGGGCAACAACAGGCTACACCCCAGACCAATCAAATCAGAGGCAGAGAACCCATGTTGTAAAGGAGTAGTTTTCAGCCTCATCTCGTTAGAAATGCCTGTGCTTTTTAACATATCCCCAGGCAATTTTAACAAACACCCAAGGTTGAGAACCACCAATTTAGAGCCCCAAAAAATTGATTCTCCAGTTTCTGTCACTCTCTATATTTGGGAAATGCTTTGTAATTATTTTGCCAGTTCTTCTATCCTCTGAAGCTTGAGATTAACGTGATTTCCCATTTTACAGACAAGAACAGTAGGCATGGAGATACTGTACTTTGTGTCCATGCCAGAGTCGGGACCACAGCCTTGCTTAGCAGTTGTTAGCTAAACTGTCACCAAAATCTGATTAAAAACAAAAATGTTCCTCTTATACTTTTCAAGCCAGCTACATGAGAAGGGCATAAGGAATCTGTGTCTCTCAACACAAAAGGCTGCAATTGCCAAACCAATGGAATGAATGTAGATATGTCATTGAAATTATATCATTGAAAATAAATGGAAAAGGCCTAGGTGTCAGTCCACCCCCATCCCCCAAGTGCACAGTTGTACAATATTCCAGCATGTTTTTATGCATTCCCTATGGTGATTTAATATTTTCTATGAGATGGAATGTGAATTTTCTCATGCTAGAGCTCACTATCATGGACTCTTTGTGCCTTAATAGTAAATGAAAAATAAAATGCAAATCCCCCAGCTGTTTGTTTTTCTGCCTTGGCACAAATGAGAATAAGAATTTCCCTACGCAAGATCTCATGGGAATCTGTCATGTTTCAGGTTTGCGTTTGTCAAACCATTAAGCCAGAGTTTTCCTTGTCATAATTTCATCTGATTCTTTTTAATTAGAACTCTATGCATGGTAATTCCTCTCCCGCCTCAGTATTTACAAGTTTCAAATATTTGTTGACTGTTATCAGACAGCTCCTCCTCAGCCCACCGTACATGTTTAGTTTCTCTAATCACCTTTCTGTGGTTAGACTTTCCACGCCCTTCATCGTTTTTCAGTCTTAGTAATTGTCATTTTCCTAAGCTGACTCTCATATCGTGGCTTCATTTCTGTTGTTGTTCTTTTATTGATGATACCTTCCAAATTCATTGCCATTGGTTGATTTCATGATGATGCTATTGACTAAGAAAATTAATTTACCACTGGTATTGTATTTTGTTCATGAGCTTCCCACCCCCTGCCTGACTCTAAATATATTTTGACCTTATCTAATTAACATTACTTGTACTTCTGTATGAGCCTTTCTCCCTTTTAAAAATAATGTCCAAATATATTTCCATGTTGTGCTCAATGTCTCAACTAATCTTTTGTAGGAACAAAAGCACTAACTGATAATTGTATGATGATCCAGTTTTGTTCATTTTCAGTCTTAATTGTACTCTGTTTATATTTACAAACTCATTGAAACTTATCATAATGAAGAAAGAAGTGTGTGGAAAGCCCCTGTGCTTAGCGTGTTCACCTGATTCTTCTTAGCCCTCTTCTGAAACCCACATTGTTACTAGGAATGGAGATGCTGCTTATTCTTTTATTTTCTAAGGAATACCATCTAGACCTCTCTGTCTCCTTCTGTTTATCATGCAAGCTTCAGACTGACCCCAGTGGGGTTCCCCGTGTTTCTTGGTTTTGAACACATTTTAAATGGCTGATACACAAGGGTTACCCGCTTTGTGAAACATCTCTACTGTCTTGTTTTCTCTCTCCTGTGATTGAGTGTCTTGAATGTCTTCCCTCTGCTCCCCAATCATGGTGACTTTTGACTCTCCTCACAATTCATGAAATTCTCCTTTTAATTCATAGAATCTTTGTCATTCTTCTCCCTTAGTCTAGGAGACACAGAGCACATATTTGACTTTGAAGTCTGACACACTTAAGGACAAATCAGGCAAGTTAGTATATAACCGGAGAAACTAGCCTGTCTGACCTAAATCGGTCTTCTCACCTGTTAAATCGAAATAATGATGCATTCTCATTGGATTGCTCCAACTATTAAATGATCTGATGAACTTGAAGTTCTCAGCAGTATCTGATACACAGTGGGGCTCACTATGGGGTTTCTGGGATTCCTACCGTAAATCTTATCCCTGGAGCTCTCATTCGCTGTTCTGGGTCTTCCCCTTCCTCCTGCCCCTTCAGGCTTCTTTTTTCTCTCAAGTTGTATGGTTGCTTTCAAAACTGTTACTATGTATGCTCCTAAATCATTTCTAGTAAATCATGGCTGTCACTCACCAGAGCTCCCAAAGTGTTTCTGAGGTCATGGAAGTGTGTCTGAGAATGGGCCTGCATCTGAGGGCCTACCAAGTGCTCATCTGAGAAGCCAGGGTTGAATTTGAAAAAGGCACCTTTTGTTCTTCAAAACTGTGAAAACAAGGCTCAGCTATATTGAAAAACATGCCAAATCCAACCACAATTCCCTTCTGTCAATCAGCTGGTCGTTAGTAGAGTTCACTGTCCTGTGCGGATTAGAAAGCAGTACCCCACCTCCCTCCGTAAGGAGGTGATTATCAACTGTGGAGCTACAGAAGGCTCGTGCTGTGGGCGTTTCAATGTAATTATGGAGTTCTAAGTACTTGCCCATAAAAAATTATGTGGCTGTTTCTTTGGAAATGCCAACATTTGTATCCATAAGGGAAATATTTTATTAAAATATGATAATATCATGGATGCTTCAGTTTGGTGGCTGGGAGCTGCCAGCTGAATGATTGTATCTTCAAGCAAAACTATAAAATGGAAACAACCAGAAGATACATAAATGACAAAAATCTCTGGGAAAGAGGAGAGACAGAAGGAGTTAGAAAGCAAGAGAAGGCTCTAAAATGGCATGCTGAAATTGCAGAGCCAGACAGAGAAGATGGTGGAAATGCAGAGTCACCAGAGCCTGAGCCGACACCCCGCACAGCAGAGAGGAGGAGCGGCTGCTGCAGCACAGTGACTTGAACAAGACATCTGAGGGGACTGATTTGGTTGCCAAGCAGAACCATGCGTTCCAATGAGGAGCAGTGGAAGATTGTACCTGAAGGCACTGATTGTGCTATTCAATCTGGCCTCTTATCTAGAAAAACCCTTAGACACTTCGGTGCTTTAAAACCTGAGATAAGCCCAGGAACCAGTGTGAAATCATGACTTAATGAACTCCTCACCAGAGAATGTGTCTTTCCATTCTTCACCCTTGAAACTAAGTTTAGGTCTCCTGCAAAATGCAGTGGGTGAGGGGAGACAAATCCTGACAGGGAAATCAGAAAGAAGATGGAGGGCTGGCCGAAGTGACATGGAAGAATTCTCCATTACTTCGTGGGATTGAATTTAGAAAAATGTTCTAAATGTGAACTGGATGTGCTTTTTTTTCAAACAGCTGCCTTATTAATCAATAGTGCATAAAGACTTTTTCCAGACAGCCCAGGAAAATGTAGCAAAGGGGCAGGATGTGCGAATCGTATGCGTGCAATGGCCCCAAAGGATACTACGGTAATGATAATGGATTCAACTTTCAGATTACGTTTCAGACTTTCAGGGACCTTTATAACCACTCATTCTTAATCTCTTATCCCTCCGTCAAGCTGTAGTTGACAAACCAGCCTTTATATTCTCAGTTTTACAAGGCATGATCATGAAATGCAAAAGTTTGGCAGTTGCCCAAGGTCAAAATCAGTCAGTGACAAAAATCTAGACCACATCTGTCTGTTCTCAGAGTGCAGACCAGAGTGTCTGGAAAAAAAATATAATCACCTATGATGAGTTATGAGTGACAGAGCTACAAGCACACCAAACCAGTGTGCCTTTGTTTCCCCACGGAGGCAATGCTGTTGTTCAGCCATCTCCCAAAGCTACAGCAGCAAGACGAGTGCAATGCTGTGTGCCTAGTATAAATGGTATTGAATAAAACGTTTAGTATAAATGGGTATTGAATAATACACTTTAAAAGAAGGAGTGGGGAAAAGTGAGCTTGACATTATTTTAGTCTCTTTCAGAAGCTGAGATGTAAAAGCTGTACCTCCTGCCCCCAAAGGACCTATTTTGGAACCAAATTTGGTAGTCATGCATTCAGGGAGAGGTTGTCTTATTATCTTAAATTCAATACTGTGATTTATATTAAATATTGTAAATTATACAATAAAAGAGTTCCTTCTTCATATGGGTACAGAGGTAGATCACGTATAGGTCTCTAAGGCACAGTGTTCCTTATTAATAGCAGTTGATTCTGTGTACTAACATCTTTGAGCTCTGGTTGTTGAATCCTAGGTGGATTTGACTAGAGTTCTTAACCAACATCTTAATCCAATTTTTATGAAAGGAAGAGTAATGAGGACTTTTCTGTAAGACTGATGAAAAACCTAAGTAAGTGTCTTTATAGAAGCCAAGAATATCTGATCAGATTCTTCAGGGAAGCAAAAATCCTGTAAATGTCAGAAAGATGTTACATGCTGGAAAACCCCTTTGGTCAAATTCATCTAAAGAAGGTACTATTTGTAGGTGACTTTTCAGCAAGTCTGTCAAAAGCTTCTTGCTACAGATAAAAATTCAATAACCTTTCACTGTGGATGTGCCACAATTATCACTAATTTAAAAACAGTCCCTCTAATAGAGTATTTTATCATACCGGACAGTCTCTGCATTGTTCATTATTTAGTGTTTGCTAAGCTGATGGCACTTCCACCACACTTTTCTTATCTCTACTTCTTCAGAATTGGATTTTATATTTCCAAACCAGCCAGATATGACAAGTCATTTTCGTGTCTCTTGTCTTTTAAGAAACGCAAACCTGATTTCTTTTTTTTTTTTTTTTTTTAACAATCACCACTTAAAAGATTAAATTTATTGGAAATGTCTGTATTAACTAGCATTGGGATGTGCAGTAAGGCCTGTTGCATTTTAATTGCGACTGGGGTCTTCCTTTCTTTTTTATTCTTTTTATTTTCTAATACATGTGTATTCTCTATCTCTTTGGATTCCCCTATTCTGCTAAAACACACAGTGTATGGCAAAGATGAGGTATTATGAAGCCTGATGTAGTTAGAAGACAAGGCGAGGAGAGTATTATCAGAATTATTATATTATAGAACCTCCAAAAGGTGGTGATAAACGATATAAGTAGATCTTTCAGTAAATATAGACTGTCTTTATATGAGAAACTTCCTGAAAGGAAAATGATAAAGTCATTAGCCTGACACCCGAGGGATACATGCCACTTCAAACAACATCTTTCTATGTATAGCTCATTATTGAAATTTTTAACTCTTTTAAGCCTGAAAAAATTCTACTCCCTGTGGTTCTGAAAGGATTTGAAAAGATCTGTATACTTTACCCAAGCTTTGTACCCCAATAAGACAGCTACACATCTTCTGTCACTGGGAACCCTCTCCTTAGGCCTCAGGGCCTGCTTCTCTGTCCAAGAGAGTCTCTCCCAATTTTCAGGGACGTATAGAACTTCATTCAAGAAGTTTGATGATAAGATTTTGACCTTTTATGGGTACAGTCTTTCAATAGTGATATCAGAATGCTGAAAAAGATTGTGTTAGAAAATCTCACCAAAATATTCATTTTAAGATTTATGGATTGGCCGGGCGCGGTGGCTCAAGCCTGTAATCCCAGCACTTTGGGAGGCCGAGACGGGCGGATCACAAGGTCAGGAGATTGAGACCATCCTGGCTAACCCGGTGAAACCCCGTCTCTACTAAAAAATACAAAAAACTAGCCGGGCGAGGTGGCGGGCGCCTGTAGTCCCAGCTACTCGGGAGGCTGAGGCAGGAGAATGGCGTGAACCCGGGAGGCGGAGCTTGCAGTGAGCTGAGATCCGGCCACTGCACTCCAGCCTGGGCGGCAGAGCTAGACTCTGTCTCAAAAAAAAAAAAAAAAAAAAAAGATTTATGGATTATTGTTGTAAGCATCAAACAGAAATAGCATTGTAGTCTGTCTTCATACATTAATAATAAGGGCTGCCCTTTAGGATTGGCTTTACGATGAAAAATGTTTGCTCAAACTTTACCCAGAGACAGGAGATGCCGGTCACGTCTGCTTCTAAAAGAGGGACTGTGACTAAAAATCCACCATCGTATTACTTGTTTAATGGTACCACAAGTCCAATTAACGCATTTGTTCAAGCCAACAGCCTTTTAGCTTTTCACAGAAATCTTGGAAGTGTGCTAGAGAAACACCCCCACAGAAGAGTTTTGCATATGCTGCTGTATCTGCCTCTCTCCAGGAAGCAGAGCATGGGTCACTGACAGACAGATGGCTGCCACAAGCACCACCAGCGGCCGGAAACTCCTCCCACCAGCTCCCATTCCCTCAAAACAAATGGGAAGGGGTGCTTTTCTTGAATGCTGTGCCTGGACTTTCTCTCCCTTGACCCAGCCCTACCCATGGAATACCGAGGCCACCTCAACATCTGTTACACTCCTGCCTTAATTCTAGTCCTCAGCACCAGCGTAACTCAATAGAGGAGTATGGGCTTGTCCTTGGACAAGGTACTTGACATTGCTAATGGTGTCATTTGTATTATAAATCCCTCATAGGTTGTTTGGAGGATCAGCTCAACTAATGTATACACAACACCTGGTACAATGCCTACAAACAGTGATCACATGATAAATAGTAGTTTCTTCTGCTTCCTCTTTCTTAAACTCTTTTCCTCATTCTTATTCTTCCCGAGAATATTTTATTTCTGTCTTTCTCATTTAGCTACCAATATTTGCCAAAAGTGGTACTCATCGTGAAATGCCCAAGTCCGCCCTCTGTTTATTTCCCCCTGCTCCTGTCCTTCCTATTGATAACTGGGTTATTCTGCCCATTCTGCTTGATAGTTTAATTTCATCTCAAAAGATCTTTGCTGTATTGCAGTTGAAATTAGATTTTGAGCTCTTAACAGCCTTCCAAAATCCACGTGGCGTTGGAACATAGGCATAGGGTAAGGTCGTATTTATTCAGGGCCACAATGAGTGAAACTTAAGGTTAAACCTCGAGCTCTCATTAAATTACTTCCACTGTGAACTTGTATGTCAGCATATCAAGAAATAGGCAATGAAGAAGCTGCTGAATTGGCCGGGCGCAGTGGCTCACGCCTGAATCCTACCACTTTGGGAGGCCGAGGAGGGTGGATCACCTGAGGCCAGGAGTTACTAGCCTGGCCAACATGATGAAGCCCCATCTCTACTAAAAATACAAAAATTAGCCAAGCGTGGTGGCAGGCACCTGTAATCTCAGCTACTCAGGAGGCTGAGGCAGGAGAATTGCTGGAACCCAGGAGGCAGAGGTTGCAGTGAGCCAAGATCGTAACTTTGCACTCCAGCGCAAGCCAACAACAGCAAGACTCTGTCTCAGAAAAATAAAAAAGAAAGAAAGAAAGAAACTGCTGAATTGTGACTTCAGTAAAAACTATTACAAAAATGGCAGACCAGCTAATTTCAGAGCCCACAGTAGCTCTGGGACTCAGGCCTTTTAACATCAACGGAATGATTCTGTCTGTGTTGAAGTGGGCTTTGGAATAGCTCTAGTTAAGATCTATCCAAGCTTCAGCTGGGCCTCTTCCACAGGGGTGACAATAATCTGGTTAGCTGCTTACGCCTCTCTGCTGCCTAATAACACACTTACAGGAGTTCTGGGAGTCTCAGTTCTGCTAGGATCTTAGGAGTGTTAGCTAGGAATGGAAATTTGTGTTCTTTTTTATTATCATTTCAGCCATTTTTCAGTTTGGTGGCATTCAGTACATTCACATTATTGAGTAACCATCACCATCATCCATCTGCAGAACTTTTCTCATCTTCCCAAACTAAAACTCCATATTCGTGAAACAATAATCCCTCATTTCTCCTTCCCTCCAGCCCTTAGCAACCTGCATTCTACTTCCCATCTCTATGAATATGACTACCCTAGTGGCCCATATAAGTGGAATCATATAATATTTGTCCTTTTGTGACTGACTTGTTTTGTTTAGCATGATGTCTTTAAGGTCCATCCATGTTGAAACACGTGTTAGCATTCCCTTCTTTTTTGAAAGCTGCAGATACTCTGTTGAATGACTGTACCACACTTTATTTCTCCATTCATCCATCAATGGATGCTTAGGGTGCTTCCACCTTTTGCCTATTGTGAGTAATGCTGCTGTAACATGGGAGGACAAATATCTGTTCGAGTCCTGGTTTTCAGATCGTTTGGGTATATACCCAGAAGTGAAATTGTGGAAATGAGTCATTTGAGATTAGATGTACTTCACATGTTTTTCTACTTCTTCTCAACTCTCTGATTGTTTATATATGTGACGTCTTCTGAAGGAAAGTTCAGTATGTTTCTCAGATATGATAATAATATATAGGTCAGGCATGGTGGCTCACGCCTGTAATACCAGCACTTTGGGAAGCCAAGGTGGGTGGATCACTTGAGGTCAAGAGTTTGCCGCCTTCAAATCAATCATTACTTCTTACCACCTCTTGAAATAGAAAATAAAAAATTTGGCCAGGCGGTGGCCAGGCACAGTGGCTCATGCCTGTAATCTCAGCACTTTGGGAGACTGAGGTGGGAAGATCTCTTGAGCCCAGGAGTTTGAGACCAGACTAGGCAACACAGGGAGACCTCATCTCTACAAAAAAAAAATAATAATAATTAGCCAGGTGTGGCCCCATTTCTACAAAGAAAACATTTTTTTTTTAGTTAGCTGGGCATGGTCATGTACATATGTGGTCCCAGCTGCTAGGGAGGCTAAGGTGGGAGGACCACTTGAGCCTGGGATGTCAAGGCTGCAGTGAGGTGTGATTGCACCACTGCCCTCCAGTCTGGCAACAGAGAAAGACCCTGTCTCAAAAAGGAAAAGAAAAGAAAAAAATGTAAAAGCCCTAGAGAGTATCCTCCTTTCACTCCTAGAGAATTTAACATTGACAATGGAAATTTAAGCTTACTGGCTTGTTCTCTAGATCAGCTGTTTACAATGTTGGCTATATGCCCCCCAAGAATTGTGTAAAACAATACATTGAAGCATGGGAAGGAAACATGAGACTATTTGTGTATACTTTTTAAAAGTAAAACAGTCAGAAACGATGCAAGTTTTACTAATATTTAACATAAGAGATGACATGATAGCCCTCATTTGAGCCATATGTGAAGTACTATACGGAAGGAGTCCTGCAGGAACCCCAAGGATTCCTCAGTAGAGAGAGGCTCACTTTGGCATCTTCGGCCATTTTTTAAAATTTTCATCATTTTGTAATATGTTCCAGGTGAAGTAAATTTATGGATTACGTTTTCTAGGTTTTACTAAACTCACCTTCCCCAAATAGATAAGTGACTTCAAAGGGAAACTTTGGATGGACACTATAAGCAAAACTGAACGATGAGAAAATGGCAGAGCTGGCATTGTCATTGTTCCTGGCGGGGATCTTCATCAGTCACATTATGATTATCTAAGCAGTAATAATCTAATCAGATGACTGGAAACTGGCAAAAGAACTTGTCAAGGATATTATTTGGAATACGGATTTACATCTACAATTATTAACATGAACCTTGCTCTAAGTGTATGTGTGCCTTGAAATACTAGCTATTACATGTTGAAGCTGTAATCATTAGGAAGACATTTAAGAATATCTTGTTTCATCTTTAGCTTACTTCTTATTGATTTCTTTTCTGGTTATATTTTTAAACTTATACAATGTATTAGTACCAGTATATATACATAACTAAATATACATTTACTATTAATCTGGACAGAAATATTTTTCGCTGTTGGAATATATAATCAAAGAGGTTTGGAGATCATTGTGTTATGGGATCCTTGGGGTGTCCCTTCATCAGGCGGAAGCCTCTGTGGCCACTAGTGCCTTTGAGTTTTGCTCAGGACCACTGGGCTCACTTGACCTGGCAGGCTGTGCTCAGCTTGGCTTGCACTACCGGCCTGGATCCCACGCCTGCCAAGGGCAAGCAGAGCAGCAAGCGGGGTGTGAGCAAGTGAGCGTGAGCTGCAGCCACTGCTCACAGCCAGATACACTGACTACAGTGGGATGGGCAACTCCAGGTCCCAGCATGGGCGCCAACTGCCTGCGAGGCTGCAGCTGGACCAGGCATATCACAGGCAGCTTCCACAGCTAGCACCAGGGAGCACGGTGGCACACGGAAGCTTGGAGATGCCAGGAACTGCAGAGCCCCAAAGAGGGTGTCAGAACCCTGGCTTGGGGAGCTCCTACATCTGGGCTCCCCAAGGGGCTGCAGCTCTTCTCTCCTTCTTGTTGCTTGCAACTTGGTGAGCAAGGGGAGTGTCTCAGCCCTATTTATGTTATGCCTCTTTTTTTTTTTTTGAGATGGAGTCTCGCTCTGTCGCCCAGGCTGGAGTGCAGTGGCGCAATCTTGGCTCACTGCAAGCTCCGCCTCCTGGGTTCACA
>NW_012105364.1:607821-662245 GCF_000951045.1 Mandrillus leucophaeus | reverse complement strand
CGCCTCCTGGGTTCACACCATTCTGCTGCCTCAGCCTCCCATGTAGCTGGGACTACAGGTGCCTGCCACCGCACCCGGCTAATTTTTTGTGTTTTTAGTAGAGACGGGGTTTCACTGTGTTAGCCAGGATGGTCTTGATCTCCTGACCTCGTGATCTGCCTGTCTCGGCCTCCCAAAGTGCTGGGATTACAGGCGTGAGCCACCGCGCCCAGCTTATGCCTCTTTTAACCTTGCCATTCAGCGGGTCCTGATTTCTTGTCCTGCATCCAGGAAGAATGACTTACATATTCAAGTATTGGGTGAGCAGAGTGAAGAGGAGCTTTATTGAGCAACAAAACAGCTCAGTGGAGACAGGCGGTGGGTAACTCCTTTGTGTAGCAAAGGCATCCCAATGAGTGTTTAGCTCTCAGCATAGAGGAGACCCTGGGGTGGGTAGCTCCTCTCTGCAGCTGGTTGTCCTGTCAAGTGTTCAGCTCTCGGCAGAGAGGAGACCCTGGAGTGGGTGGCTCCTCTCTCCAGGCAAGTCATCCTGTTGATTGCTTAAGTCTGGCTGAGTCTGGGGCTTTTCTGGGCTTCAGAGGGGAGGAAGTGTGTGTTGATTGGTCCATGGGTGGGCCTGGAAAAAGCAACATAAGGTCCCATTCTTGTCCATGGGACTGGCAGCCTGGCCCCCAGGCTTCAGACCTTCCCTTGCTTAAAGGTGGGGCTTCACTGGGAACCTGGCCTTGTCAGGAGGCCTGTCTGCCTCCTGCTGCTGTTCATGGTACCCAGGCTGTTCATTCCAAGGGGCACCTACAGGCCTGCACCAAGCTGCCCTCGGCACCCCATCAGCCCCCCTCCTGACAAGCCAGCACCCAAAGGCAAGAAGGGGCTGGCATATCAGCACTGCCCTGAGTGCATGCATACATGACCGGGTTGCAACAGTGCCCAGGCTTAGCCTCAACTTTGCTCTGAGATCAGAGTGGGCACTGGGAGCAGGGAGAAGCCAGGCAGTGACAGTAGGCACTTCTGAGCCTTCAGGGGCAGTTGAGGGGCTTCCCAGGTCGCTGAGTCCAGAGATGCCCAGGTCTGCAGCTCCAGTTTGGGTGGCAGCAGCTGCCCCTGGGAGGGCAGGGCTCCTGCCTGCTTCTGGCCCCCAAGACCACAGGGAGGCCTGGGTCTGCAGCTGTGGCTGGGGGCCATCAATTGCTTTAGATACTTATTGTCTCCAAATGAAGTTGTTATGGGACCACAGGGACAGTAGTACCATTGCTTTTTGTGTTCTTTTTTTTTTCTTCTTTGTTTTGTTTTTAGATGAACACTGTGAATTGTAGCTGATAATATGACATAATTAGGACTTTAGCAGTCTCCAGATTCTTTCCATAGAACTTAAAGTAAGTGGTAAAAGATAGAGGTGGCTCAAATAGGATGGGATTTTCTGACAGACAAGCAGACTAACAACAGTTCTTCCTCCATGGAAGCTTTTTGTCTGTTTTAATCATTGCAAAGTGAAGCGTATCATGGCCAATGCTGGAGTGTACAGAAACTTGGCCTTCCCGTTATCTGTACCTGGTATTTAGAACAAACCAGCCCAGATACTTCTCGCAATTCAGTGAGTTGACTGAGCAACTTTTCTAGCCAGAGCTCCTCAAGTAGCTGTGCTCAGCTGGCAGCTAAGTCAGGGCTGCATCATGTGGGAAAACTGGGGGCCTCTCTCCATGTGGTCCTTTAGTCTGGGCTGCTTCAATGCACACAGGTCTCAGGGCAGCTCCAAGAAGGCAAAGACTGAAGCTGGAATAGCTAAGGCCCAGATTCTGAAAGTCACATAACAGAACTTCAGCCATATCCTATCAGTCAGTGTAAGCTATAAAGCCAATCGAGATTTAAGAGGTGAGGAAAAGACTACTTCTTAATGGGAAAAACTGCAAAGAATTGTGATCATACTTATTCCACCGCACTGGTGAATTATGAAGAAACAATACCGAAAAAGATATTTATAATTAATCACTTTGGCCTGTACAGAGAGCATGTTTTCTATGCATTTCCTTATAAAAAGTGTATTTTCCAAGTGATAATACAGTTGATTTTTTTTCTTTTTTTTTTTTTCTTTTTTTTTTCTTTTTTGTCAATGTGAGGACTATATAGAGAGGCTAAAATGTGCAATTGAAATGATGCATCTTTTCAGTGTTCCTCAATGGCATACTCAAAATGATCTTTATATTCGTGGCTTAAAATTAACTAAATTAAGTTTTCAATGCAAGTGTTCCCTAAAGTCAAAGCTTTTCTTCCTTTCTTCATTAGAGATTAATTTGTAACATGTCTCATTGAATGGATTGTTCACAGTGATTTTTTTTTTTTTCAGTTAGACCTCTGAGAAATAGTTTTATTTTGGAAAGGCAGAATAATTATAGACTGTTAAATGTCTGAGTGACCCTGAATAGTTCTAGGAAGGTGTACAGAATACTGATACTTCCTTAATGCCCTATATGCTGGAAGTTTTAGAGTAAGTATGCATTAATTAAAATATCTGCCATAACTTTCGAGGACTTACTTTTGAATAACTGTAGTCTTTGGTCTTCAGTAAAATCCTGATGCAAAGTATAACTTAGTCGAAATTAGGATTTTCCTTATAGAATCTAAGGAGTTCAAGCCACTCTGGTCTTTGGAAAGTCAAGATTTTTAAATGTTAATGTGGCATTTCCTGTGTTCACTCTTTGAATAATGGATTCCTCCATCATTTCTTTTGTATACCCACCCTTTATAAGGATTATTTCTTAAGGTTTCACGTACATCATGAAACAACAAAAGGCTTCATTGTCAGGATCTTCTATTCGCTTCAGCAGAACCATTTGAAACATCTAAACAGTTGAGAAATGCATCCCAGTAATATACTCAGAGGAGCTAGGAAACAAGAATAGTGAAAATAGCTATTTAGCTCAAATTCATTATGGGTTAATTAGCCATGCTGCAGTCCACTTAATTTTCTACTTTCCACACTGAATTAGTCATGTGTATTACTTAACCCAGTCACCACTGCCAGATCAGTTAGCACTACGATTCCTTTTCCTCAGCAGTGCTTCATATTGTGACTTAGATTGTAAACCAGAGCACCAGGTAGAAATCACAGCCAATCTGAGTGTGCTGCATGGTGCCTTGTGATACTTCCTGTTGATTTAGATGTTGACAGGGTCAGTATCAGTAATAAAATTAGTTCAGGGCATAACTCCTTGAACATAGCAGGCACTTAATAAATGTTTTATCAAATTGAATTAAATTAACAAAATGGCTTCAGTGAGGGCCTGAAATCTTCTACCCTGCTTTTATTTGCCAAATTGGCTACTTATTCAAATGAATCAACCATTTTTCTTATTTTTGCGAGTACTATCGTTCCTTTTCCTTTTTTTTTCTCCCTCACATTTCAAACACTGATAGTAACAATTATTAATGTCTTATAACACTGGGATGTTCCTCTCTAGTCATCCATTTATTTCTGTTAAGAATTTCTCTTAGGATTAAATGGTATGATTAGTATTTCCACAGTATTTTGGTCATTAATGTACACATTTAAAGCAATATATTTAATTATATGCCTATTTTATCCCTTGCTAAATGTGGATTTTCTTTACTGAAACTGTTCTCTCTGACCTTCTACTTTGACTTCTCTTACTTTTTCTTAAACAATCTTTCCTATAGTACCTACTCTGACACAAATATCACTTACTGAATAATATATTTGTTATATTCCAGAAGTTCTTTTTTAACCCAAAAAGTAGAGAATTGGCATAGCTACTGACATTGAAAGAGGAAATGAAGATAAGGCTAAAAACAGGAGGACTTGTTAAAAGTCTGTTTAGGAGAATTTACCCTCAGATTTTTCTCTCTTACTTCATATACCTGTGCCACTGCTCCTATCCGAATTGCAGCTGAGCACTGGAGGTTTAGTTTCTGAAAATGGTAAAATAGAGATTCCTTGGAATGAGGGACATAAGTCATAGCTGAGTGTGAGGGCTGTTATTCTGAAATTAGGCAAAGTTTACGTTAATGACTGTGACACTTCTGTTCTTTTTCCTACTGGCTGGCATCCAGGAATATAACTTCAGACAAAAGACGAGAAAGTCTTTTTTTCTGAAAAATCTGATAAGCACCAGGATGGGGCAGGTGGAGGCGGGAGATAGACGCTAACATCAGTGGTTCTCCATTAAAAGAGACCAGCCAGATCACCTGCAAAGATGACTACAGTGCATCAGCCTTACCTCCAGACACCAAACTTCAGTCAGCCCCACGTAAATATGAGCAGACAGCCAAGAAGAGTAGATGTTTGAGGAGACCTTATTATAGGAAACAGAGACCAAAACAAACAGAAAAAGCAACTTAGAGGAAACAGGGATTATCCAGAAATTAAGAAAATCTTTAAAAAATGAAAGTTAATATCCCTAGAAGAAATAAGAGAAGATATTGTATTCATGAAACAAGCATAGTATACTATATGAAAGGAACGTTCAGAAAACAAGAACTCTTACAAATGAAAAATAAAGTGAAATAAAAATCTCAGAAGAACGACCAGAAGATACAATTGAAATATCCAGGAAGGTGGAAGAAAAAGGCAAAACAGAAAAAGGACCCTATGGAACAGCAGGATAGTCCATAACTGAATTATAGGTCCACAGAGAAAGAAAAGAGAGAAAATAGACAAAATTAAGAAAACTTCCCAAAATGGAAAACAGGAATTTTCAAAACGAAAGGACCCAGCGGATGAAAACAGACCTACCTCCTCACTAAGGCAGTCATCACAAAATTGCAGAACCCTCAAGTTGAAAAGAAAACCCTACAACTGTCATAAGAAAAAAAAAATGAAAGTTTTTCTAGAAAGGACATCTAGAAAAGAAGCAGAAAAGCAATGATTTCTCAAAAGTGGCAGAAGAAGCTAGATGACAAAAAGGAAAAAACTATAAGATTCTAAGAAAATTGGTTTTCAACCTAGAATTGTGTATCTAACCACACTACCAGTTCCATGTAAGGGAAGAATACAGACATTTTCAGACATACAAGTTCTCAGAAAACTTCTCTTCCATGCAGTCTTCCATAGAATCTACCAAACTGAAGGAGTTTACATAAAAATAGGAAAACATGCGCTGCTACAAGAAATGGGGATTCTAGAGTAGTCACAGAAAGAGAAAGTTATCTCCAGAATAATCATGACAGGATATGCCAAGATAACAGCTCTGCCACAGGCTTGGGAAGTGGCTAGCCAGGAGAGGAATAGCTGAGCTCTCAGGAGAGCTTCTTGGAGGAGGAGGATTTTGATTAGAATACCTAATATGTTTAGATTTATTGAAAAAAAAATTTGTCTATCAGAAGAGAGTTTGGAGTTGAGTACTTAAAACTAAACAATGATTAAAACTTACAAGGAATTTAGCATCCATGTTCATCTGGGATATTGGTCTGTAGTTTTTCTTTTTTGGTTATGTCCTTTCCTGGTTTTGGTATAAGGGTGATAGATACTAGCTTCATAGAACGATTTAGGGAGAGTTCTCTCTCTCTCCATCTTGTGGAATAGTGTCAATAGGATTAGTACCAATTCTTTGAATGTCTGGCAGAATTTTGTGAATCCATCTGGTCCTTGACTTTTTTTTGGTAGTAATTTTTTAATTACCATTTCAATCTCGCTGCTTGTTATTTAACATATACAAGTCAATAAATGTGATACACCACATAAACAGAATTAAAAACCAAAATCACATGATCGTCTCAATAAATGCAGAAAAAGCATTTGACAAAATCCAGCATCCCTTTATGCATCCTTGGTATGAAACCCACTTGATCATGGCGGGTTTTTTGATATCTTACTGGATTCGGTTAGCTAGTATTTTGTTAAGGATTTTAGCATCTGGGCTCATCAGGGATATTGCTGTATGATTGATTATAAGATCACAGAACTTGCAAGTTTGACAGAACCTCAGCCAGTAGTCTGCTCCAATGACAAGCACTGCCATATGTTGAGAATTTATGATACATGAGATGCTATACTGAAGATTTTAGGATATCATCTCTAGTTTTCACAACCTATGTAAGTTTGGCAGGCAGAATAAATGGCTGCCCAAAGATGTCCACATCCTAATCCCCAGAACGTACAAAAATGTGAGGCAAATGACAACTAAGGTTCTCAGCTCACCTGAGAATAGGCAGATTATCTTGAGTTATGCAGGTGACCCCAGTGTAATTACAAGGGCTCTTAAAAGTGGAAGAGGGAGACAGAAGAGTAGATTAGAGTAATGCAATGCGAGAAAGACTCAACCCTCATTGCTGGCTTTGAAGATGAGGAGGGAGCCAGGCAGCCTCCCAAAGCTGGAAGAGGCAAGTAAATGGATTCACCCCTAGAGCCTCTGACACTTACTTAAGCCATTGAGACTCATGTGCAACTTTTTTCTTTTTTTTTTTTTCTTTTTTGAGACGGAGTGTTGCTCTGTTGCCCAGGCTGGAGTGCAGTGGCATGATCTCAGCTCACTGCAACCTCTGCCTCCCAGGTTCAAGCAATTCTCATGCCTCAGCCTCCCAAGTAGCTGGGACTACAGGCGCATGCCACTGCACCCCACTAATTTTTGTATTTTTAGTAGAGACGGGGTTTTGCCATGTTGGCCAGGCTGCTCTTGAAATTCTGACCTCAGGTGATCCGCCGCCCGCCTTGGCCTCCCAAAGTGCTGGGAACTACAGGCATCAGCCACCGCGCCCAGTCTCATATCCAACTTCTAATCTCCAGAATTGTAAGATAATAAATGGATGTTGTTTTAAGCCATAAGGTACATGGTAATGTCACAGCAGCACTGGGAAGCTAACACAGTAGGTATTAATGTCTCCATTTTTCTGATGACAAAACTAAGTTTCAAAGATTGAGTAACTTTACAAAAACCATGACTAAGTAATTGGCACAGCCAGGACTGGAACCTAGGCCAGTGTGACTCTCAGACCAGACTCTTTCAACAGCAGTAATAGCTGGCATTTATAGATCACCAACCAGGTAGGAAGCAGGCTCTGGTCTATGCATTCTAATGTGGTACCTCATCTAGTCCTTACAGCAGCCTATGGGGGAAGGCGGTGGCTGCCCTCATTTTTTTAGAGGAGGAAATTGAGGCCAAGCTTAGTGGAAACAGGATTTAAAGCTGTGCAGTCAGACTCCAGTGCCCGCACACTTAATCTCAACACCTCTTTGCTATCTCCTAGCAGTTTATGAATGCGAAAACTGAACCAAGATGTCTGACTCTCTCCCAAGGTCACACCTCAAGGTGCTGCCACAGCCAGGTCTAGAACCCAGGTTAACTTCTGTCTCATCTAGGGCCTTGTCTTCTTAAAGAACATACTTACTGTGGAAATACAGGTGAAAATTCCACATCAAACAAAGATACCAAATAACAGCTCTAAATAGACAATAATGCATTTGCTCTCTCCTTCTTGTTAGTGTAGTTTAATTTCTTGAGAAGCTTTACACATACCTCAAATCTTTTCTGTCAGAGCTAATTGTGCAACTCCCAAGTAGCTGTCCTGCCTATGTTTTGTTAGTTGGGCTCATTAACATACCCTTTACCTTAGATGACACTTCTCATTAGGTTAAATTAATTAAAAGATGATCATCATGGCTATATAGCTTCAGCCCGAGCAGAGATGTGCCACCTTTGATCCTCTGGTTCCCTTTGACAGCCTCTATGGAGATGTACCCCAAGACATTTAAAAGGCTGTGCTCTTATTTTCTGTCACTCTTTATATACTATCTAAATCTTACCACACAAACAACATTTAGCATACAAGTTAAACAGATTTAAATTTAAGCAAAATTGAGTGTCACCACATGTGCTTATACCAGATCTGTATAATTCTTTTGAGGTTTTTGGAAACATGAACCAAGCCATTTACGCTTCATAGGAACAGATTATATCATTTGAAATCCTCAATAAAAATGCAGTCTCATATTCTACAGATGGGTGTCATTTAATTAAAATATGTATTTAAAATGCAAAGGGCTACATTAATTCCACACTGTGGCTGAGATTTTAATTGCACTCAAGTTAGGAGATTCTGAGTTAATGTTCCCCTGGCATCTCTCATTCAGCCTCTTAGAACAGATGTATTGTGATCCAAAGAGGATTTCAATATGTTTTCACATGCTGCACATGTAGGAAGGGCTCTGAGATACAGGGTGGCAGCATGGTAAAAACAGGAGTTGATCCCAAGCAAGGGAAGGGAATACTGCAGCCTGTGGCTGCCTTCCATGTCCCCCCACTTCACCAGGTAGCCCTTGCTAATCACTCACCGCAGTTGTGCCTCTTCCCACTCCCATAGATCAGGTATCACAGAAAGGTTGTTGGGGTGCTCCCATTTTTGTTTTGGTGAGGGAGAGGGGAGGCATCTATAGTACTCAGAACTGTAAAAATGCTCATAAATTAAAACCTCTGTGAATGCTTTTTAGTTGTAGAGTACATTTTAGGGTATACATTAAGGGTTTAGGGTACACATCAGCCTCGCTTAAGTACTGTTGTAATGTAATACCCTAGAAAATCTATTCCACAGTGCAACACAGACATTTTGAACCCTCAGGAATTTCTCTTTAGACTAAAGACAGCCCGGAGGCAAAAGAAATGCCAGCACCCGGAGGTGTTTCTGACAAGGCAAGGGGTGAAAGGAAAGTGACAAGTAGATGTTGTGGGCCCCAGAACCCCATGAAATAACTGCAGCGTGAAGGATTTGGGGGAAGACTGGTTTTATGCTTAAATTATTAGAGAGTAATCCATGATATTAAAGTGTCAAAAAGGAAAGAAATGAGAATTGCCATGAAAGGAGAGAAGAACGTGAAATTGGCACTGAGCAAGAAAGCATATTGTTTTTTCATTCATTCTGTTACTTCAATCCTTCAAGCCTGCTCTGTGCCCAGGACCGTTAGGCATGGGGCATTCAGCGGTGACCATTAGATATGGTGTCACTTTGGGGATTACAACCTAGTGGGGCCATTATCTACATAAGACATGAGTTAAATTAACGCAGAGGCTTCTGTTATATTTTTAACGTGGTTACCTAGGAAAGACAGACAATTACGGAAAAAAAGAAGAAAGGAGTAGTTCGTCTTGAAAGGATGACTGTTAAGAATGTTAAGTACGGAAATAGGGACTTGTCTTATATATTTTATGAGAATGTTTTTATTATGTATGTATGCCCCTGTGAAATCTTTTTAATTAAAATCTGCAAAGCTAATATGAGGTAATATATGAGAAAGAACTTCAAGTTCTTTGAAAATAGGCAGTATATAAGTCTTTGGGGAAGAAAGTAAATTCCAAACCTCCTTAGAAAAATCAGCAAAAGAACCAGTCATAGAACTCAGACCTCCTGGCTTCTTGTCCAGTTCGTTATGTCAGAGTCACAACTTTATATTACAAAACAAAGCCAGCTAAGTTGAAGAACCAACCATATTTTTCTTTTTTTTTTTTTTCTTTCCATATACTTTAAGTTCTGGGATACATGTGCAAAATGTACAGGTTTGTTACATAGGTATACACCTGTCATGGTGGTTTGCTGCACCCATCAACCCGTCCTCTACATTAGATATTTCTCCTAATGCTATCCCTCCCCTAGCCCCCACCCAACGACAGGCCTTGGTGTGTGATGTTCCTCTCCCTGTGTCCATGTGTTCTCATTGTTCAACTCCCACTTATGAGTGAGAACATACGGTGTTTGGTTTTCTGTTTCTGTGTTAGTTTGCTGAGAATGATGGTTTCCAGCTTCATCCATGTCCCTGCAAAGGACATGAACTCATCCTTTTTTATGTCTACATAGGATTCCATGGTGTATATGTGCCACATTTTCTTTATCCAATCTATCATTGATGGGCATTTGGGTTGGTTCCAAGCCTTTGCTATTGTGAACAGTGCTGCCATAAACATACATGTGCATGCGTCTTTATAGTAGAATGGGTTAAAATCCTTTGGGTATCTACCCAGTAATGGGATTACTGGATCAAGTGGTATTTCTGGTTCTAGATCCTTGAGGAATCGCCACACTGTCTTCCACAATGGTTGAACTAATTTACGCTCCCACCAACACTGTAAAAGCATTCGTATTTCTCCACATCCCCTCTAGCATCTGTTGTTTCCTGACTTTTTAATGATTGCCATTCTAACTGACGTGAGATGATATCTCATTGTGGTTTTGATTTGCATATCTCTAATGACCAGTGATGATGAGCTTTTTTTCATGTTTGTTGGCCGCATAAATGTCTTCTTTTGAGAAGTGTCTGTTCATATCCTTCGCCCATATTTTGTTGAGATAGTTTTTTTTTTGTTGTAAATTTGTTGAAGTTCTTTGTAGATTCTGGATATTAGCCCTTTTTGTCAGATGGATAGATTGCAAAAATTGTCTCCCATTCTGTAGGTTACCTGTTCACTCTGATGATAGTTTATTTTACTGTGCTCTTTAGTTTAATTAGATCTCATTTGTCAATTTTGGCTTTTGTTGCCATTGCTTTTGGTGTTTTAGTCATGAAGTCTTTGCCAATGCCTATGTCCTGAACAGTATTGCCTAGGTTTTCTTCTAGGGTTTTTATGCTTTTAGGTCTTATGTTTAAGTCTTTAATCCATCTTGACTTAATTTTTGTGTGAGGTGTAAGGAAGAGGTCCAGTTTCGGTTTTCTGCATATGACTGCCAGTTTTCCCAACAGCATTTATTAAATAGGGAATCCTTTCCCCATTGCTTGTTTTTGTCAGGTTGGTCAAAGATCAGATGGTTGTAGATGTGTGGTGTTATTTCTGAGTCCTCTGTTCTGTTGCATTGGTCTATATATCTGCTTTGGTACCGGTACCATGCTGTTTTGGTTACTGTAGCCTTGTAGTATAGTTTGAAGTCAGGTAGCAGGATGCCTCCAGCTTTGTTCTTTTTGCATAGGATTGTCTTGGCTATATGGGCTCTTTTTTGGTTCCATATTGAATTTAAAGTAGTTTTTTCTAATTCCATGAAGAAAGCCAATGGTAGTTTGATGAGGATAGCATTGAATCTATGAATTACTTTGGGCAGTATGGCCATTTTCACAATATTGATTCTTCCTGTCCATGAGCATGGAATGTTTTTCCATTTGTTTGTGTCTTCTCTTATTTTCTTGAGCAGTGGTTTGTAGTTCTCCTTGAAGAGTTCCTTCACATCCCTTGTAAGTTGGATTCCTAGGTATTTTATTCTCTTTGTAGCAATTGTGAATGGAAGTTCACTCATGATTTGGCTCTCTATTATTGGTGTATAGGAATGCTCGTGATTTTTGCACATTGATTTTTATATCCTGAGACTTTGCTGAAATTGCTTATCAGCTGAAGGAGATTCTGGGCTGAGATGATGTGCCATTTTCAAAGGGAATGCTTCCAGCTTTTGCCTATTCAATATACCATTACCAATACTGGCTGTGGGTTTGTCATAAATAGCTCTTAATTTTTTTGAGCTACATTCCATCAATACCTAGTTTATTGAGAGTTTTTAGCATGAAGGGGTGTTGAATTTTATCGAAGGCTTTCCTACATCTATTGAGATAATCATGTGGTTTTGGTCATTGGTTCTGTTTATGTGATGGATTATGTTTATTGATCTGCGTATGTTGAACCAGCCTTGCATCCCAGGGATGAACTCAACTTGATCAAGGTGGATAAGCCTTTTGATGTGCTGTTGGATTCAGTTTGCCAGTATTTTATTGAGGATTTTCACATCGATGTTCATCAGTGATATTGCCCTGAATTTTTTTTATTGTTGTTGTTGTTGTGTCTCTGTCAAGTTTGGGTATCAGGATGATGCTGGCCTAATAAAATGAGTTAGGGAGGAGTCTGTCTTTTTTATTCTTTGGGATAGTTTCATAAGGAATGGCACCAGCTCCTCTTTGTACCTCTGGTAGAATTCAGCTGTTAATTCATCTGGTCTTTGGCTTTTTTGGTTGGTAGGCTATTAATTACTGCCTCAATTTCAGAACTTGTTATAGGTCTGTTCAGGGATTCGACTTCTTCCTGGTTTAGTCTTGGGAGGGTGTATGTGTCCAGGAATTTATTCATTTCTTCTAGATTTTCTAGTTTATTTGCATAGAGGTGTTTATAGTATTCTCTGATGGTAATTTGTATTTCTGTGGGATCAGTGGTGATCTCCCCTTTATCATTTTTTATTGCATCTATTTGATTCTTCTCTCTTTTCTTCTTTATTAGTCTGGCTAGCGGTCTATCTATTTTGTTAATCTTTTTAAAAATCCAGCTCCTGGATTCATTGATTTTTTTTTTTTTTTTTTGAAGTGTTTTTCATGTCTCTGTCTCTTTCAGTTCTGCTCTGCTCTGATCTTAGTTATTTCTTGTCTTCTGCTAGCTGTTGAATTTGTTTGCCCTTGCTTCTCTAGTTCTTTTAATTGTGATGTTAGGGTCTCGATTTTAGATCTTTCCCGCTTTCTCCTGTGGACATTTAGTGCTACGAATTTCCCTCTAAACACTGCTTTAGCTGTGTCTGAGAGATTCTGGTATGTTGTGTCTTTGTTCTCATTGGTTTCAAATAACTTATTTATTTCTGCCTTCATTTTGTTATTTACCCAGTAGTCATTCAGGAGCAGGTTGTTTAGTTTCCAAGAAGATGTGTGGTTTTGAGTACATTTCTTAATCCTGAGTTCTAATTTGATTGCACTGTGGTCTGAGAGACTGTTTGTTATAATTTCCATTCCTTTGCATTTGCTGAAGTGTGTTTTACTTCCAATTATGTGGTCAGTTTTTAGAATAAGTGTGATGTGGTGCTGAGAATAATGTATATTCTGTTGACTTGGGGTAGAGCGTTCTGTAGATGTCTATTAGGTCCACTTGGTCCAGAGCTGAGTTCAAGTCCTGGATATCCTTGTTAATTTTCTGTGTTGTTGATCTGTCTGATATTGATAGTGGAATGTTAAAGTCTCCCAGTATTATTGTGTGGGAGTCTAAGTCCCTTAGGTCTGTAAGAACTTGCTTTATGAATTCGGTGCATATATATTTAGGATAGTTAGCTCTTCTTGTTGCATTGATCCCTTTAACCATTATGTAATTTCTTTGTCTTTCTTGATCTCTGTTGGTTTAAAGTCTGTTTTAACTGAGACTGCAGTTGCAACCCCTGCTTTGTTTTTTTCTTTTTTTGCTTTCCATTTGCTTGGTAAATATTCCTCCATTCCTCTATTTTGAGCCTATGTGTGTCTTTGCGTGTGAGATGGGTCTCCTGAATACAGCACACCAACGGGTCTTGACTCTTTATGCAGTTTGCCAGTCTGTGTCTTTTAACTGGGGCATTTAGCCCATTAAATTTAAACTTAACATTGTTATGTGTGACTTTGATCCTGTCATTATGATGCTAGCTGGTTATTTTGCCCATTAGTTGAAGCAGTTTCTTCATAGTGTCGATGATCTTTACAATTGGTATGTTTTTGCAATGACTGGTACCAGTTTTTCCTTTCCACGTTTAGTGCTTCCTTCAGGAGCTCTTGTAAGGCAGGCTTGGTGGTGACAAAATCTCTTAACATTTGCTTGTCTGTAAAGGATTTTATTTCTCTTTTGCTTATGAGTTTAGTTTGGCAGATATGAAATTCTGGGTTGAAAATTCTTTTCTTTAAGAATGTTGAATATTGGCCCCTACTCTCCTCTGGCTTGTAGGGTTTCTGTGGAGAGATCCGCTGTTAATCTGATGGGCTTCCCTTTGTGGGTAACCCGACCTTTCTTTCTGGCTACCCTTAACATTTTTTCCTTCATTTCAACCTTGGTGAATCTGACAATTATGTGTCTTGGGGTTGGCCTTCTCGAGGAGTATCTTTGTGGTATTCTGTGTATTTTCCGAATTTGAATGTTGGCCTCTCTTGCTAGGCTGGGGAAGTTCCCCTGGATATCCTTAGGAGTGTTTTCCAACTTGGTTCCATTCTCCCTGTCATTTTCAGGTACACCAACCAAACGTAGGTTAGGAGTTTTCACATAGTCCCATATTTCTTGGAGGCTTTGATTGTTCCTTTTCATTTTTTCCCCTCTAATCTTGTCTTCACGCTTTCTTTCATTAAGTTGATCTTCAATCTCTGATATCCTTTCTTCCACTTGATCAATTTGGCTGTTGATACTTGTGTTTTCTTCACGAAGTTCTCATGCTGTGTTTTTCAGCTCCATCAGGTCATTTCTGTTCTTCTCTAAAGTGGTTATTCTAGTTAGCAATTCCTTTTTTCAAGGTTCTTAGCTTCCTTGTATTTGGTTAGAACATGCTTCTTTACCTTCGAGGAGTTTGTTATTACCCACCTTCTGAAGCCTACTTCTGTCAATTCGTCAAACTCATTCTCCATCCAGTTTTGTTCCCTTGCTGGCAATGAGTTGTGATCCTTTGGAATAGAAGAGGCACTCTTGTTTTTGGAATTTTCAGCCTTTTTGTGCTGGTTTTTCCTCATCTTCGTGGATTTATCTACTTTTGGTCTTTGATGTTGGTGACCTTCTGGTGGTGTTTCTGTGTGGATATCCTTTTTGTTGATGTTGATGCTATTCTTTTCTGTTTGTTAGTTTTCCTTCTAACAGGCCCCTCTGCTGTAGGTCTGCTGGAGTTTGCTGGAAGTCCACTCCAGACCCTGTTTGCCTGGGTATCACCAGCAGAGGCTGCAGAACAGCAAAGATTGTTGCCTGTTCCTTCCTCTGAAAGTTTTGTCCCAGAGGGGCACCCACCAGATGCCACCCAGAGCTCTCCCGTATGAGGTGTCTGTCGACCCCTGCTGGGAGGTGTCTCCCAGTCAGGAGACACAGGGGTCAGGGACCCAGTTGAGGAGGTAGTCTGACCCTTAGCAGAGCTTGAGTGCTGAGCTGGGAGATCTGCTGCTGTCTTCAGAGCTGGCAGGCAGTAATGTTTATGTCTGCTGAAACTGTGCCCACAGCTGCCCCTTTCCCCAGGTGCCCTGTCCCAGGAAGATGGGAGTTTTATCCATAAGCCCCTGAGTGGGGCTGCTGCCTTTATTTCAGAGATACCCTGCCCAGGGAGGAGGAATCTAGAGAGGCACTCTAGCTACAGAGGCTCTGGGGTCTGTGATGGGCTCCACCCAGTTCAAACTTCCCCGTGGCTTTGTTTACACTGTGAGGGGAAAACTGCCTACTTACGCCTCAGAAATGGCAGACGCCCCTCCCCCCACCAAGCTCAAGTGTCCCAGGTCAACTTCAGACCGCTGTGCTGGCAGTGAGAATTTCAAGCCAGTGGATCTTAGCTTGCTGGGCTCCGTGGGGGTGGGATCTGCTGCGCTAGACCATTTGGCTCCCTGGCTTCAGCCCCCTTACCAAGGGGGTGAATGGTTTTGTCTCGCTGGCGTTCCAGGTGCCACTGGGGTATGAAAAAAAACTGCTGTAGCTAGCTCAGTGTCTGCCCAAATGGCTGCCCAGTTTTGTGCTTGAAACCCAGGGCCCTGGTGGTGTAGACTCCGGAAGGAATCTCCTCGTCTGCAGGTTGCGAAGCCTGTGGGAAAAGCATAGTATCTGGGCCGGAATTCACCATGTCTCACAGCACAGTCCCTCACAGCTTCCCTTGGCTAGCAGAGGGAGTTCCCCGACCCCTTGCGCTTCCTGGGTGAGGCAATGCCCCACCCTGCTTCTACTCACCCTCCGTGGGCTGCATCCACTGTCTAACCAGTCCCGATGAGGTGAGCTGGTTACTGCAGTTGGGAATTCAGAAATCACCCACCTTCTGCATCAATCTCACTGGGAGCTACAGACCCGAGCTGTTCCTATTCGGCCATCTTGCCAGCCACCCTTCTCTTGGGTTTTTAAATTTCACTGCTTCAAGATGGTGAGCTATAGAGCCACCAGGAAACTGCAGGTTCCAAATGGCTTTCCCCTGACCTGCCTTCCTTTTCTTCATCTGCTGACTTCTCAGCCCTGAAAAATGATTCCCAAATTGCTTCTAAGTCTTTGAGAAATGTCTTCTTGGTTAAAAACCCCCAGGGAAGCTGGTTAAAGACTAAAGAGAGAACCTCAGCCCTAACTGTAGTGCCTTCGTGAGATATAGAGGTTACAGTAAACTCCAGAGAAATGAAATACCATTATGTGCATCAGAGGCCCAGGCTTGACTTTCTGATTCTGCAGGGGTACAGAAGGTTTAGAGAACCTTGGCAAATGGAAAAAAACCTAATCATCAGGGTTAACGTGCAGGACTTGACGAGTAAGAGATTGATTTCTCTTTGTTACAAAGACCAGTAGGGCTTCAGAGTTGTTGGTTTTTTTAAAAAATATTTCCAGTTCCTTGAACCTGGGCTCTTATAAGAAATGTGGGAAAAAATTATATATATATATGTGTGTATGAGAATATGTATTCTATATAAGAATAGGTATTATGTATTCTTATAAGAATATATGAATATATATATACGTATATACATAAGTATATTTTTTCTTATAGAAGATTGTCTTGCCTCTTATTCTTTATTAAATAGATAGATTTTTCTATCAAAAGGCGAATTTTCTAAAGGCAGGATGTTTGCAGAAACTAATGGAAAACAAACCTTTTTTAAAGGAGTAATTGCCTCCTTAAAAGTGCTAATTTCCATGTGAAATTTGTGCCTTCTTGCAGAGGCAGTGAGGAGTACCCCAGGCAGTTCGAAGAAGACAATTCATTACTGGTTAGTGTACACACACTATGAAGGACATTAATTCACAAAATGAAAAACTAATAGAGTGTTTAGCTGACTCTTTATCACCAGTGGCAGTCTGCTCTGTCTCTCCATCATTAGTGTTTACTGAGCTGATGGAGACCGCAGTCAGGCCTGCTTATCACAGCTCATCTTAGATGACTTTACATCACTTTCAGAGCTTCACTGGGCTCTGAACTTCTTTGAAATGAGGAATCCAGGGGTCCAAAGGAAGCTATGAAATTATTGTGTCCATTTTAAAATTTTCTTCCCATTCTCTTTGACTTTCTGATACGTCCCAAGCAAACACTCTCTAGCCCTATACATTTGTACCTTACACTGTAGTCATCCCATAGCCACTTTCTGAGCTAATTAGAAAATTAACATCTTTACTACCATTTTACAGATGGAAAAACCGAAGTATAAAAGGTATGAACTATCTTTAGCCAATGAGAGAGCTGGGATATTGACCCAAGAGCTACATTACTTTTTATTAAACTAACAAGAAATTTTACCCTGCTTCTTTTTCTCCTTCTTACATTCATTATTTTCCATTTTTTCAGTACCCCTCATGTAAATGCTTAGTCTGTCCACTATATTTATGATTTCCACTTTCTCATGTGACAGAAAAATTTTCACCGATCCGTCAGCTGAAGTATAAAGCAAAGGTGTCTTTTCTTCTGAGAATCTGTTTCGGTGATTCTTGGACATACTTTAACCTTCTGGATTAGAAAGTTCTTTACTTATCTTCCTTATTATTTAAGTTGTTTTCTTAACTATAAAAATAGGTATAATGACATTTTCACAAACTCGAAATATCAGAATTGCTTTATTAAGTTCAAAGTAAATTTGAAAATACAGTGTGGTAGCAATGTGCAAAGAGAGGATCATTTACATGTCTTTATATCGAAATAAAGCAATGCTTAGATAAATATTGCAAATGCAAAAACCCAGAAATGTTCACTATCTACTTTAGAGAATTTTTGGTAACTTTGTGTGTTGTGGGCTTTTTGAGTTGTAGACCATGAGGAAGTGCTGAAAGTGATCTTACTTGGAAAAGGAAATTTGGCTTCCCTGTTTTTGCCTTTGATTTCTGACTTCCCTATTGTATTCCCTGGGTCTGTCCCCTCCCTCACTCTCCATCTTCTCCAGTAGGCATCGCCTGCTGGGGGAACAGACAGATACATAGTCAATCAGCCGAGTAGCCACAACTGTTACACACATAGACAGGGATTCATACATCATGTGGTCTGGGGGATTTTTCCAACAGAATTTAAATCAGTGGTGCACTATCTTATGGGGACATTAGAGAAGATATTCATTGATTCAGTAAGTATTTGTGGATCAGTTCAGTTTAACAAATAACGCAGTACCAGCTATGTCTCTAGGCTAGAGGGGCATGGATAAACAAGACCCAGCCTCTGCCTACGGGGAATTTAAAAGTCATGGAAAATACAGGCATGAAAGTAATAACCTCATAATGTGATTTGGCAACTGTGGAAAAACCACAACATATAATTGGAATATATGACGTATACATCTTAAGGGGGATGTAAGTATCAAGGAAGGCTTTCTGGAGAAGATGGCACCTGATCTGTGTCTTGAAGGATAAGTAGTAATTAGCCAGACAAAGAGGGGTTATTTAATATGTTATATTGTTATTACATTATAGAAGTCATATTATGGAGGGTAAACTAAGTGAAAGGAAAGAAAAGGCTATGAAGTGGAAGCAAATATGGTGAGTTCAGGGTATTTCACATATTCAGTAGGGCTACATTGCAGGGCTTACTATAGGGGAGCAGCAAGAAGTAACGAAGCTAGAGATGTAGGCAAGGTCAGTTGAGATTTTATGTGGAGGACAATGTCAAGCTATTGAAAGATTTTAGACATAAAAGAGACATGATCAGATGGTGTTTGGGAATTATTTCTCCAGTAAGAATATAGGGGAATGAATTGGAAAAGAATAATCCTTGAGGCAAGAGATTATTTAGAAACCTGAGGCATTAATATGAATGATAGATGACAAAGGATTTGTCTTAGTCTGTTTTGTGCTGCTATAACATAATACCTGAGGCTGACTAGTTTATAAAGAACAAAGATTTATTTCTTATAGTTCTGGAGGATGGGAAGTCCCAAATTGAGGGGCCTGTATCTGGCAAGTGCCCTCCTGTTGCATTATCCCGTAGTGGAAGGTGGAAGGCAGAAGATGAAAAGGCAAGAGAAAAGGGGGCAGGGCTGCAAACTCAGCCTTTTCATAACTAACCCACTCCTGCTATGATGGCCTTAATCCATTCATGAGGATAGAACCCTCAGGCCTAGTCACCTCTTTAAGGTCCCACCTCTTAACATCATTGCATTGGGATTAAGTTTTCAGCCCGTACTTTTTGAGGGACACATTTAAACCATAGCAGACTATACCAAGGCAGAGATAGTGGGGTTGGATTCAAGAGATACTAAGAAAGAATTACAGGGAGTACAGGAAACAGGGGCATCAAAAGTATTACCAAGTTCTTTGTCTGTACAACTAGTCACACTATGGCTATATTAAGCACTGTGCTAGGATGCAGAATCATCTATGCCAAATAGAACCATATGTTAAAATGACATTTATTAAAATGAAACTTGACCTGCACATCACAGATGTGTATTACAGCTTAATTCTAAATACAAACAACAAAAGAAAACTGTCCAAATTATTTAGTTGAACTAGAACTTTATAAAGTTTTCCTTAGGATATACTGTTGATTCATAGAAATCTCTTCCAGTATAAAGATATTTGTAGTCATATTATTTGGTCTGTAATACACAAATCTAATCTTAGATTATTCTCCAGACATACCTACTAGAAGCAGCAACATGGACTCACTTGAATGGCATTTTGTTCGTGCCCTGTATTTGTTCCATTTGGGAGATAGAGTGAAACAAGAGTTCTGTTTTGGGGTTAACAGGAAGAATTATAAGCAGCTAAACAACCTGAAAGAGTTCAAAACACAAAGGCAAAGAAGGTAATTCTCACCCTGAGCAATAAGCTTTTGAATGTCCCTAAAGTAACTCAGCTCATTAGTAGTCCTTGTGAATGGTTTAATGAAAGTAAAAGTTGATGGTACTAACTAAAACAAAATTACGGAATTCTGTGTAAGTTTCACTGAGAATTGAATCTATTGATTTTGCAAGTACTTATCAACATCTTTGTTCTATGTATAATGCTTTCACCCAAAATTATGGCGAAGTACCAGATGGACCATTTGCAGCAACCAAATAAATTCAAGCCTTCTATAAATTCCTGTACCTTTTTTTATTTTTATTTTTATTTTTTGAGTTCTGTGTCTCATATGGAGGAAAGCACAAATATTTATCCATCATGCTTGTTTATAAGTACAGTGTGGAAAATATCTTTTGGAAATTCACCTCTCTGAGAAATTAGAAAAAATATTCAAATGAAGATTAAAATAAATGAAGAAGGAAGAAGCAAGTGATATTTTCATAAAAGTATACTATTAACTCAGTGAAATATAGGGTCTGGATCATGCTTTCTTGACGTAAATGATGACACTGATATGGGGATGGTAGGGATGGTTTCAATTAGCTTGACATTTCCAGAAGTCAAATTCAGCCAAACTAGAATGATAAGTTCTTGACTCATCTTTTAGATGGTCTTTCTTCTCAAAAGAGAAACATGTGGAGACCCACCATTTTGTGCATAATTCTGACCAAAAGGAAGAATTCACGGGAAAGTAAAAATCAATAATCTTTAGAGAATATTTTCATATCATACTGGAATTTACACAGCAAAGAAAGTAAACACTAGGCATAGCTAGATGTTTAGTTTTCAGAAAGTTAAATTTTTAGGCATTTGGAGAAAATGTAGGTATGATCTCATGAATAGAAACCTGTCAAAGGGAATGTAATTTATGATGAAGGGTGGGAGATTATACAGTGTAACATTTGAACTATAAAATGCTAAGTAATTTTAACAAAAAGTAATAGCAAACATTCATTGACAAGGTGTATTCTAAAATACACACGCACACACACACACACAGACAACTATTCACTTTCACAATAACTCAAGAAGTAGATATCATAATCTTCATTTTTACAAATTGGGAAACTGAGTCACAGATTAAAATAACTCAAGGACACACAGCTGTTACATGGTGGAGCCAAAATTTGAACCTATTTAGTATGCCTTCACAGCCTGTGCTTTTAACCACCACACTATTGTGTAGCATTCAGAGAACTCTCTGATGAGGTCACATAGAAGAAGATACATTTAAAAAATGAAAGAAAAGTCCTGCAGTCAATCACAGATGAGTGCATATAGCAAGCACACAAAATGTTCGGGGGACCTGTAGGTACAGTGTTGGTGAGGCTAAAGCCTAGAATGACTTAATGGTCATCAGAGATGCTAAGGACCACAAAATGCAGTGTGTGGCTATGTTTAGGCACAAAGAGAACATGAAACAGATAGGTCCACAGATTGGTGAAGTAGTGAATGTAATGTTAAGACAAAGCAGGTCAGGAGATGGAGATGATCCTGGCTAAAACAGTGAAACCCTGTCTTTACTAAAACTACAAAAAATTAGCCGGGCGTGGTGGCGGGTGCCTGTAGTCCCAGCTACTTGGGAGGTTGAGGCAGGAGAATGGCATGAACCCGGGAGGCAGAACTTGCAGTGAGCCGAGATCGCACCACTGCACTCCAGCCTGGGCGACAGACCAAGACTTTGTCTCAAAAAAAACAAAAAGAAAATGCGGAACTACTCTAACTTCTCTTTTGTTTCTGTCTTATTTAGAAAGGGGCCTGCTCTTCAAATGTAAGGGTAAGACAAGTGATAAGAAAGAAAGGTGAGGAAAGTGTCAGATGGCATCTGGCTTCTTTAGAGTAGAACTTAAATAGATCAAATCCGAGGGTGTTAAGGACATTTGCTGAATTTGAGAAATTGTAGAGCATGTAAAAAGTGACAGAACACCCAGATTACAGCAGATATTCCTATTCTTAAAATAGAGTGAAGAAGAAATTCTAGAAACTACAGACTAATGTTAGACAATGATCCAATATGATAGTTAGCACATGGAAAAGAATATGAGTGCCAGAAGCCAACATGGTTCACAAGAGGGAGAAAAAGTATCATAGGTGTCCAAGGGCTACTGAAAGAAAATGGACAGGCCTTACCATGGAAGGAGCAGGGGCATTATGCATATGTCCTAGTTGTTACCAATCAGAGACCAAGTCTTGCCACAGTCTCAAACAGCTTTGTTTGGTTTATAAATCGGTATGAATATATATATTTTTAACTTAGCTCTTATGTCCTAACAAATCAAGGTTTACCAGGATCAGCCCACTGTTTCTCTGAAAATCAAATTTGACTTAATCCAGCAAGGGAACATGCAAAACCTTAAGTTTTACTTTTTAAAAGTGAATGTTCTGATGAATGAGCCTTGGAACAAAGAGAGCTAAGCTTTTCTGCCTCAATAGGTGGTTCCTTCTGAATTTCATACCTTTAACCTAATTGCCAAAGACTTGCCTGAGGCTTGGTGGTCTAACCTGTGGAGCCCAGAAGTTGTAACACACTAAGTGTACTCGTAGGCACAGACTTTGTTTGGATGATACATTCAGTCTTAAGCTAAAGATTTTACAGAGTAATTGAAAGCAGCTCCAAATTGAGTGACCCTGCTAAGAAGTCTGTTTTGATGGGGTCTACATCTTTAACCTGGGATTCTAGAAAATAGTAGAAACCCGTGGCATACTTTTCTAAAAAGTTAGAAAGTAAAATAGTCCTGTGAAACATTTTCTGAAGGGAAGGCTGAATCTGCTTTGCAAGGGAATCTTGTGTGTGTTACTGAGAATAAGAGCAACTCATAATGTGTTCAGTATTCACTAAATACAAAAAAAAAAAAAAGATACTAGAGTTTATATAGCAAACATAATGAAGAGAAAGGAGAAAGCAAATCACTTGCTTCCAAATAAATATTATTTATATAGATTTTCCTCCCCCCCATCCTCAACCTATAGGAACCGTGCCATAATTTAAATGTTTGACTTTTATCCCTACCTTCGCTCGCAACTAGAGAGTGGAGTGCTGTAGGAACTTGTTTGCTGTGATCAAATCCTTCCTTTTCAAAGACAGTGGTTTGTGAGCAGCTGGTTTTTTGTTTGCTTTGGGTTGGTTTGTTTTTTCGTTGTTGTTGTTTGTTTTTGTGTGTGTGGTTTTTTTGTTTGCTTTGGGTTGGTTTTGTTTGTTTTGTGTGTGTGTGTGATTGTTTGTTTGTTTGTTTGTTTTAGCAGCAGAACCCTTTCTTCCAGCAGAATTTTACTATAAAATCCGAATTGGGTAACAAATCAAAGTGGAGCCTCTCTGACGAAGGAAGCAGAGAAGGCAAGATGGAGAGAATGGAGATTGAGGAATGTTAAATTGAATTAAGTTTGGCCCAAAGCTGCCTATGTGCATTTGTTTGTTTGTTTGTTTTTTGAGACGGAGTCTCACTCTGTAACCCAGGCTGGAGTGCAGTGGCGTGATGTCAGCTCACTGCAAGCTCCGCCTCCTGGGTTCACACCATTCTCCTGCCTCAGCTTCCTGAGTAGCTGGGACTACAGGCATGCACCACCATGCCCAGCTAATTTTTTGTATTTTTAGTAGAGACGGGGTTTCACCACGTTGGCCAGGATGGTCTTGATCTCTTGACCTTGTGATCCGCCCGCCTTGGCCTCCCAGAGTGCTGGGATTACAGGCGCGCCCGGCCCTCTGTACATGTTTTAAGTTTGACCTAAGGGGTTCTTTGTACATAGTGAACCGTAACCTAACCTGATGTGTAAACAGACTGGAACCTACTCTTGTAACAGGTAGCTGAGTCTCAGCCAATCACAGCAGCCAAGCTTCAGTCAGTGATAGGCAGCCAACTCTTCAACCCAGGTTCAAATGAGGCAAACACTGAGCTTTAACCAAGTATGCATCCTTTGTGCATCCCTTGCGTTACATGTCACTTCCTTTTCTCTGGCTATAAATATAATCTACACATGTGGTAGAGCAGAGCATTCTGAACCATTTTTTGTCTGGGCTGCTGCACTATTCTAGAATCACAAATAAAAGCCAGTTAAGATCTACGTTTGTTGTAATTTGGTCTTTTAACAGAGATTAGGAACTCTGCAGGGCACTTTTTAAAAATCCTTGCCTTAGAGGTTGCAGCATGGCATTAAAGGTAGACCCGAGATCTTTGGTGATGCTTCCACCTCACTCCTTCCTGCTCCGGTCTTCTCTGAGATTTAAAGTGCCACGGTTCAAAAATATCTCAAGAGTAGAAGGTTACATCCATTCATCAAGGCTCAGTTGGGAAAACAGAAACCATTTTAGGTATTTCAAGCAAGAAGGAATTTAATATAGGGAATAAGATGTTTTAGAAATCGCTGAAAGGGCTTAGACAGCAATTGGAAGGATACAAAAAGCAAGGAATCTAGCTGCTGCCTTTGAGGATAATCAGGAAATGCAGCCGGGGATTTCAGCTTCCTGCTGCGAGGAGGCAGCTGTCTGCAGGAGCTCTTCTGGAAGCTGCTGCGAGCTTCTGATTTGCCAGCTGCCTGCGCATCTTTCTGCTGCTGTAAGAAGAGAATCCTGCCTTCCCTTTCTTTTGGCCTTGCACATCTTTTGGGAGTACCTCTCAGTGGCAGAATCCAAACCCAAAACCCCTTCTGGCAAGAAGTTGTAAATGTTCCTGTGCTTCCAGGAAACTGGCTAGAGGTGACGCTGAGTTGACAACAGACAAGGCACAAGGGTGTTTTCCCATTTTACTCGTACAGTAAATTTAGTCTAGAGTAACAGAAAGATGAACATATTTCCAAGAAAGCAGATAAAATAACAAGTCTCCTGTGGTAGAAAATATAGAAAGCATCTTTCCAAAATCATCCTGATTCAGCTGTTTTAAGCCTTCATGGAAAACCTGATTTGTCAGTGTTTTTATGGACATATTAACATAATTTATAACCCAATTTCTGTCTCTTCAGGTGAAAATAACACAATTTCTATCATTTCAGATATCAACTTCATAGGTATCATAATGGCTCTTTAGATTCAGAATCATTACTGTCTTACCTTTACCACCAGCAATCACACTCACGTAATCCTCTTCCTTTCTCATAGTGCCTCTTTGACAGAAAGGAAATAAACTGTGGTCAGGAAAGAAATGCTGATTCCAGGCCCTGTTTGAGTAAGGCAGACATGATCTCTCAATCACATGAACAATTTCAAGGCTTTGGTGAATATTCTTTGAATTCCTAAAATAACTCCTAAATTGTGGCCAGGTGCACTGGCTCACACCTGTAATCCCAGCACTTTGGGAGGCTGAGGTGGGCAGATCACGAGGTCAGGAGATCGAGACCATCCCGGCTAACACGGTGAAACCCCATCTCTACTAAAAATACAAAAAAATTAGCCAGGCATGGTGACGGGCGCCTGTAGTCCCAGCTGCTGGGGAGGCTGAGGCAAGAGAATGGCATGAACCCGGGAGACAGAGCTTGCCGTGAGCCAAGATCACGCCATTGCACTCCAGCCTGGGCAACGGAGCGAGACTCCGTCTGAAAAAAAAAAAAAAAAAAAAAAGAAAAAAAACATAACCCCTAAGTTGCCTTTGTTAAAGAACCTAGCTTGGCAGACATCCTTTCCTCGGAAAGAGAGATCCCTGTCATTCCTCAAAGTAATGTTAAAAACACTGCTTTATCTCCTCCCATGCTGCTCCTCAACATCATTCCTGGCTTTCCTACCCATCTACCACCTACCTCATGCCTGAAGAAGGCCATCTCTGTGGATGAACTGGCGACTGGAGAAAGGCATTCTCCCCTTTTTATGTATGAAAAGATAAATTTGAACCTGCCCTCTGCCTTTATCCCTTTTCTCTCCTGTGTGTTTTCACTGATTTGAACATTGCCAGAATCCTATGTTGTTCTCATACTTCTGTGATTCCTTATTTTAAGTTCAAAATGTCATGATCTTATCCAGTGTATATGTTTAATATATGAATGTATCATTTTCTTTCTGGCCATTAGCGCCATGAACAACTAGACCCACAGCTGTCAGAGTTTTTGCAAGGTTTTTCGAGGAGTAAGAGTATGAGTCTAGGAATCTCACTCTTTTAGGATCTTCACCAGGGGGTTCAACAGTGATCACTTCGATTTGCTGAGCACTCACTATGTGCTGATTATTGTTCTAAATATTTTATGTGTTTTATATCATTGAATCCTTACGATGACCCTTTGAGGCTAAAAATAGTCACTTGGATAAACAGGTTTAATGATTTCCCCAAGGTTATCCAGTTAGTAACTGGTTAAATCATAATGTAACTACTACTTTCTGGGCCAATCAAAATGAAATGGTTGTCAATTCAAAAGAAATGTACGTAGGAATTTGGTTCTTAGTTAATAGAAGAATACTCATATCCTTTTACTTGGAGAAAGATATTTAGATTTTGAGGTAATATCCTGAAATTGTGTAAACAACTGATAGATGATTGCTTCTCTGTGTAGCTTGAATTCATTCTCTATGTACTCTCAACTGGCATAAACACAGATTGATTATCTTTTACTTTTTAAAAAAATTGATTCTGGAAGCATCTATATGAACTGTTAATTATTCTAGGGATTACATGGCAGAACTGGAATGGATGTGTGAATAGTATTCATGTGTTACTAATGTATAAAGACAGAAATATAGTCATATATTATTAACCTTCACAAAGCATTAGTCAATATGTGTATCACACCACCTCGTCAATCAGCCTGTACAGGGACTGTCTGACCCTAAAGAGATTAAAGGGGAGGTACTTAACTGTTATCTTCACCACATGCTGAGAAGCGGCCACACTTGTCCTCACTGAGTAGAAATTGTCTTAGCAAGATTTACACCTGCAAAGTCTACCGTGTGTCAGCAAGTTAATTCTGTATTTTTCACTTCTCACATGCTTCAGAGGAGCCCCCACCAATTACACAGCTAGTCACGGTGATGATCTATGTATTTGGTGGCAGGGTCAGCTTCTTCTTCCAGATAAATCAGTTGTCCAGGTGTTATCCACATGGCAGTCAGAGTGGCCATGCCTTCTGAGATTCTGCCTATTTTCCTCTGCAGTCTTGGTGGCTCTCAGATTTTGCCATCAAATGTGTAAAGCTAGAGTCATTTTTCCAATGCCCACATAACACTGTAGATGGAATGAAAAATACTGGGTTTTTAATTTATAAGAAAAAACAACCCCATTAAAAAGTGGGCAAAGGACATGAACAGATATTTTTTGAAAGAAGACATACATGCAGGCAACAGGAACAAAGGTAAATGTCACTGATCTTTAGAGAAATGCAAATGAAAACCACAATGAAATACCATCTCACACCAGTCAGAATAGCTATTACTAAAAAGTAGAAAAAATAACAAATGCTGGCAAGGTTGCGGAGAAAAGGAAACACTTATACTTTCTCGGTGGGAGTGTAAATTAGTTCAACCATTGTGGAAAGCAAGGTGGCAATTCCTCAAAGGGCTAAAAACAGAACTACCATTCTACCCAGTAATCCCATTACTGGGTATATGCCCAAAGGAATATAAATAGTTCTACTATAAAGACATATATATGCATGCAAATGTTCACTGCAGCACTGTTCCCGATAGCAAAGACATGGAATCAACTTAAATGCCCATCCATGGCCGATTGGATAAAGAAAATGCGGTGCATATATACCGTGGTAGACCATGCAGTCATAAAGAATAACCAGATCATGTCTTTTGCGGGAGCATGGATGGATCTGGAGGCCATTATCTTTAGTAAACTCATGCGGGAACAGAAAACCAAATACCACACGTTCTTTCTTATGAGTGGAAGCTAGATGATGAGACCTGCTGGACACGGAAGGGAACAACAGACTCTGGGCCCTACTTGAGGGTGAGAGGAGGGAGAGGATCAGAAAAGATAACTCTTGGGTATTAGGTTTATGCCTGGGTGACAAAATGATCTGTACAGCAAACCCCTGTGACACAAATTTACCTCTATAACAAACCTGCACATGCACCCCTCAAGCTGAAATAAAGGTTTAAATTAAAAAGATACTGAGTTTTTGTTATTTGTTCAACACCTTTATTGAGGAGGAGGAGGAGGAGGAGGAATTGCCATGTATTAGCAGTTGTGTGTCAAACACTGTTCTAAACCTTTATATATTTTTTCATGTAATCATCAGAATCCTGTGAGTTAGGTAGGATGATCCTCCTTTCACAGGTGGGGAATCTGTTACAGAGAACTTCTTCCAAATAGTATAATATATGAGAAAGTCAGAAATATGAACTCAGGTCAGTCCACCTCCAGAGGACCACCTTCCTGTTCACTATACTTGGTACTTACCTGCTGGTTTCAGAAAACACATTATGTGTTGGGGGTACAAAGATAAAACTGAGATTGTACCTGCTATTGGTTAAGAGGTATGGTAGTCTGTTCTTGCACTGCTATCAAGAAATACCCGAGACTGAGTAATTTGTAAGAAAACGGGTTTAATTGGCTCATGTTTCTGCAGGCTGTACAGAAAGGACAGTGCCAGCATCTGCTTCTGGGGAGGCCTCTCTAGGAAGCTTCCAGTCATGGCAGAAGGAGAAAGGGAGCAGGTATCAAACGTGGCAGGAGAAAGAGGCGGGAGATTCACACACTTCAAACAACCAGATCTTGCGAGAACTCATTCACTATTGTGAGGATGGCACCAAGCCCTAAGGGATCCTCCCCCATTACTCAAACACCTCCCACTAGGCCCCACCTCCAACATCGGGAATTATATTTCAACATGAGGTTTAGAGAGGACACATCCAAACTATATCAAGAAAGTAATGAGTATTTCAACTTAGATCCAAATTTACGAGTGATGCAGATGCCTCAAAAAGAAACCCATGAAATAAAGCAACTGGAAAAAGTTAAGTTGAAGAGGAACTCCATATGGGACTTCTGATGCAACTTCTTTAGTTCTGTTTCTACTTACTTGCTGTGTCATATTGGGAAGTGTGCTTTATTTCTGTTGGGTTCAGTTTCACCATTTGTAAATGGTCCTAATGTTTCCAATTTACCCGTGAATAAGCCATTCCCTAAGGCTCTTTGGAAGATTTACAAATGCTTAAGCTCGAAGGATCCTATTTGAACACAGGGACAAATGTTATCTCTCTGCCATGTAATATTTTTGCCTCTAGAATTCTGCAAAGCTTAAATCTTTGTCCCTTATTCATCCAAAATACCTGATTAAGTATTGGTTAACGCTTTTAGATGCTCTTTGATGCAGGGTTTTACAGAAATACAAAAGGCTTACAAAGTCCATGGAAATCTAATATAGCACCACAATAGTGCTTTTCAACAGAAGAACAGGAGCTGTTCATTAGCCTCCACTCCCCTACCCATCCTGTTTCTCTTTCATATCCGGCAAGAGCTGAATTGGCCACACCATACGCCTTTTTAGCAAATGATGAGTTTTTTTACCAAGCCTTAGGGAGGATTATTTGGAATAAAGGAAAAATCAATCTTGATGTTTCTCCCCAGGACTGAAAGACACTGAGGTCTGTACTATCAATCACAAGGTATACAAATCATGTGTCCATGCCGGTTTGCACTGTATGCAGATAGGACCCCAAAGCTAAATGTCCTGGGGGACCTAGGGCTTGCTCAGACTTGTTACCATCAAGCACTGTTTCCGGAGTAACCAGATGCAATTTTCTCTCTGCAGAGCTGTGCAGTGTGTAGTGTGTACTGTTGGCTCAGAACTGGCCTCTTATCCTGTGGTAGCCTAAGGGAACGACTATCCATTTCTACTTTGGCTCTTATTTTTGTTTTGCTCATCAGAATGGGCCTTCCATGAATCTCCTTTGTTCTTTCTATATAGTTTGATATTTGGGGTAATTCTTCCATTTCAGATGCTCATATCTTTCCTGGAACTTTAGTTTCTCACCCTGAAACAGAATAATGTTCCAGGCGAATGAACTATTTGGAAGACATTAAGTTAAAGGCATTGTGAAAATATAATGAAAAAAATCGTTATAAAACTCTTTGATTTGTCACTTAACTTGAAGATAAAATTCAACAAGCATTATCAGCAGTCTACTGAGAGTAAGGAAGAGCTATACACTGAGAGATGCCAGGAAGAAGTAGTTACTGTTTTTGTTTTCACAGATCTCACAATCTACTAGGAATGCTGTGGGCAAATACAGTGCAAGATGAAATGTGCTAACGTCCATAGGAGAGAGGCAGAGTGTTACCAGGGCTCGAAGGATGGCCCTTAACTTTGTTGCAGACACAGTGCAAGGTGCCACATCTTCCTTGTGGTCCTCTCAACAACTCCCTAAGTTGTGTATTTGAGGAAAACGAGACTTAGAGTTGTTAAGAAATTTGTTCTAGAGGTAATAAAAGGTGGAAGAATAAATTATATTCCTCTGGGAAGCAGCAGCAAAGAGTATGGTTTCATAGAGATGAAAATTTCTCTTAAGCAGCAGAGTTTGGTTTTTACTGTTTTTGGGGAGGCTCATAATAATATATTCTCAAACAAGTGTAGAGACATCTAAGACATTAAGCAGGGCAGTGAATGGAACAGGTATGTCTTTGCTTCCCCAAAGAGTTACTGTTTGTAGCTAGGGTCATATAAGATATTTCGGAGGAAGCATTCTGAGAAACACTAAGAAGTTATATTGCCCATAGTCTCATGACCAGTGGATGGGGGAAGGTGTAACAAATGATCATTTAAATAACAAATGGTACCACATAAAAGAAAGTAGGTCTCTGCCTCCTATACCCAAATATAAAACGTCCCCTCTGTGAAAGTTCATTATACAAATTGGGTCACTTTTGTCATCCCCAACTAAATCCAACTCAGGAGGCCAGAGGTAAAATCACTCTGTGTACATTACACCTGCTCCAAGAATTAAATTTTCTACAAGGCCAGCTGCTGAAATGGCCTGCTGTAACTCTAAGACCAGTTTTACCTAGTAGCTGCTGAAACAACCTGCTGTGACTCTAAAGTTGCTTTTATCTACCACCATCACTCCCAGTCAGAGCTTGACAGCTACTAGGGCCAATGAGCTTTCTTTTAAAACAATATGTAGTGTTCGTCTTTCTCACAAGACTCCTAACCTTCTCTTTGTTCTTTGGATATGTCACAGACCATCCATTCTCTGTGTATGCCCCAAATTGCAATTCTTACTTTCCAAATAAAAAATTTTAAATTTAGACATTCATCTCTATATTTTATCTGACTTCAACACCTCCATATTCAGGAAACATTTTTTAAATATAAATATATTACCAATTATGTGACTAGACCATAGAAAAGCACATATAATTAAGGCACCTTCCCCCGATCCTCCAGTTCCCCTCATTCTTATCCCTTTTATCCTTCCTGATGATTTCTTTCACTTTTCTCCATCCCAGTTCTTAATAAATCCCTTTCATCTGCCCTTCCTCTGTAAAAGTGGGCAAAAGAGAGAGAGCAGTGAAAAGGCAGGGAATGATTGCTCCTTAATCGAGATGTGAAAGGATTCATTGGTTGCATGTTGTGCCTCAGAGCGTAGGCTTTATTTCCACCGCTGGCTATACACACGTGTATGCATGCTTAGGACCTAATCTGACTAATGTGCATTATGTCCCCATCCTGTGCAATCAGAAGGAACAGTATCAATGAGCATGGTGGTTTTCAAAATCAATTTATTTTGCTATTAGTAGTTCAAACCTAAAATATCTGGGGTCCGTGAAAAGAGGTAGTTATTATTTGGAGGCAGAAGAACTATTGTTTCTGAAATAGGAAGCAAAATGAAGAGAACTTTCCAAACATGTTTCTTAGATAAGGCCCATCCTGATGTAGAAACAGAGCAAAAGAACTTAAAACTAGATTATAGATGGTTTGGAAGATGGGAAAGAACAAGTAAATACATGAATTGCTAATAGTGGCAGAAGCCAAGTACTGTTGGGAAAAGAGTAGTAGCTTTGGAAAATGGGACTCAGGGAAGAGTGATCAAAAATAGTTACCATGAAATTTTAGTTTGGTGTAATGACTTAGTTCAAGAAAAAGGGACATCTCTATTCCAAGAAAGTTCAAAGTTACTTTAGCATGTGAAGATCACCCCTCCGTTCCAAAAGCCAGTAGGCTTCATAAGTACATAATTTATTTCTTAAACACGTATTTAGTGCCTACAGTGTACAAAGCACTGGGGTAAGGAAAGATTAGTTTGTATAGGTTTCCAAATAATTCAAGGCAATAAATAAAATGCAGGGACAGTAGTACAGAGAAATTATGAAGACTGAGAGTAGAATTAGCTGGCATTAAATCTCTAGCTTGGAGCTGGAGTATTATGGTGTCTGACACTCAAATGTGACCGCAGTGTTAGGCGTGATAGCAACATATCCCTTAGGCATTTAAGGAGAGGAAAGAAGTTGGATGAAGGGGTCCTGTCACTGTCCCCATTGACTTTGTAGGCCCTGTGAATTCTTAATATCACAGACCTAATGAGCATTCCTATTTTTTTTTAAGTATTTAGTTTTGTCCAGGCAACAACATCAAAGGATTTCAGAGTTGTCTTAAGACCTAGTCACATATTGCTATAGGAGTTAGGAAGGTACTATTAATAGTTTTCTAAATAGGAAAACTGAAGATTAAAAATTAAATATTTTGAGGCTGGGCAAGGTTCCTCACACTGTAATCCCAGCACTTTGGGAAGCTGAGGTGAGAAAATTATTTGAGCCCAAGAGTTTGAGACCAGCCTAGGCAACATAGCCGGACCCTTTCTGTACAAAAGAATTAAAAAATTAGCCAGGCGTGGTGATGCTCGCCTATAATCCCAGCTACTTGGGAGATGAGGTGGGAGGATTGCTGTCTTAGAAAGAAGGAAAAAGTGGGAGAGAGAGAAAAAAGAAGGAAGGGAGGGAGGGAGGGAGAAAAGATAGGGCAGGAAGAGGAAGGAAGGAAGGAGAGAAAGAAAGGAGGAAAGAGGGGAGAGAGAGAGGAAGGAAGAAGAAAAGAAGGAACGAACTTATTTTACCCCAAGTTAGAGTAGAAAACTGTGTGGTGTCTTTCACCTCTGTACAAATAGGAAGAGGATTCGGAAATCATTATTATACTAAAATTTGATCTTCTAAAATGTTTTCAGTGAAAAAATCTCATGGGATCATTCTTCACTGTCTTTTTCTATCTTCTAAAAAGTTTGAATTCACAGTGTTAACCTTTCCTTTCCTGCCGAGATAACCATCTTTCCCTTTTCATTTTCTCGCTTTCCTGACAGCTGATACCAGTCTAAGCTAATACTGGAACAATTTTAGATAATATTGCAGATGCACAAGGACATCCTCATATGAATCAATTAAAGAAGTCACAGTAAGTTGCCATTGAAAGTGTAGCAGCTGCATCCTTGAAAGCAGATGCTCTTCTGGGTCTGAATGAGTCCAATTTTAACTAATTTTAAGACCTAAACAGATTTCAGTCTGGTTAATATTAGGATGTGGAACCACTTGAGACATCCTAATGTCCTAGTCTGATTACTTCTCGATGACAGTTCGTATGTTGGCTTTCCTTGATAGATGCTGGGTATTTAATGCCAGGCATTTTTATGTCAATAGTAAAGAGAGACCCCAAGTCGTGGATGCAGCAAAGCGCACTGACAACTCATGAAATTAAAGTGGCTTCTAACAGCAGCATGATTTATAGGGAAAGAACTTGGGGTATAGGGATTCACCAGAATTGCTTTAAACTATATTTCTGTTAGATTCCTGAATCCCCAGAAACCAGCTATAATGAACTACTTCCCCATCCCTACTCTCTCTCTAGATTATACTCAGAAAAACGAAGGAGAAAGTTCGAGTAGTAAATGGCAAGTTGTTTCTTCTTTTTTCTGATCTTTCTTTAACAATCTGTTGTTATGTTCTTTGTCATATTGCATTGGTCAGTTTAATTAAAAAGGCATTGATTGAGCTTCTGTAATGCCTCTAGTTATTCTGCTGGCCTTGAACGGGGGAAAATACATATAATACATAATTCTTTCACTGAAGTAGTTAATGATCCGGAAGGGAGACATAGTTAATGGAATATAACTTCTAGAATTGAGAGGGGTGGGGGAACATCCAGAAGAGCCACTGACCCTTCCTGGGGAATCGGAAAAGACTTTCTAAGCCAGACAAGGCATAAATAGTTTTGTAAGAGGAGTAAGAGCCATCAAAGGCGTAGAATCATGAGACAGCATGATATATTTAGGAAATTTGCTTTAAAAGGGTGGTAAATCAAAGGGCCAGGGTTGGAGAGGGGATATGCTGGAGAGAAAAAAGGAATGGAGAGATGGAGAAAATCTGGAGGGTTGGACAGAAATAAAAAATCTTGGAAAGCCTTGCTAAGGAGCTTAGACTTGATCATATAAGCAGTGGGAAACACTGATGTTATTTATACAAGAAATTAACATAGTCAAATTTGTGTTTTGGGTAAATAATTTTATCTAACTCATATTTAATTAGATAAAAGGGGGCCAGGTAAGAAATAGAGACACCAGCCAGGAAACTATTGCAGTAGTCCATGGAAGAGATGGGGTCCAAACCAAGAAAGTGGCAGTAGATACAGAAAAGAAAAAATAAGAAAATATTTGTAAATAAAATTGGTAGAAATTAGTCTTTTCTGGAGAAAGTCAAAAAAAACTCATGTTTGCAGTTTGGACTCCCAGATTGATGTATCACCTATAAAAAGAGAATTCAGGATAGAGAACAGATGCTAAAGAAAGATAATGAGTTTAGTTTTGAACACATAGAATTTGAGATGCCTATGGGATATACAGGTAGCAATGTCTTGCAAATCATTAATCAAATAAGGTTTAGGAGTCATCATTTCATGGATAGCAGTGCAAACAATGAAAAGGGATGAGCTCACTCAGAACATATTGGCAAGTAAGGAAGACCACTAGAAGAAAAAGTCCCCAGAAACACCGGCATTGTGGACGGACTAAAGGAAGGGGATTCAGTGAAGGAAACTATGGAAGAAATGCCAGAGGGAGAAAACAACACCCAGAAGAGTACGCCACATAAGCCAAAAAGAAGATGATTTCAAGAAGTAAAGGGCCAGTGAATTCAGAGATAGCAGAGAGCCTGCATGAGATGAGGACTGAAGAGCAGCCAGTAGATTTGGCAATTACAGTATCATCGATGGCTATTACCAGAAAAGTTTTGAATAAAAAGGTGAGGGCAGAGTCAGATTGTAGCACACTGAAGCGTTAATAGGAGGTGGGACTGGAGAAAGTCAGTGCTAAGATTCTTTTGACGTCTTTGTTGAGGACTAATAGGGAGCAGGTAGTACAAAGGGCCTGAGGAGAACAGCGTGAATCTGGAAAAGTTGCTGAGAAAGGGAAGGAGCTAGCCAAGCACCAGGGAAAGGATTGGCAAGTGGTACTGAAAGCTTTTTTTGAAATTAAAATCCAGAACATTTTAGTGGCAACAATCTATACATTTTTGTCTTTTTAAATTAATATATTATAGCTATACATATTTGGGGGGTACATGTGATATTTTGATAAATGTATACAATGTGTAATGATCAAATCTGGGTGACTAGGATATCCCTCACCTCAAACATTTATCTTTTCTTTATGTTGAGAACATTACAATTCTCTTCCATCTATTGTGAAGTGTACAATAAATTATTGTTAAGTACACTTACCCTATGGTACTATCAAATACTAGAACTTGTGTCTCCTAAGTGTATTTTTGTGCCCATTAACTAACTTTCCTCTCCCCCTCCACCCCCTTTTTTTTCTCAGCCTCTGGTAATCACCATTCAGCCTCCTTGAAATTCCCTGTTCAGGTCCCACATTCGAGTGAGAATGTGTGATATTTGTCTTTCTATGCTAGCTTATTTCACTTAACATGATGACCTTCAGTTCCATCCATGTTGCTTGACTGACAAGATTTTATTCTTTTTTTTTTTTTTTTTTTTTTTAAGATGGAATCTCACTCTATAGCCTAGTGACGTAATCTCAGCTCACTGCAACCTCCACCTCCTGGGTCCTGGTTCAAGCAGTTTTCCTGCTTTAGCCTCCTGAATAGCTAGGATTACAGCCACTTGCCACCATGCCCAGCTAATTTTTGTATTTTTAATAGAGACAGTGTTTCACCATGTTGACGAGGCTGGTCTTGAACTCCTGACCTCATGATCCACCTGCCTCGACCTCCTGAAGTGCTGGGATTACAGGCATGAGCTACCGTGCCCCGCCAGGGTTTTATTCTTTTTATGGGTGAATAGTATTCCATTGTGTATATCTACCACATTTTCTTCCTCCATTCATCAGTTGGTGGATATTTAGGCTAGTTCTGTATTTTGGCTATGGTAAATAGTGCTGTAATAAACATGGGAGTGCAGATATCTCTTTGATACACTGATTTCCTCTCTTTTGGATATACCCAGCAGTGAGATTGCTGGCTCATATAGTAGTACTATTTTTAGTTTTTGAGGAAACTCGATGCTGTTTTCCATAATGGTTGTACTAATTTACATTCCCACCAGCAATGTATGAGCGTTCTTCTTTCTCCACATCCTCACTAGCTTTGTTTTGACTTTTTTATAATAGTCATTCTCACTGGTGTGAAATGATGCCCCATTGTGGTTTTGATTTGCAGTTCCCTAATGATTAGTGATGTTAAGCATTTTTTTTTTCATATACCTGTTGGCCATTTGTATGTCTTCTTTTGAGAAATTTCTATTCAGGTCTTTTGCCCATTTTTAAAATCAGATTGTTTATTGTTTTTTTGTTTTTGTTTTTGCTATTGAAGCTGTTTGAGTCCCTTATATATTCTGGTTATTAATCCCTTGCCAGGTATATAGTTGGAAAATAATTTGCTTTATTATATAGGTTGTCTCTTCACTTTGTTGATTGTTTCCTTTGCTTTGTAGAAGCTTTTTTGGCTTGGTGTAATCCCATTTGTTTATTTTTGCTTTTGTTGCCTGCACTTTTGAGGTCTTACCCAAAAATCTTTGCTCATACCAATGTCCTGCAGCATTTCTCCAATACTTTTTTCTAGTAGTTTCATAGTTTTTAGGTCTTACATTTAAATCTTTAATCTATTTTCAGTTCTTTTTTAAATAAGTTAAAAAATGAGCATCTAGTTTCATTCTTAGGCATACAGATAGCCAGTTTTCCCAGTGCCATTTATTAAATAAACTGTCTTTTCCCTAATGTGTGTTCTTGGTGCCTTTGTCAAAATGAATTGGCTGTTAAGTGTGTGAGTTTATTTCTGGGTTCTCTATTCTGTTTCATTGGTCTGTGTGTCTGTTTTTTATGCCAGTACCATGCTGTTTGGGTTACCATAGCTTTGTAGTGCAATTTGAAATCAAAGTAGTGTGATGCCTTCAGCTTTCTTCTTTTTGCTTAGGATTGCTTTAACTATTCTGGGTTGTTTGTGGTTCCATTTGAATTTTACGATTTTTTCTTTCTATTTCTGTGAAGAACGTCCTCGGTATTTTGATAGGGATTACATTGAATCTGTAGGTTGCTTTGGGTACTACAGACATTTCAATAATATTAATTGTTTCAATCCAGGAGTGTAGATATCTTTCCATTTTGTGTGTGTGTCTTCAATTTCTTTCATCAGTGATTTATAGTTTTCCTTGTAGATGTCTTTTACTTTGATTAAATTTATTCCCAGGTTTTTCTTATTGTAAATTGGATTTTTTTCTTGATTTCTTTGGTGGATCGATTGCTGTTAGCATCTAGAAATGCTACTGGATTTTTATTTTGTTTTGTTTTGTTTTGTTTTTTTGATACAGGGTCTAGCACTGTTGCCCAGGCTAGAATGCAGTGATGCAATCTTGGCTCACTACAACCTCTGCCTCCCAGGCTCAAGTGATCCTCCCACCTCAGCCTCCTGAGTAGCTGAGATTATAGGCACCTGCCACCATGCCTGGATAATTTTTGTATTTTTAGTAAAGACAGTGTTTCACCTTGTTAGCCAGGTTGGTCTCTAACCCCTGGTCTCAAGTGATCTGTGCGCCTCGGGCTCCCAAAGTGCTGGGATTCCAGGCATGGGCCACCGCGCCCGGCCTGATTTTTGTATGTGGATTTTGTATCCTGCAACTGTACTAAATTCATTTACCTGTCCTAAGAGTTTTTGGGTGGAGTCTTTAGGATTTTCTAAATATAAGATCATGTCATTTGCAAACAAGGATAATTTGATTTCTTCCTTTCTAGCTTGGATGCTGTTTCTTTCTTTATCTTACCTAATTGCTCTAGCTAGGATTCCAGTACTTTGCTGAATAAAAGTGGTGAAAGTGGGCATTATTGTCTTATTCCAGAACTTAGTGTAAGGCTTTCAATTTTTCCCCATTCAGTATGATACTAGCTCTGGGCCTGTCATAGATGGCCTTTATCATGTTGAGTTATGTTCCTTCTATACCCAGTTTCTTGAGAGTTTTGATCATGAAGGGATGTTGAATTTTATCAAGAGCTTTTTCTGGCATCTATTGAAATGATCATATGATTTTTGTCCTTTATTCTGTTGATGTGATATATCACATTTATTGATTTGCATATGTTGAACCATCTTTTCATCCCTAGGATGAATCCCACTTGATCACTGTGAATGATATTTTTAATGTGTTGTCAAATTCTATTTGCTAGCACTTTGTTGAGGATTTTTGCGTTTATATTCATCAGGGATATTGGCCTGTAGTTTTCTTTTTTGTTGTTTCGCTTTGTCTAGTTTTGGTATCAGTGAACAATATGTTCTTTTGTTTTCCTGTCAAATTATGAGTTATAGAATTGGCTCAATGTTACGTGAGTTTTAGGGCAATTATAGTGAAGGAAAAGTATTCAAGGGAGTTGAGGTTTATGGTCAAAGAGTAGCTCAGGGGATCAACCATGCAATTCATGCTGAGGGTCCTAAGAGGGACTTTTTCTACCAGGAGAAAATGAGGGGATTACAGCATTAAAGTTATAATGGAAATGAGGGTGAGAGAGAGTTGAAAGAAGAAAAGTTTTTGATCTGAGAATATGATATTAGAATTTAAAATTTCAGAGGCTGAAAACAGGATTTAATTTTGTAGCAAGTTATTAATTTTTTTTTATTTGCAGTGATTTAAAGAGGTGTTTGTTTTTCTAATATAGCAAAAAGTCTGAAGTCAAGCAATAGCTTCTTTTGGCCAATGGTTAACAATACTTAGTCCAGCACCTCTCTGATTCTTGGTCTTTTCCTCTCAATAGCAAGGTGATGCAACTTCAGGTACTTCAGTCAAATCAGAAAAGTGGGGAAAGTGGGAGCAAGTGGTGGCACCAGCCTCAATTCTCCTTTTATCGAGGAAAACAAAAGACTTCCCAATAGCCACAAAAGACTGTACTTAGGGGGCCAGTGGACAGATATGATACATGGTCACCTCTAGCAACAAACAGGGCTGGGATTATAAATATTTAGCTTTCCAGAATCTGTAGTGGAGTGAGCAAAGGAGAGAATGAAATTGGAAGTAGCTGCTGGTTCACCAAAAAAGCAGTGTCTGCTCCAAAGACCAATGTTCGGCTTCCTTTTATGGAATAATGTTTATGTAGTACAGAAAGCCAAAATCATCCTGCCACAAACAGCTAACTAGGTGACTTAAAGATTCATGCTTTATGATGTTCCCCTCCCTGTTTCCATGTGTTCTCATTGTTCAACTCCCACTTCTGAGTGAGAACATGAGGTATTTGGTTTTATGTTACTGTGTTAGTTTGCTGAGGATGATGGTTTCCAGCTTTGTTGATGTCCCTGCAAAGGACATGAACTCATTCTTTTTTATGGCTGCATAGTATTCTGTGGCGTATATGTGCCATGCCTGTCAAGGGGAGGAGGGCAAGGGAAGGGAGAGCTTTGGGAGAAATACCTAATGCATGTGGAGGCTTAAAATCTAGATGACGGGTTGATAGGTGCAGCAAACCACCATGGCACATGTATACCTATGTAACAAACCTGCACGTTCAGCACATGTATCCCAGAACTTAAAGTAAACTTAAAGTAAAATAAAAATAAAAGATGGCGTGCTTTATGCAGTGGTCATAGGAGGAACAAAGATACTAAGAATGATCTTATGTCACCCATCCCTAGTATTAGAAAAACAGCTCAGAGTGCATATCTTCATAAAGCGATCAAGCACTAACATATTTAAAGTCCAATATGTGTGGTCTCTGCTGATATGAAGAGCAATACTGGAGATAAATATACAATGTAGCCTCTTAAAGGGTATGTATGAGGGGGTGTGTGTGTGTGTGTGTGTGTGTGTGTCTAGTAATCTCATACCTTAACTGTAACCTCCCAAGCAGATCGTGTTAGCAATCTTTTTTATAGATTCTCTTTTGACACTGAAGATCTAGTTAATGGCTTTTGTGTTGTCTTTGTTTGCCATGCTTAGTATTTCTTTGCTCAGTATATTCCTTCTTGTTAAGAAAACTGTGTAAATTTCAGTAAGCCCTGAGGAGCTCACAAGCAAGCTTTCTAGTAGAGCTCTGGGCATAATTTTTCATGTTGCTTTAATAAAATGTTACATTTTTGCCATAGATTACAGTCAAGTGAAATGTACAGTGTGCTGTTACCTGAAACTACTTTTTACCTCACTCATTCTAAGTTTTACCTCAGCAGCTAATCTGCCATAGACTTACTCAACTTAGATATTTCTTAATTTGTAATTTGACAGTGGTTAATTGCCACATGATAAAATTACGTATTTATAAAATAGGAAAGGGGAATTTTTAAAGTTTCTTGGCGGGATTTGTCCAGAATGCCTTTGATGGAATTTGGTCGATTAGTATATCTTTGGACCTCAGACTAGGAGTGAGACTTCAAAGTCCAATTTCTGCCTCTTCTCATTGACACAAGATAACTCTCCATGCTACAGTCACTGTCACCCCATAGAGGAATTGAAGGGCTGAAAAGCCCTAAAATGTTTTTAAATATTACAGTTGTATAGTTGCTTTCCTCTAGCCTGTTCCATGAAAACATTGCAAAAGCAGTGACCTTGCCTTGCGATCAAACAACATGATTAACGCTAACGTTAGAGAAGAGATGCAATGTCATACATCTAGGCTTCAGCAGATCAAGTTAGTAAACATCTAGAATGATACCAAGGCTGGCAATAATTTAAAGTCTGCATTGCTACATTCCCTTCCTCCTCACCCATCAGTTCCCTTGAACAACATTCTTTTTTTTATTTTTGTTCATGTTTGCCATGTTATTTTTACTTATTACAATCTTGTTCCACAGAGGAGAACTTAGCCTTACATATTATAAGCCTGGATTGTCTATCCAAGCCGTTTTCTGGACTTAGCAAAGTTTAGGAATGGATACAGTGCTGAAAGGTCATAAGTGCAAACAATACATACTATAGCAAGACGTTGGCTCTCTACCCTATAAGGTGAATGACCTTCTGAGTTAGTGTTGCCTCACCAATTCCCATATTCCCTAAGTCCAGAGCACCTCTTTCTTCCAAAGGACTCTCTGAAAAAGAGAAGGATTTTCATACAGAAAAGCCAAACATATCAGAAATTGAATAAGGATGGATGGAATTATTTTGTAAGTATACTGTTGCTGTAATAAATCAAAGACCTAACCTGAAAAAATCACTTGCTAAAGAAGAAGAATAATTGCTTATGTTTCTTGCTTATATTAAGTTTTATATGTTGTTATTCTAAGTGTTTCACCTACATTAATTCATTTAACCCCATGATATAGATACTATTACCCTCACTTTACAAAATAAAAGAATAAGGCGGAGAAAATTTGAATAATTAGCTCTTGGTCACATAAAGGAAATGTTGGAGCCAGGACTTAAAGCCAAACTTTGGGGCTCCAGAGAGCTAAGGAAACCTTTGAATGAGATTACCAAATTGTTGGTTGGTAATCTTTGAGAAATTGTGGGGAAATGGGGATACAATAGAAGTTTAGAGATAAACAAATGTTTTTTATTTTTGTTCAGCATTTCTTTGAAGAAAATGTCTAAGTGGTACTAAATATTTTAATAAATTGGTTTGGAAATATATAGAAGGTAGCTTTATCAAATTTTCCAGAAAGATCTTTTTAGGACTTTTAGTTGGCCATAAGCTATATATGAGCTGAAGTGGAATATAGCACACTACCACTTCCACGCCCAGAATTTAGGGAAGTGTAAAGCATCATGGCATCTAGAAAAAGGGAACTGATCATTCTGTCTAGACTGGTCAGCCCTTTCTGTAGTATTTATTCTGTTTTGTCCTGAGTTCTACATTTCAAGGGAAATAGAGGAAAATTCGAATGTTTTGGTAGGTAAATTTTGAGAATTATAAAATGATTTAATTCAATCATTAGAAGAATGGGTAAAGAACTGTGGACATTCCACCTACAAAAGGGAAGACTTCAAGGAAGCCAAAAGAGGTATCTTCAATACTTGTAGTACTGACACATGTGGGATTGCAAAGTTAGGTAAAATTAGAGCCAATGATTAGAAGTTAATGGAGGCAGATATTGGCTTGATGTAAGATGGTCAAATCTTTCGGAGATGGAACAGGCTGCCTCGAAAGGTGTTAAGTTTCCCTTCACCAGCATTTGTGTAAGTGTGCAACCAGAATGTGGACAGCCACTTGAAGGTGCACAGAAGACGGAGGCACAGAGCAGGTGGTTGGGCCACATGATAGTGGAGGCCTCTTCCAACTCTAAGGTTCTCTTTCTGTAGGTTGGTGCAGAAGTAATTAGGGTTTTTGCCATTGAAAGTAATGGCAAAAGCCGCAATTACTTTTGCACCAACCTAAATATTATTCTATGAGTTGATTCAAGATAAGCCACTGAGCTTCTATGTGTAATCAAATATAGAAACAGTCTATCATCTTGGACTTCTAATGCTGCCAACACTAGTGTTACCCAAACTAGTAAAAGCAACAAGATGAACAGCAAAATAATGTCATTTCAAAAAAATCTGTAGGCATCTAATGAAATGACTGGTGTTTTATCCTTACCTTTCAGTGCTTTCTCCTGCTCAAGACAGCCACATGAACACGGATCTCCCCCCAGTGTCAGAGCAGATCATGCAGACTCTCAGTGAACTTGCCAAATCGTTCCAGGATATGGCTGACCGCTGCTTGCTGGTCTTACATCTGGAAGTGAGGTATGATACAGCCAAGCCCAGGACCTTGCAGTTTGAATGCACTGTGGTTCATAAATCACTTACTTATTTCCAGGGAGTATCACCATAATTTCTGGCTCATATTATTGATGTTATCCCTTTTTACGCTGAAAGTTATTTTTAGCCATATTCAGTGACTGTTTGAGCGCATGGTGTGTTTTGAGTGTGGTAATTCAGAGCTGGCATGGTCTATGAAATCAGGTCACCTGGATTGAAATGTCACTATCAGCTGGCTAGGCGATCGTTGGCCAGTTAATTAACTTTACAAACCACGGTTTCCTTATTTTAAAAATGGAAATGGTAGTTTCTAACTTATAGAGATTTTATAAATGGAATAATAATTAGCACAATGCCAGACACAAAGTAAGTGCTCAAAATATGGTAGCTTTGCTATTGTGGTGACTTTATTGTGATTCATATTTTTACTAAAGTGCTCTGCTAGTCAAGAAGGGAGTCACGTTGGAAAAAGTAGAGGGAAAGAAGTAAAAGAATTATACTAATATATTTTAGTTAACCCAGTATATCTAAAACAGCATTTCAATAGGCAATCAACAGAAGTGATTGAGGTATTCAGCATTTTCCTTTGCGCTAAGCTTTTGAAAGTGCCCATTTATACTTACAGCACATCACAATGTGGACTGGCCACATTTTAAGTGCCTGGTAGCTACATGTACCCAGCACTAGCATACTGGGCAGTTGCCAAGAGTGGCTGGGGCTGACTAGGAATGGGATTTTTTTTCTTTAAGATAAAATGGTCAAAAGAAATGTGACAAAGTAACAAGAATGATCCATCTGTGCAAAGACCCGGAGGAAGAGAGTTTCAGACAGAGGGAGGCACACTAACAAAGGTCTTGAGACAAAAATCAAGCTTGGTTTTTGTCTCAAGAGCAGAGAGGAGGCTGATATGCTTGTAGGCTGATGAACAAGCTGGGTGGGGAGGACTGAAAAAATAAGGCACAGGAGACAGGCTAGAGCCCAGTCCTGTGGAGTCATGAAGCCTGACACATTACAGGGTCTTACAGACCAAGTGAATCATTCAGATGTCACAGAAGCCATGGAAGGGTTTTAAGAAAGGGAGAGATGCCAATTAATTAACATTTTTTAAAGGTCACTCTGGCTGTTGTATGGAAAAGGGATTGCAGGGAAAAATACGAATGGAAGCAGGGTGACCAGTTGAGACCAGCTCTGAGCATCAAGGTGACAGAGGTGGAGGTATGAGAAGTGTAGGATTTGGGACACATGCTGAAGGTAGAGCTAATGAAGTTTGTTGATAGATTGTATTGGAAACAGGGGCTGGTGCAATGAGAGGAAAGACTCAAGGAAAACCACTAGTTTGGGGCCAGAGCAACTGTGTGGATGCTGGTGCCATTAACTGAGGGGAGAAAGACTGAGAGAGGAGAAGGGTTGAGGAGAATGGCGGCAATCAAGCCTGCCATGTAGAGATGTTCAGTTTGAGATGCTTATTAAACAACTAGGTAGCAATGTCCAAACATCAGGACCAGAAAGTGCATGGTGTAGTAACACATTCTGTTCTGTATTGCTTTGGAACATGATTAACATTGATAGACTATTTTTCTTTTCATTTGAAGTCTTTACTAGATTTAGGGTTTAAAAATGTAAATAGGACTTTGTTTGATAGGTGACCCTTGGGAATATGTTTGGACTCCAGTTAGAACTTGGATTTATTTCCATGATGACTCCTTGTGTGTGCTACTTGCTTTTTATCCTTCTTCATTACCATTGCCCAGTGAGTTACCTCCTTATTGCTTGTGAGAGCCTTGTGAGTGGAACAAGAAAAGTTAACATTGCAGATTTAGAATCTGCTACTCAGCTTTATTCCTGATTTTATTTCTCACATTAATCTGTCCAGAAATAAAGCTCTTTCTATATATTTTCTGATTTGTTTTACAATAATTTACAGATTTGGTATCTCTTTATTTACAAGTGGACAGTGAAATAAATCAGGTGTCTTCTGTGAATAAATATATGCAATAGATGGAAGGAAATGAAAAACACCAAGTAATATTCTAGTGCTGCTGTTACCTGAGTTACAAAGGAAAACAAGGGAATACCAAATTAGTTACTATCACAACTCCTGGTATTTATACTATTGATTGTGTGCTTATATGTGTTCTACATTCAGAATTGTCTGCTTATGTGTAGTTAATTCCAAGTGGGATATTTGTAACACATTTGAGTAAGATCTTTTAAGTCCTTAACCCCTATTTCTGCCCTTTTGATACATCTTGGCAATACTCTTCTTAATACTGAACATGCTTTAGTCATTAATTTACAAGAAACTACACAGTGCTATAACACCGGTTGCTATATCTTCTTCAACATTAGTCTAAAAACAGAAAAACGTCATTTTTAATAATGAATATTTTAAAAGACTGAATTTTAGAGCCCTGGATGTAGAATTATCTTTCCTTGAATTTAACTCAGAACACGAAACATGGGATTTTTTTAAATTAAATTTCCTCACTTCCTCATATAACATGGTTCCAACACTCAGGTTGCTTTCTTGTAAGTGTGCTTCATTTCGTCTTTGTTCCTTTCCAAGTAAGGTACATACAACTAGCAGAATATGCCACATAAGGCTCGGATAGTGAATGTAGACACACTTACTGTGTCCCGGTCATGTTAACAATTTTTTTCAGTTTGCACAGTGATGATACAAAATGAATAAGACAGATTTCATGCCACTCTAGTATAATAATGCTAGAATAGAGCTGTCTGCTAAGTGCTCTGGGGGCATGACTGTGGAAGAGACCATCAAACAGCTCTTCCAGGTGTGGCTTGTTCATTGTGATGGCTGACCCCGAAACCTAATATCGTGCTGTATATTAGGTGCTCAGTAAAAATGTGATTAAGAATTAGCTGGTTGGAAACCAAACCCAGATAAAGTAAGTGCTACTTTACCAAACAAAACCTGTTGTCTTTAAAGAAACGAATTGGTTTGCAGTTTCTGTTTTTACACAGTAGTCCACTTGTAAGTCCACTGAATTATCTTAAGAGGTACAGAGGCTGTGTGGCCAACATCATTCTCATCAACTAATATTTGTTTTGTTCCCATCCTGCTGTAAAAAAGGAATTAGAGCTTAGGCCCAGTTGTCCAGCAGCTGGCGTGGTGAAAAAGTGGCTGATTAGCTCCTGTCTCTGGCACTTTTAGCCAAGAAATCACTGAGCTAAGAGTACAGATAGAAGAAAAAATTCATGGAAAAAAGTAATGAGATATGCCAGCAAAAAGTCCAGAACAACTTCAGATGCCAAAAACTGGTCTTGTTCCCCAAAATATCTTTATATCCATAGCACATATTTTTCTTTGACATTATTAAAGTTCAAACCAAAAAACTGTTTTCAAATCCCACGCAGTCTGTGTTGAATGATCCATCTAAGGAGTGTTTGACATTTTACCTGTGTCATTGTGGTTCACATTTTAACCACCAGGCAGCCCCTTTCCACAGTACAAAGCATAAAGCAAATGGTACCCCCAAGAGACGAAAGACATGGTGAGCCCATTAAAAACTGTTGAGGTTTGTTTTTTCTATTTGAACTTTAGAAGAAGAAAATTAAGTTGCCATTTGAGTCCAAGATGCCAAGAATGTCACCTTTATCAGCTGATTTTTCTCACCATCAGGAGGGCTCTAAGTAGGTTCAACAGCAACTGTCTATCACTGTTGGGATCCTAAGTGTGCACTCTCTGAAAATCATCCACCCCACTGTGTAATCAGCAGTGTTTGCAGAATACATTAATGTCAAAGTCATACTAAGGTCAGCAACAACAGGCCAGAATTTAAATTTAAAAAAATACTTGATTTGAATTTGGCATTAGCTGATGACTATTTTAATTTCTTTCTTTTTTTTTTAATCTCTAATCACTTGGGAAGAAGATAATACCTTAAAGAAAGGTTGTATGTCTTCTCTCCCAATAGCTTCAGGATCTCATAAGCTCTCACCTCCAGTTCCTAAGAATTTCCTAACTAGTCGCTCTACTTCCAGTTGCTTCCATTCTCTGCTATTAATCCACTCGTATACTGTGCCAGAGTGATCTTGCCAAAGCTTAGGTCTGATTATATTATTCACCTCTTAAAATCCTCCTAAGGCTCCCTGTGGCTTCTAGGATAAAGGCCTGATTCCCTACATGGCCTTCAGAGCCTTGCTGACCTGGCCCGTGCCCATCTCCCCAAGCTCGTGGCACGCCTGTAATGTCGGATCTGTGTGCATCTGAAAAGAACTACTCACCAGTCCTCAGACCATCCTGCATTTATAGTCTCATGCTATTTTACATGGTCTTCTCATTGCCTGGAGTCATAATATCTGTCATTTACTTTAAAAATACTTTAGCGTAGATGCTTTAATTTTATTCAACTTCTTTGAAAATAAAGTTAAAAATAAAATTTAAACTTTATTTAAATTTCAACCACAGTAGCAATCAGTGCCCTAGTCATGAATCCCATTCCAGAGTTGGTCAACTTTCATTCTGTCAGAAAGATCACGTTCCAGAGGAGGCTGCAACCAGTGCCATTACTGGTGTTCTTATCAAAATTATACATTTGTGCCAATTAGTACATGAATGTCAGAATGAGTTTTTATTGGTGAAATTAGTTATTAGTTAATTAGTAACTGTTAAGATAAGCATCTATCAGTAAAAATGAGCAGTAGTCAAGATATTTGGATTCTCTTGGATGAACTGCTTTTAAGAATATAACACATCCCATATAAAAGTTAGCTTAAAATGGATCATTCAACTAAATGTAAAATCTAAAACTCTAAAACTTCTAGAAGAAAACATAGGAAAAAATTTTTATCATTTTATTTAGGCAGAGATTTCTGAAATATGACACTGAAAGTACCATCCAAAAAGAAAAAAGTTATAAGTTGAACTTCATCAAAATTAAAACCATTTTTGATAGACATTGTCAAGATTAAAATACAAGCAAAAGACCAGGAGAAAATATTTGCAAAATGCGTATCTGATAAAGGACTTGTATCCAGAATATATAATGAACTCTCAAAACTTAAGAAAACAAAAAAACCCAATTTTTAAAACAGGGCAAATGATTTGAACAGATATTTCATCAAAAATATATGTACAGAAAATAAGGACGTGAGAATATGCTCAACATCATTCGTCATTAGGAAAATGCAAATTAAAACCACAGTGAGATACTGCTCTACATCTATTGGGATGACCAAAAATTTTTCTTTAAAACTGACAACACCAAGTACTGATGAGGATGTGGAACAACTGGAACTTTTGTATACTGCCAGTAAGAAAGCAAAATGGCACAGCTCCTTTGGAAAGCAATTTGGTAGTTTCTTACAAAAGTAAACATACGCTTACCATATGATCCAGCAGTCTCACTTCTAGGTATTTATCCAAGAGAAATAAATGCAAAGTTATATGCACACAAAAATGTGTACATGAAGTAGCTTTATCCACAACCACCTAAATCTGGAAAGAATCTAAATATCAGTGGGTGAATAGATAATCTGTGGGACATCCAATTCAGTGGAAGGCTACCCAGCAAAAAAAAGTAATGAACAACATAGATGAATCTCAAATGCTTTGTGCTAAGTGAAAAAGCCAAACTCAAAAGGCTACATACTGTATGATTCCATTTATATGGCATCCTGGAAAAGACAACTGTAGAGGCAGAAAAATAGATCAGTGGTTGCCAAAGGTTTGGGAGTTGAGTAGGGATTGACTATAAAGGGACACAGAGAATTTTGGAGATGTTTGTGTTCTATAATTTGGTTCTGGTGGTGGTTATACAATTTTACATGTTTGTTAAAACTAATAGAACTGTACACTAGAAGGGGGGAGTTTTACTGTTTGTAAAGTATTTCTCAGTAAACCTGACTATAAGTAAAGAAAGATGACAGGCGAAGCATGGTCGCATCATTAGAGATAATAATGCCCTAGGCTTTTGCAGCCATTCATTTAGGAATATTTCTTATTACTTGATGCCAATTGTAAAGGTAACAGAACATGGACCCTGGATTATGTCATCATGTCTTACCTCCAGTGAACCTTCCATGCAAGGTCAGACAGAGCACCTAAAATGACAGTTAGGACTAGACTGGGCTTACAAAACAGCCTGTCTGAACTCTGCCTGCCAAGGGATACTGTTGGTTTGGGTTGTGTTTTTTTTTTTTTTTCCTAGGGTGGGGGATTCAAAATAAATACCTGCATGTAGGGCAGAATTTGGACTGAAACACACTCTGATTACAACTTTAAAAGGCTGTGTTGGTGCAGCCAATCCATACCCACCTCAGACTTCTTCAGCAGCTACTAATATCTGCCAAAAAGAACCTGAGAATTGTGTGTGACCAGACTGACACAGGCCATTTTCACACAGAAATGCCCTCCTTCCTCAAGCTGTCAGATAGGTTCTGTGAGACTCAAACATCACCTTCCGTCAGGACCCTTTCCTGATACCCCGTAGCACGTTTCCATGGCACACTGTGTAGATGTGCTTGGAGTGAGGTGCTGTTCTCTCTTAGTCATTTTCTTAATCTGCCCCACTAGGCTGTGGGTCTTTAAGGATATAAACTGTCTTATATTTCCAGGGCCTAGCACAATTTCTTACAAATTCATAGAGGTTACGTACATGATTTACTTAACTAATACCTTATCATTAATAAATATAAGACTAGTGATGACAGCCAATACTTACTATGCATGCCATTTGTTCCAGACACTGCTATACATAACACTTAATATGTAGTAGTAGTGTAATCACAGCACTCTATGAGGCAGCTGTTGTTTTTACCCCCATTTAATGGATGAGGAAACCGAGGGATAGAGAAATAAAGTAACTTGCCTAAAGTTATATAGCTGGTGACTGAAGCCAAAGTAGTCTCCTTACACTTTTAAGATCTGTAAACTCTGCCTCTCATCTTCACTGCAACAGTATCTGTTGAAAACTACAATGCTTTTCACACTATACCTACAACCCTGGCATTGAAAAGAATTTTAGAACTCCTTACCAACACTGTATGGATTAAACAAGCAATGATCATAGCAGCCAGCTTGCCCCAGATCACTCAGTTGTTCTATAGAATAACTAAGATGGCTTTCTGGTTAAAAGAGGGGAGGGTGTTTACATTAAAACATACAAGGCCACAGCTGCTTCATATTAAGTGTAGAGCATAGTGTCTGGCACAAATAGAGTACAGAGTTAAGCGTTGGCTATCATCGTTAGTCTTACATTTATTAATGATAATTTAGTAGTTATTTTGGTGCTGTGTCCTAAGATCACTGCCCTCCCTGGAAAGATTTATTAGTAACTGCTCTCCCCATCTCTCTCTTTTTCAGGGTTCACTGTTTCCACTATCTCATCCCTCTTGCAAAGGAGGGGAACTATGCCATTGTGGCTAATGTGGAAAGTATGGATTATGACCCCCTGGTGGTCAAGCTCAACAAAGATATCAGCGCCATTGAAGAGGCCATGAGTGCCAGCCTTCAGCAGCACAAGTTCCAGTATATCTTTGAAGGTCAGGCCCTGCTTCTGTCTCCGGGAGTTGGGGAGGAAGAAAGGACGAAGGTTTTCCTGGTTTTCTGTATTACTGAAGTTGAAGACTTGTAGAAAAGAGTTGTTTGTTTGCTTGCTTGTTTGAACTAAATGTGCAATACCTAGCCTCTTTGTGTGTGACTAGGTAGACAACAATATGGCCACCATCTGCTCCTGGTTGATAAGGAGATTTAATCCAAGATAAGGCAGATGGCTGCCTCCCTGACATGCCACTCATGAGATTTGAGAGAATGTGCAGACTGGGCCACAAATTAACTCAAGAGGAGCTTATGAAAGAAAAAAAAAGCACACATACACAATGAGGAGAGAATCCTGAAAGATCACTCATTGGCTAAAATTATCACTGGAACGGAAAGTTTTCTCACAGAATGTTATAATCATCTGGAAAGAACAGAAGCCTCTGATTAGCAGCAATTTTTAGGAAGGATATGTCCATAAATGCCTCCAAGGGGGCAGGCAAGGAAGGGTGTGAGAGACAGGAAGTACCATCTAAAGACATTACGCTTCACAATTTTGAAAAAATGTGATGGCACCCAAATAATTTTTCATGATGAATTTCACCCAGAGGACCCCTGTTAGGATTTCACATTATGTTCCCTTGGTCCATGTTTTGGTTTGTTTATGTGAAAACTTGTGTCTCTGTTCTCACAGAATTAAACTAGTATTTTTTAAAACAACTAAGAAGGTACATTGTCCAAAGGATTGTGGCAAACTGACAATAATACATGGCCAATGTTTGCTTTATGAAAGTTATATTCCTGCAAATTTGGACGCCCCCAAAATCCAGTCCTTAAATATATATGGAGTTATAAAGAGATGTGTTCTCTTGGGGTTTATCTCTCAAAGACTTGAGCCAAAAAGTGTAAGTGATTAAAGGGTTAGCTGTCAGTTAACCCCATGGCACTATGAGTTTGGCGGCACCTGGAATATTCTGCAGCTTTGAGCTGCAGTGCCTACCTGAGAATTCACTTTTCTGTTATTACACCGAGTTTCCTCTTTGCTCTTGACTGTGGCTCTTCCCAGCCCCTGCATATCAACATTTGTTTTATTCCTACGACAAAATGCATTTAATGTATTTATTATAATGTATTATTATTTCTTATTCTCTACAAACAGCATACCCCTTCATTACCCAGGCTTGCAGACCATGTTATATTGTGGCAGGGAAAAAAAAAAAAAAAACTGTACCTAAAGTTATGGACATGAGAGAATGACACCAAAACTTGGCCTACAGAGATTTTTCATATAAATAAGTTGTCTAGCTTTAAATGTAGAATCTGCAGTTGTGTTTTTCTTTGAATAAAAACTTTTCTTCACATTCAAATAGTAGCACGTACAAGTTTGTGGTCTTGAAGCAATGTTGTGTGAGTGTAGCTGAAGTAAGACCTGAATGCATCTCCTCCCTCATTTCTACTTTCACTTTAATCAAGGGAAAACTCATTTTGAAGACATGGGGAGCCATGGACCTAAAGATAAGCCCTGCTCTCTGATCTAAACCTCAGAGTCTCGGGGAAGGGACTAGACTTCAGAACAGGAAAACAACCAATAGCAAATGGCTTGCGACTAGTCAGACCAGCTTTGCGGTTCCGAGGAAAATGTCCTGCTAGCATCCAAGAATAAGAAAGAAGGAAGAAACGTTTACTGAATTCCATTTAGAATTAAAATCCAGCTTTTAAAAATAGTAACCCGTATGTGCCTCACGTTGTTCTGAACCAGCGTTTCTCAACTTAATTACATGGGGTATCCTGAGGAGGACTTGTTAGTTTGCTGATGTCCTGAGCTGTCCTTTGCTAAATTTCACAGACCACAAAACAACCCTCCAGATGTAAGAACAAACCACTTAGGGGGCCCCAAAATGTCCAAAGATGTCTCATGGGAAGTCAACAGTTAATGTATTATCTGCTTTGCCTTCACCCTTTGTTTCTAATTACATTTTCTCCAATTACTACTTTAGAAATACACCCATTGCCATTTTTAAGGTATATTAGCATTATTGCCAATAACCCAGTTTTCTTATTGATTTATTTTTTACTTGACAGTGTTGAAATATATTAACATTATTGCCAAGGCCCAGTTTCCTGTTGATTTTATTTATGTAGCTTCCCAGTCAACTTTTGAGCCAAAAGTGTCCTTCTCTACTTTTCAGGAGGAAGGAGAGGCCAAACAGGTCATTTTATATGCCTGTGTTCTTCTCTGCTTCCCAATTGTCTGTAAAGAAAAGCAGGATTTCCCGTGCACTTCAACGGTTTGTGATAACCTGGCCTCTTCTCTAAGGCCTTGGCATGGTGGCAGTAGGTGTACATGGCAATGCTGGAGATGTGGCTGTTACCAGGCTTGGCCGTCAACATGAAGTCCACCCATTTGTAACTACTAGGGCGATGTAGAAATACCCTAAAATTATTGTCAGATCAGCAGATGCAACCATCAGAGGTAGATTTTCTTTGGTCATTTAAATGTAGGATTAGAAGACAGCAATTCTGTGTGCAGGTTTCTGTAGGAATGCCTCTAATCTGTCTTCCGTTTTCTTTGCCCCACACTGTGCTGACCCCTCAGGCCTGGGCCACCTGATCTCCTGCATCCTCATTAACGGTGCCCAGTACTTCAGGCGCATCAGTGAGTCTGGCATCAAGAAAATGTGTAGGAACATTTTTGTTCTTCAGCAGAATTTGACCAACATCACCATGTCACGGGAGGCAGACCTGGACTTCGCAAGGTAGGAGGGAAAACTGGGCTTAGTTTCTCGTGCCAAAGCCAAGACCTCATTGCCTGCAAAGTCATTTTTCAAAATGGACTCTTGATGCAGAAAAAGCTTAGTTTAAAAAAAGAAAGAAAGAAGCACAGATAGGTGTTTTTAGGTCCTATAGAGAAGGTAATTTCACAGAATTCTGTTGAATTTTGTTACTTTGGCAGGTAGTTTTTCCTGATGTCTAACTGAAGTTGTTCTTGTTACAATGCTTGAATAATGTTTTTTTCTGCGTATAAAAGTATACATGCTTATTGTATAAAATACATAAGATAAAATACAAAGAAGAATATAAACCTTTGATCCAGAGGCTAAGATATTTGGTATATTTTCTCCTGACTTTCTTGCATGTGCTGTGTTGTTTATGTGACTTTTCACACATGCTCGAGCATATGATTTCCCTTTTTCCAAAATTGGAACTACGTTAATGCAATTTTATATTAATTTAATTTTGTTTTCCCATATCTATAACGTTGTTTGAAAACATAATTTTTCCACATTCATTAATACTCCTTGAAAACATTACTTTTAATGATGCCTGAACAAATATTTCATGGCATAAATGAGCCATATTTATTTTTAATCACTTGCAAATTTTTGAATATTTGAATTTTTCCCTTTTTTTCCTCTCATTGTAAATAACATGTATCTACTGTATTTTTACAGGAACCTACTTCTCATTTCTTCCATCTTGTTCCGATTGAAACCTATCTCTTCTTGTTCTCACTGGGAGGAAAGTGAGAACTCATCACTATCCTTTCTCTAAGTTTTCTGATCTTAATTTTTTTTTTTAAGTGACAGGCTACTGTCTGTTACCTAGACTGGAGTGCAGTGGTGTGAACACGGCTCACTGTAGCCTTGAATTCCTAGGCTCGAGGGATCCTCTGAGGAGCTGGGACTAAAGGCGCACACCACCACGCCTGGCTAATTTTTATATATTTTTTTTATAGAGACAGGGTCTCACTATGTTGCCTAGGCTGGTCTTGAACTCCTGGCCTCAAGCAATCCTCCTGTCCCAGCCTCCCAAAGCACTGGAATTACAGGCATAAGTCACTGCATCTGGCCTTGATCTCAATTTTTAATGTTTTTGTATAACACACTTTTTCAAAATTTCAGAGTTAGTTTTCTTCTCTCTTCATTTGTTTTAACACCATCTAAACCTTAATTAGAATATCAAACCTTTGGTGCTTTAATAAAAGCTTAAGCAATTTGAAGATGAGAAATATGTTATTTTCATGCTGTATTGCCGTTTATACCTGAGTGGATTATTCCGTAAACTCCCTTATTTTCCAGAAGCCTTCATGGCTAGGAAGTCACTTGTTTTTAATAATCCCCAATGTTTCTGCCTGACATTTAGTATTTCTGTGTCTTTTCACTTAATTTTTTTTTTTTTTTTTTTTTTTTTTTTTTTT
>NW_012105364.1:595009-607771 GCF_000951045.1 Mandrillus leucophaeus | reverse complement strand
TGACCTCGGCTCACTGCAAGCTCTGCCTCCCGGGTTCACGCCATTCTCCTGCCTCAGCCTCCTGAGTAGCTGGGACTACAGGCTAATTTTTTTTGTATTTTTAGTAAAGACGGGGTTGGCCGGGTGCGCTGGCTGATGCCTGTAATCCCAGTACTTTGGGAGGTCGAGGCGGGTAGATCACGAGGTCAGGAGATCGAGACCATCCTGGCTAACAGGGTGAAATCACTTGATTTTTTTGATCCCTTGAGAAGTGCAGGAAAATTTGAAACAATTCTTGAGGCATTTACGGAGATGATGAAATATTATATTACTTTAACAATTATAAAGACAAATATGCTGTGATCTTTGTTTTGGTTATGAACCATATATGTTCATTTTTAACCTTTCTTCCTCAATCTGTTACTACATTTGTTCCATTGCTACCCTGTTCCACTGACTTTCTGTCCTTCTCCTTCCCTTTCTTTTTCTATTTGTGGGAAAGTGAGAGAGACAGAGAGAGAGAGAGAGAGAAAGATAGTGTGTGTGTTTTCATTAAATTCCCTGTTCCAGGCTAAATTTGGTGGAAAGCCTTCCTTGCTCAGATTAGGGAAACCAGGTGTGACAGAATGCTGCATTTATTTGGTCGCTCTTATGGGGAATGATCTCATTATTGAATCAGTCTAGTCATAATAACATTGACAAGGGGAAGTTAAGAACATAGAGGCCTGAGGGATACAGAAACCCATTACTAATGCTCTAAGGAATACAATTCCTAAATTCAATCATCCTATTTTAAATGATTTTTTTTTTTATTTAGCTGAAATAAGTAAATTAACACAGTTTTTGGCAGACAGTATGGGGCCTGAAAAACCTGGCATCTGAATAATGCAATGCTGACTGGGCAGGATTGGAGTTGGCATCAGCAGGTCATGTGCCGATGAAGCATTTCTTCAGGAACTAACTGAGTCCCAACCACGCCACACCTTTTACAGTTGGATTGGTGAATTATGTCCCAGGAAGTAGGTACAAGTGGCATGTGGACCCCTTGGGAGATGTACTGCTACTACTATTCTTTATTCTGACATGGATTTTTGACAGGAAATAGGCTAGCATAAACACACAGTACTGGCTGAATCTGTTCTTCTGTTCCTGCTTCAGAAGACATCTCCTTTCTAAGACTATAAGCTCCAAGAGGCTGAGACTTTTTTCTCAGCGCCTGTACCAAAGTAAGTGTTCATTGTATGTGCTGAATGAATGAACAGATGTCAAATCAAGGCTAATTTTGGTGTGGATGAAGGCCTTGGATATTGACAGGTTAGTTTATGTTTAATTCCCTGAAGGTTTAAACTAGCCGGCATGGGTCCGTTTTCTTATAAGCTTGTAAGAAAAAACATACTTTCCTTGCAGTTCATTCTTTGTAAAACAAAAAGCATTACAAAAAGAAATAGTGTAGCCCTACTATTCAGAGTCTCTTTCCCTCTCATTTTTTCTTACTTTCATACAGACATACTTTATAGCCTTATTTTTGCCCCCCTTCTTGTTTTTGATAGGGACAGGTTTTGTGAAAGGGGCTCCATCAATTCTACCATATTTGAAGCTATGTAAAATAAATAAAACAGCAATACCAAAATAGCCAGAAATAATAGACTGCAGCAGTATACCTCAGCATTCCTTAAGCAGTGTCTAATCAAGCATGGACAGCATCTGTACTTCCAGCAAATCTCTATAGGAATGTTATCTGCTCACACAGTAATTAATCACTAGTTGCCATGTGTCAGAAAACTTATTTAACAAGAAGTTGCAAAGTGCTTGTAGTTTTTTTACCTTCTCAGCCTTCCTGGCCAGTGGAAAATATAACACCTTTCTGTAATAAAGAAATGAGGGATCTGGAGCAATTCCATTGATGTTGATTCTTCTACTCATAGTATTTTTTCTTGTCTCTCTCTTCATGTACACCTTTCCTCTAACTGATCTCTAATAGGAGGGTAGGTCGTGGGTGAGCAAAGGAACCAGACAACCTGTAACATTACCAGAGGTACAGAGAGCCTCTGTCCTCTATGGTAATGATCATTTAAGCTGTTTTACGGTTTTGACCCCACTGTTAATTTTCAGAGTCAAAAAGATGCTTTATCCAGGAAAATCAGTGCAGATGAGTGAGAAGGTGGAAGGGCTTTATGAGTGTGCTTTTTTAGTTCCTTTCATCACAGAGCATCTTAACTTGAGCTGTCATGCGCCTTTCCACATGTGAGTCACAGAAGCCTCCTAGGAGTCCAGATGGTGGGAGCATAACAAGAGAGGTCCAAATGAATGGTGGTTGGAGTCCCCAGGGTGTATCTGACAACCCTCCTAGCTTGAGTGACGCCATCGTTCAAAAAGAATATCCCAGAGTTTTCTTCCCAGTTCTTCCCTCTTTACCCCATTTTGTCTCTTTCTCTACCTCTTCAACTGTCTCTTTTTTCTCCTTTATTTCTCCAATAACTCTACTTCCTGCTGTCCTCCTTCAAGGTTTCATTGCTCCTCAGTTTTTCCCCTGATTTTGGTTTTCTTTGGACTGGTATCTTTCATTCTTAAACCTGTGCAAGATAAGGCAACAAAAGCTGCAGTTCAGGAAGTAGTAGGGCAAAAAATTGTAACACCCAAGACAGATTCCTCGCCCTGTTATTCCTTCATTTCTTCTTTCCTTCATCAAATATTTATTCAGTGTATGTTCTCTGTAGGTCCCGGCCTCATGAAACTTGCATTACTGTGGGGCAAGATGCAAAGTAATAAATAAGTAAAATATATATAAAGTATTTCAGATGATAATATATGCTGTAGTTTAAAAAAAAAAAAAAAAGAGTAGGCATGAGGAGGGGACCAGAGGGTGCCAGAGTATAATGGAGGTAATCTGAAATTTTAGAGTGTTCATGAAAGTCCTTAATGAGATGGTAACATTTGAGGAAAAACCTAAAGGAAGAGTAGGAGCAAGCCATGCAGCTATCTAGGGAAAGAGCATACCAGGAAAGAACATGTAAGGGTGAAGAGCCAGAGGGAGGCGGACACTTAACATCTGAAGAACAAAGCAGAAAGGCCAGCATGGATGAAGTGAGTGAGCAGGGGAAGAGTAAGAGATGAAGTCTGGAAAGTCATTGTTATGACACTGAGTTTTACTTTGCATGAGGTTGGAAGCTATTAGAAGGTTTGGCGCAGAAGGATGCTACATAATGTGAATCAGTCTGGCCGCGATGTTGAAACTAACATCGCAGTTGTTAGTTGTGGAGGGGTATTGTAGGCAAAGGCAGAAGCAGGAGACTCTGTTAGAAAACTGTAGCAGTAATCTTCTAGGTGAAAGGTAGTGGTGATTCAAAGCAAGATGGTGGCACTGGAGAGGATGAGATATGGTCAGATTAGGACATATTTTAACAGTTAAGCTAACAGGATTTGCTGAGGAATCAGAAGTGAACCAGAGACTCCAAAGTTTTTGATCTGAACAATTCAAAGCATGAAGTTTTTATTTACTGTAATGAAAGTGAACCAGACCATAGGAGAGGCTATTGAAGTGTGTGGAGGGCGGAGCAGGGGTTCAGATAGAGAGTGGATAACAAGAAATGTTAGTTTGAGATGCCTATTAGGCACCAGAATAGACATAAAAAGGGAGCTGGCTATACAACCTGGAGTTGAGGAGATGTGAGTTTTGGAGTCATCAGCTTATAGGTGGGATTTAAAGTCATGAGAAAGGCTGGGAGGTAAGATCTCAATGGGAGCACAAGTAGAGGAAAAAGAGAAGCTGTCCAAGAATTGGACCGTGGGTACCCCACTGTTGAGATGCTGGAGAAGAACCAGCAAAGGAAGTTGAGGAGGTAGCCAACAGAATAGGAAGGTAACTAAGAAAGGGTGTTGTCCCAGAAGTCAAGGGAGGTGTTTTCAGAGGAGTGTGTCTTCATCTGTGTCAAATGCTGTTGATAGGTTAAATTAGCTCAAGACAGAGAACTGGCTACTGGTGGGCTTGACAAGAGCCCTGAAATGCTTTGGTCTGCATTCCTTTATCTTCCATACACAACTGACCTAAAGTAGGAGTACGCTTCAGATGTATTTATTTGGGAAGAAGTTCCTCACTCCTCGAGTCTACGGTAGGGTTTGATGTGATCAGGGCAAAACAGAAATGCAATTATTTTTAGTGCGATGTATAAAAGACCAAATTGGCAGCCTCTCTTTTCTCGAGGTCAATATCAACATGTATAAATCATGTTGACAGTATGTCTATGTGCCCTTGACATGATGTGATGAAAATGGCACTTTACCAAAACCTATTACCTCAGTCTAATCATAAGAAAGACATCAGAAAGATTCCAATAGAGATACGTACTGTGAAATACCTGATCAGTACTCATCCAAACTGTCAAAGCCATCAGAAACAAGGAAAGTCTGAAAAACTATCACAGCCAACAGGAGCCTAGGAGATATGATGACTAAAATGTACTGTGACCTCCTGGATGGCGCCCTGGAACAAAAACAACATTAGGTAAAAACTAAGAGGCCCTGAATGAACTATAGATTTTAGTTAAAATAATGTGTTAATATTGGTTCATTCACTGTAACAAATGTATCATACTAATGTAACATGTTAATAATAGGGAAACTGGGTACAGATTATATGTGAACTCTGTACTATCTTCTCAATTTTTCTGTGAATCCAAAACTATTCTAAAAAATAAAGTCTATTAATAAAAATATTAGACAAAGTATTTCAGAGAACATTTATCCAATGAAGGTATACAGGTGGCTAATTCACATTGAGCATGAAAAGATGCTCAAATTCATTTGTTTTTAGGGAAATGCAAATTAAAACCACAATGAGACACCACTCTGTGCCCACCAGGATTGCTATAACAATAATAATAATTTTTAAAAGACAATGAAAATGTTGGCAACGTTATGGAGAAACTGGAACCCTCTTTTGCCGCTGGTAGAAACGTAAAATGGCACAGCTGCATCAGTTCCTCAAAAAGTTAAACATAGAATTATGGTATGACCTAGGAATTTCACTCCTAGGTATATACACAGATAAATGAAAACATACATGCATACAAAAATACGTACACAAATGTTCATAGCAAGCATTATCTATAATAGCCAAAAAGTATAAACAGGCTGGGCGTGGTGGCTCACACCTGTAATCTGAGCACTTTAGGAGGCTGAGGCGGGCGGATCACGAGGTCAGGAGATCAAGACCATCCTGGCTAACATGGTAAAACCCTGTCTCTACTAAAAATACAAAAAATTAGCCGGGCATGGTGGCAGACGCCTGTGGTCCCAGCTACTCGGGAGGCTGAGGCAGGAGAATACTTGAACCCAGGAGGCGGAGCTTGCAGTGAGCCAAGATCGCGCCACTGCACTTCGGCCTGGGTGACAGCGAGACTCCGTCTCAAAAAAAAAAAGAACAACCAACCAGATATCCATCAACGTATGGATGTATAGAATGTGGTACATCCATACAATGAACTTTGGCCACAGAAAGAGGTCATGTGCTTAATCTTGAAACATTATGTTAAATTTAGGAAGCTAGTAACAAACAAAAAGCCATTTTGTATGATACTATTCATATGAAATGTCCAAAATAGGCAAATGCATAGGATAGAAAGATTAGTAGGAGTTGAAAGGAAATGGGGAAATGGAAAGAGGAGTCTTTAGGGGGGTGATGAAAATGTGCTAAACTGGATTGTGCTGATGGTCGTACGGCCCTGTGACTATTCTAAAAGTCCTTGAGTTGTACCCTCTAAGTCTGAAAATTATGTGGTGTGTGAATTAGATCTCGATGAAGTTGTTTTAAAAACAAACAAAAAAAAAGAGGTTGAGCTTTAAGACTGGAAAATCAAATGATTTGCCATAGGAAATGAGGAGCCCAAGTTTTATCCTCTCATTAGTGGGGAAACTTTTAAAAGGAACTATTTGGCTCATTTTTTAGTTTCCCTAATCCATCCTGAGAGGTAGAAGATAAAGGAAGAATTTTTGGAGAAGGAGGTGATGCTTCATATTAGTCTTGATAGGAATTATCCGGAATAGGGAGAAAGTCATTTGGAAGAGAAAGGGTAGTTCCGGGGACTGGAGAAGACGTTCAAGGAAGGAGATGGTGAAAGAAGAGACCTGAGTCGTCATCAGTCCTGAAGTCAGGGCTGGCTTAGGATAAGCCACAAATGCCACCTTATTAAGGCCTTCTCTCCTGCACTTTGAAAACATGCCTTCCTCCCCCACCAGCACTCCCTATTCTCCTTACGATGATTTTAAAAAGCAAGTATCTGACATATTTTGTATTTACTTATTTGTTCCTCATCTGTCTACCCTGAATAGAATGTAAGTTCCATAGGCAGGGATCCTTTTTAGTTCGCTGCTGTAGCCCCAGGACCTAAACCAGTACCTGGCATATAGTAGACATTCAGTAAATGCTTGTGGGTGTTAAAGTTATTTGGACTTTATCCTGTAAGTAACTGAAGGATTTTAAGCAGAGGAGTGAGATGGTCAGATTTATATTCTAAGTACATCATTTCAGCAGCAGTATAGGACTTGGATTTGAGGAAGATAAAACTGGATGCCGTCCAATCATTTGGAAGGTGATTGCTAAGAAAGTGATGTGTAGGGGCCGGGCACAGCGGCTCACGCCTGTAATCCCAGCACTTTGGGAGGCCGAGACAGGTGGATCACGAGGTCAGGAAATCAAGACCATCTTGGCCAACATGGTGAAACCCCATCTCTACTAAAATACAAAAAGCCAGGCGTGGTGGCACGTGCCTGTAATCCCAGCTACTTGGTAGGCTGAGGCAGGGGAATCGCTTGAACCTGGGAGGTGGAGGTTGGAGTGAGCTGAGATCGCGCCACTGCACTCCAGCCTAGTGACAGAGCAAGACTCCGTCTCAAAAAAAAAAGTAAGTGATGTGTAGGGCTTCAACAATATCAGTGCTTGGCGGTGGGGGTAGGGGGAATGGAGGAGACATATTTGAGAAGTGTGAAGGAGCTAAAATTGGCAGGTCTTGGGGAGTGATTGAATAGTGAGGGTAAAGGGAAGGAGTCAAGGATGACTCTCCAATTTCTAACATGAGTGTCTAGCCAGATTACACCACGGTCAAGTAAGATAAGGATACAGGAGGAGAGAGGAGTAGGTTTGATGGAGGGAAGATCATCAGTGGCTGTGGTGAGTGTAAGATGGATGTAGGACTTCCAAGTGGAGACATCTAACATGCAACTGGACATGTGAACTGGAAGCTTGAGGGAGAGGCCGGGAGTGAACCAACAGATATGGGGAATCATCATCATGGAGCTGTTTAAAACCATTAATGGAGATCAAGGCTGTAGGTAGATGGAAAGCAATCCCCTGGGGAAGACCCAGAGTAAAGGGCTTGAGAAGGAAAAGGAGCCCCTGAAGAAGATAGGGAAGGAATGGTCTCATAGGACAAGGGCAGAACACAGCTCATGTAGACCAAACAGAGTGCATGATCACGTAGCTGCCTGCACAGAAATGCCACTTTCCCCATAAATTGATAGAGCATCCTTCTTCCCAATAAATGGAAGCATTTTCTCATGTTAACTTCTCCAACTCTTTTAATTAAACTGTCCAGATACTTTCCTCAAGTGACGGAGTGACAAAGCCAGCCTAGCAACTAAACATACAGATTCAGACCCCTGCTTCTTCCTTGACCTTGTACCTTCACTAAGGCCGGGAATGATCTCTGGCATAGCTGAGAATGTTGAATTCTTCCCAGAGGAGCTGTTTACATAAATTTGTTTCCTACAAACCTATTGCACCAGGAACATTACTTTTTGTTTTCTGCAGAAAAGGTTATGAATTTTCCCTTTTGGAATGACCGAAGTGTAGTTTGATAGAAGGGGATTAGCAATGACATGCTGCCACCTACTGGAAATGCCCACAGACAGCCTTACTGAGAATGTCTGTGGTCTCCTAAATCTCCCCTGACTCTTCTGAATCAAGAGAGGGTACTGCCCCTGAAGTAGACTTCAAAGGTGACTTGCCTTGAAAACGTGAAATGCCCCACCCTATCAAATAAAATTGTATCTGACTGCTTTGCTAGAAGAACAATTTTGTTTCTGAGAAAGAAGCACAGTATTTGTCACATCCTTTTTTCTGTTTGCGTTTGCCAGCTTTATTATGCCATTGGTCTTGTTCGCCTTCCCAATTCTAGGGGCACCTATCCTTTTCCCAAGATTTACCTTTAATACTCCAGATTTTTGACTCAAGATTATTAGCCATGTAGATTTGGGATTAATTTTGTAGAAAAGACTAGTCTGCTGCCAAAAAAAATTCTTTTTTTAATGATGATGCCCCTTAAAATGCTGTGAAATCTCTTAAATTTAATAGTGATAAAAAGCTAGTCTCGATTTTCCTAGGGACCAGAGTAAATTGGGAAATGCGATGGTTTACATGGCTCCCGCTGCCAGATAGAAGGAAATATACCAGTTGATAAAATTCAATAATAAAACAAAATCTTGTATGGCCTGATCTGATGGACTTTCTTAAAGATCTTCATATAAATAGATTTAAAGAATATTACATCTCTCTAATTAACCCTCATTTGATCTTGCTGTCCCGTTTCTGACCATGTCGCTTTTTTCTGATCTCCCTTTTTTTTTTTACATTTACATTAGGTCCCGTGCATTGTAACAATTAATTAATTGATCTCTAATTAATCGATTAATTAGGACTCCTTGAATACAGGTGAGCATGCCTTACTGGTCTGCATATCCTTCACAGAGCACTTCAGAGCAATAAATACTTCTAAGCCTCTCACAAAAATCTCTCTCAGTAACTGACGTTTGATTCCGCATAAACATATCTCATGTGTGAGGCTTTGGTTAAGTAAGATTTCTTTTGATTATGCTCAATTAGTGTCACCATATTTTGTATGTATATATTGTCAATGTATAATTTAGGGTTCCTCGAGATTACTGGCAGACAGTGACAGTCTTCCCTTTGTAGCACATGTGCTGGAATTGGAATGATTCAGAGATTAGCATAGATAGCGAGTGTTATTATTATCCAATAACGATCCCAAGGAACAGAAATAAGAAGTGACTTGTCCAAAATCTCTCATCGAATCCTGCTATTTATATATCCTGCAGTACCTTTGTATTTATCATAGTTAGTAAATTAAATTAACCCACCCAGGGAGGCTATTTTTCTGCCAGGGAAGGGTTGCATTGTACTGAAAAGATATTAAGCTTGTTCTGTGACTGAAGCCCAAGAATGATCATTTACCAACTCTATTAGAATTCTCACTGAAAAAATTGAGGCTGGAAGCTGACCTTTCTTGTTTTGTAAATAAAGATGTAGTGTTTAAATTGTGATGCTTAAAAGTAGGAAACTGGCACAATTGCTGTTGTAAAAGCAGAGCTACAGTCCCTTGCAAACGGTATCATGGCCAGACTTTCTATCCTGCCCCTCCCTTTACCTGCTTTGGCATATACAGAAAGAAAGCCCTTCTCTTCATTCCCACCTCCTGCTTTGCTGAACACCCTTTGCGGATCCAAAGAGAAAAAGATCAGAGTACTGAAGGAAGGTCACATGGCCACAGTGAATTCTGTGGCCAGCACTCAGCTCAGGGACCTTTTGTTCCCTGAAACCTTCTGCAATGTGCCTGGCCCATATCAGCTGCTCTTTTTGTAATCCTTTTTTTTTTTTTTAATTTTCTGTACTCTAAAATTAATACCCCATTATGTGCTATATTGTTCTTCATTTGTTCCCATCTTTTAATATTTTATTCCTCTAATTTTTATTAGCATGTTCTCTCTCCTCTCTCTCTCTCTCTACTGAATTATAAAGTTGTTGTGACTAGTTACCATGATTGTATTTTGTTTGGTTTCTGGCTGGTTTTCCCCGTTTTGCTTCTCTGTAATAGACTAATTGTCAGCAATCTAAAGTATTTATGAAAATAATTTGGGTTTCAAAGTATGTTTCATATGTATTGCTTTCCATGTATGTTTGTTTTTGTTTTTGTTTTTGTTTTTTCTTTAAGACGGAGTCTTGCTCTGTCACTCAGGCTGGAGTGCAGTGGCGTGATCTCGCCCCATGCAACCTCCGCCTCCCAGGTTTAAGTGATTCTGCCTCAGCCTCCCAAGCAGCTGAGACTACAGGCATGTGCCACCACACCCGGCTAATTTTTGTATTTTTAGTAGAGATGGGATTTCACTATGTTAGCGAGACTGGTCACAAACTCCTGACCTCAAGTGATCCACCCGCCTCAGCCTCCCAAAGTGCTGGGATTACAGGCATGAGGCATGGCGCCCGGCCGTGATGTATGTTTTAGAGAGCATCTATAGCTAAATACAAATAAGTTACCAAGAAAGAGTTTTTGTACCTAGCTTTACAGACCTTTAACTTTAAACTACTTTCTCTAAAACAAGGAAAGCTCCTGCAAGACATGTGATTTTTTTTTTTACAAACCATCCTAAAGGCCTATATTGGTGACTTTCTCTCAGTGATGATGATGATGATGACGACATATTCGCATCATAATACGAGTACTTATAATTACTATTATATAATGATCTCAGCACATGACATGAATTTTAGTAAATGCTTTACCTACATTGGTTCACTGAATGTCCCTGAAACTCGGTATGTAGCTATTGCTGCAAATAGATGAGAAAACTAAAGCTTAAGGAAGTTAAGTAAATTCCTAGTTTACATAAGAAGAGAGGCAAGATTCAAACTTAGGTCAATCCAACCCCAAAGTCTATGTATGCTCTTAACTACGTGAAGTGAGGCTACCATTTTGGTCAATGTTGGGTCTCTCTTTTGCTTACATTAAAATATGATTTGATTTTTCAGTTAGTCTCTTAGCTATCAAACATTTTCTTTCCCTTTATTTTCTCTGGTTGGGTGTCTTTCCCCCTTGATTTCCACTGAGCTCTGATTGCTATCCGTTTTAATCCGCTTTAATGGGCAGTTTGACGGCAGAGGGGTCTGCAGACTCTTCCTACCTTGGTAGGTGTTATGGGGTTGGTTTTGCTCAGCTGTCAGGTGTTCGTGCTGCTTATGGGTCTTCTGCTGGCCTTCCAAACAACTGTCCTGGGGAAGCAACACTTAGACCCAAGACCACTGTCTCAGAACCTCACCACAAACTAGCACATCGTCCACGGCACTGAGCAGCCCTGTCATTAATCCAAATGCACACACCTGTGCTTTTAAGACAGTCAGCAGCTCAACCAAGTGCTTCCCAAAGACTAGAAGGTATAAGAATTTCCTGATCAGCTATAGGGTCTCTTCCAGGGAAATTGCTTTAAGTGAAAACTCTTTGACTCCATCCCTAAAAGTTCTGATTCAGAAGGCTGAGGGTAGGGCTTGGGCATCTGTAGTTTAACAAGTGCTCAAGAGATTATCCCCATGCAGAAATACTGGCCTGACCTGTTTTCTTTGAGAGTCATGCAATATCCAGACCACTGTCTTTCAGCCTCATGTTTCTCCTTCAGTCCCCCTGACTCTTATCTCCTACTGCAGGCAGTGAAAGTAAAAATAACTTGAAAGCACTTTTCTGTATTATCTTAAGTTATCATTAAAAGGACCCGCAAGGTGGTCACCATTATTACTCTCAGTTAACATGTGTAGACACTGAGGCAGGGTCGGGTTGTATTCTTGGAAATTTGGGAGTAAATAGCATTTCATTCACCTAGTAGTTGGCTAATAAATCAACCTTTAATTGTTGCATGAATTTGAGTAAGTCACTTCAGCTCTCTTGGCTGAAGTTTCCTCATCTATAAAATAAAGCGTTTGTACCTATAATGCCAGCACTTTGGGAGGCTGAGGCAGGTGGATCACTTGAGGTCAGGAGTCTGAGACCAGCCTGGCCAGCATGGTGAAATGCTGTCTCTACTAAAAATACAAAAATTAGCCAGGCGTGGTGGCAGGTGCCTGTAGTCCCAGCTACTTGGGAGGCCAAAGCAGGAGAATCACTTGAACCTGGGAGGCAGAGGTTGCAGTGAGCCGAGTTTGCACCACTGCACTCCAGCCTGGGCAACAGAGCGAGACTCTGTCTCAAAAAAAAAAAAAAAAATGAAGGGTTTGATTAGAAGATCAACCATAGGGTCTCTTGCAGATTGGACTTGCCTAGAGTTCCATGACATAAAGCCAGAGAGGGGTTTGAGAGATCTAGAGACCTGCCTCAACTCTTAGCTCTCAGAAAAAACTATTACAGGAAAGGTATCTACGAGGAAGGAAATTAGCTCCCATCCAATTCTATAAAGATACTGTAAAGATTTCTGAGATATGCAGTATGTAACAGGCATTTTAATATTTGTTGACTGGATAAACTAACGCATGTGTGTATGGATGAATTAATGAGGAAGGAAGGACTGTAGGTCTGTTCCTTTTCATAGTCAAGATCATGCTTATAGCATTTGCTCACCACACGTACAGGAAAGTAAAACAGAGATAGATGCTGGCTACTGCTCTTGCATGACCTATAAAGGTCTTATAAGGCTCTGAACAGTAATTCAAAACATAAACGTGTAGGTACTCAAAAACATAAATGTCACATCTGCTTTAGCTCTTCATCTCCTTTGCTGTGCTGTAGTTTTCCAATTGATGGAAAGGTTTTATTCAGATCAGCCATTTCTCTTTTTCCTGGAGGCATTCTTAATCTCTGTGTTCTAACCTTTAACGATATAGACTTCGGTTGCCGTGTAATGATTTCCATTGCCTGGAATCTGCATGTTTAAATTCCTCCAAAGAATTGTGCACCTTCTGTTTTTCTCAGTTGCAGATGGAGTCAAAGCAGGAAAAAAAAAAAAAAAAAAAAA
>NW_012105364.1:589853-592314 GCF_000951045.1 Mandrillus leucophaeus | reverse complement strand
GAGACAAAGTCTTGCTCTGTTGCCCAGGCTGAAGTGCAGTGGCACGATCTTGGCTCACTGCAAACTCCGCCTCCCGGGTTCACGCCATTCTCCTGCCTCAACCTCCCAAGTAGCTGGGACTACAGGCACCCGCCACCATGCCTGGCTAGAAGTTAGTATGTTTTTAATTACTTTAAAATATTCACAAAGGAGGAGAAATCAAGAAGCTCTGTCTTTTGTTATTTCATTTAAAAAATCTAGTCATTTTAAAAGAAAAAGTAGTGATATATTATTGACACTTGTCCATTTTTGGCTACCTCTCCTCTAAAATCTATGTTTAAGGAATTCCCCACAACCTGGTCTTGGAGTGAAACAAAGCGCATCTTCCACCATAAACACACAAAAGCCCACTTGCTTACTGTGTGGGGGACAACCTCGGCTGCACCATCAGATGCATGCACTCTGAACTCTGATCAGGGGGCTAAGGACTCCAAGCACAAGGGTGACAGAGCACCACGGAAGGCTGTCTCAGCAGCAGTGGTAACTTCTGGTTACCTAAGGTGGCAGCAGTAGTAGTGGCAGTGGTATGGCCAACATCCACTTCTGCTGGCAGCAGAGCAAGACCTGGTGTTCTGTGTTTAGCAGCAGCTGTGGTGGTATCTTCACAAAACTATCTTTGAAGAGTGATTCTGGAGAGATTTTGGCCACAATCCCAGCTGCTGTCTAGCTTTGTTTATTCCTGTTGCCTTTCCAAGTCTCATTCTCCAGCCTTCCTGGCTCATCTTGGAGTTGCCCAGTACCTTTTCAATAATTCCTTCTCTGCAACTTTGAACCCTGATTGTTACATACATATATTTGTAGTAAAATCTAGTAATAATTGTTAATCTTAGCTTTTAATTCTGACAGCCCACAGTGAAGTTTGGAATCTTGCATTATTAGTAGTACTATTGAAGTTTCAACCCACATTGTATCACTTTATCTTGGTCAGTTATTTAACAAACTTAAATGTCTATCAAGCATTTTTATTTTTTAAAGAAAAAGCAAAATTGACTGGATTGCATGCCCTGAAGCAAGGCTACCCAGATCTGGGAAAAGGTAGTTATTGGATCTACACATTTGTTTCCAATAAATCATCCCAAAGCGCAGTACCTAAAACGACAACCAGTATATGAGTTCTCTTAGTTGAGCAGATTGACTGGGGCCCAGCTGTAAGGTTCTTCTCTGGATTGCCTTGTATTCTCTCCTGTGGCTGCAGTGGGATGGCAGCTAGGGCTGGAACATCCAAAATGGCTTGTGTCATCTGTCTGGTGATTTGGTGGGGCCAACTGGAAGCCTGGACTCAGCTGGGAGATGGGCATGGCTCGGTTCCTCTCTCTGTTTCTGTGTACTCTCAGAGATTCCCCCTCTCCATGTAGTTTTTCCATGTGATTCCTTCATCAGGGTAGGCATACCTCTTGCATGGTTACTCGGGGCTCCCAAAAGCATGAAAGTAGAAGCTATCAGGCCTTTTTAAGGCCTAGACCCAGAACGAGCACAGTATCACTTCTGTCACTTTCTTAAAGCAAGTCACAGGGCTAGCCCAGGTTTAATGTAGGAGAGGACTAAACAGAGGCATGAATAGCAGGAGGCATGGTTCATTAGGAGTTATCTTTGGAATTTAGTTACCACTATACTTAAACTTCAGCCTCCAGTTATATGCACCCAACACAGTGCCTCATACAGTAGACCTTCCATCTATTTGTCAGAATGCTTTCAGCGCAAGGAGCAGAAACTTAATTCAAATGATTAAGCCAGTAAAGGAAATTTCTTGAATCATGAAGCTAAGATTTTCAAGGGCCGGTTGGTTTTAGGCTTGCTTTATCCAAGGATTCAAACCATATTAGCAGGATCGCTTTTCTTCCTCCAACTCCTGCTTCTATTTGCATCTGCTTCTCTTTATTACTACATAGCCTGCTTCCCCACGATGGCAAAGTGGTAGCCCGGGCTTATACTCATAGCTGGAAATCTTAAGGAAAAATCCATGGAAGGCCTCTTGATGGGCTCTGTCCATTTCTGAGCCAATTCCTGTGGTCAAGAGGAATGCTGCATTCTGATTGGACAATTTCAGATCACCCATCTGCACCTGTGGTGAAAAGTTGCTCAGTCTGATCTGGACCTAGAAGAACATTTTCTGCAGAAAGGGAAGGTTTGGTTACCAAAAAGAAGGGGGATAGATACTGGATAAACAAAAACAAGATCATCCCTAAGCCCAGTGGCAGTTTGCTGAATGAATAAAATGTAGGTTATAACTGAGTGGTGCAGACGCTACCGCACTGAGTTTATTAGGTGTCAAAGAAGATAGACATTTAAAAACAATGCTGTTATGGAAAGACATTTTTATGGAAAGAGGTAGAAGTGCTGCTGGAACATTACTCAAAGTGGGTTGAAATCTTTAGAGAAAATGTTGTAGAAGCAGTTTTTGAGCTGTACTTTGAAAAAGGTA
>NW_012105364.1:586117-587833 GCF_000951045.1 Mandrillus leucophaeus | reverse complement strand
AATATATATATATATATATATATATATGTTTTTTTCTAATAAAAGCTGCAGCTCCTTGCCTGGGGTTCTTGCCTTCCAGTAAGATCTGTAAAGATCTACTTGGATAATACCAACCTCTGTGTTGACTCACCTGGACAAAGCGAGAGAAATTTCCTTTTGGCAGCTATTTGAACAGGTACCCTTGCCCTGGCAGATAGAATAGTGAGGCCTGTACACTGGCCAGCATGGCGTATTATCACACATCAATTTCCTTCTATCTGCACTAAGGCTAACTCACTCCTCAAAATAGGAATTGTTCACATGTATTTTCAACTCAAATAATTCATATTAATCTTGCTTCTATATTCTGTCTAATCTCTCTTGTTCATTCCTGATCACTGAAGTATCCTAAGTCTGCATTTCAAAGGTTTGCTTAATTTCCCATACCAAGCTGTCCCTCTTAAAACAGTGTTTTCCCCGTTCGATATTAACCTCTTTCTTTGAACTATTATTTATATTTAGAACCAAATATAAGAACAGTAAGAACTGGTTATCAGTAATTCCTCTGTATGGAAAATTGTGCTAAACTAGGACTCTGTGCTTTTACATTGCAATGATAATTGGGATTCATGATGCTTGCCTGAGTCTAGAATATCCCATCCATTACCAAAGAAGAATACTACTACAATTTAGTATAGTTAGCATTATATATATTTTGCTGTATTCTGTGTCTGAAAAATCAGTGACTCAATATGATATATCTGAGAATAAGCAAGAATATCTGATTAAAAATAAGCCCTCATTTTTTTCATCCTGCATCATAGAGTATTCGTATCTCTATAATTGTCATAACATTTCATTTCTTCCATAAGACTAGGTAGTAATGACAAACTGCTTAAAATAATTTTATATTACTTTGTTATTTTTAGTATTATTAATAACTACTATGAATTGAGTACTTCGTGTAACTTATGTGATTTGCACACATTATCTTATTTAATCCTTATACTAACCTGGTATGTTTACGAATTAACTTTTTCATTTTGCAAATGGGAAAACTCAATCTCTGAAGGATTAAGTAACCCGGGTTCTACACTGTAGTAAATGACAAGACCATGATTCAAAGTCAGGTCTATCTGCAGTTTAGCCGTTGCGCTATACAGCTTATGACAGTGTAATACATCAGTATTTCAGGAAAATGTACCACAGCCTCAATATTCTTATTGACTGTATTGCACAGTATTCCTAGTCAAAAGAACTTAAAGGAGGGATGGCAGTGTTTTATCTTCACAGAGAGGAGCTGAAAGGAGATGTTGTATCGTAGACCTGCAGGGAAAAACAAAAGAAGACCCAAGAAGATGATGAGGCAGGATTGTAGCGCAGCCCCTAAGGCCTGTCTAGGAATTGACCACAGGCTTCATGAAGGGGGTGTAAGACCTCGGAGAGACCTGGCATGGCAGCAGCGTTAGGGGTGCCCAAATCCAGGAGGAAGGCTGGATCACACCTTCCAGGGAGAATAAGTCCACCAAGTATAAACCTCAGTTCCCACAGTATCAGTAGAGCTCCTACCTAGGTTGGTATCCCAGTGACTGATGTAAGTGTCTTAAAATAGCCCTTAAGAAGTTAGTGGCTGGGCGCGGTGGCTCACGCCTATAATCCCAGCACTTTGGGAGGCCGAAGGGGGCGGATCACGAGGTCAGGACATCGAGACCATCCTGGCTAACACGGTGAAACCCC
>NW_012105364.1:582779-583342 GCF_000951045.1 Mandrillus leucophaeus | reverse complement strand
GGTAGAAGTGCTGCTGGAACATTACTCAAAGTGGGTTGAAATCTTTAGAGAAAATGTTGTAGAAGCAGTTTTTGAGCTGTACTTTGAAAAAGGTAAGATTTAGAAGGAAGGAGGATTTTATAAGCAGAGGAAACGTTGCTTTCTTAAAAAACAAATGCTGTTAATAAGAGAGAAGGTTGCAGAGTATAATTTCAGGATGTTTCTGATCCTCTGAAATTATACCTGTAAGAAAATCAGGAGTTTGGTTATTATAGTATGTTGAACTATATAGTTACAGATTTAGTTGGTTCCAAAAAGAATTTTTTTAACCTAGATATGACAAATAGATGTTTTAGTGATTAAGGGGAGGTAGGGGGCTCACACAAAAATAAAACTATCAAGGTGATTGCTATCAAGGAAAAGAAAACTCTTTTAAAAGTGTACAATATATGCATTTTTGTTGTCCTTTGTCACTTTGATTAACAATAGATGCTGAAATTACCAGAAATAACAGTCATCTGTATTTATAGTCCTCCTGTGAATCTGAAGGTTTCCATAAATGTAAATTAATTTGGTTCCACTCT
>NW_012105364.1:574770-577659 GCF_000951045.1 Mandrillus leucophaeus | reverse complement strand
AAAAAAAAAAAAAAAGAATTGGTTGAGCTGACTTTACAGTTCTCATGGGGTTAGTGAAGGAGAAAGAAGCAGAAATCTGACAGGATTTGAATTTGCTAAGAAGAGAGTCCTGGTTGACTCAGATCACTAGATCGTACTGTCTGAAACTCAGAAAGCCTTAATTGAGTAGGACCTTAGAGATGGTGTCTTCTAGCCCCTTCATTTATCAGGCTGGAGACTTGCTCTGAGAGATGGAGTAACTGGGCACAAATGATCCAGATAGGGCTAGAACCCAGATTTCTGAACTGCTTGTTCAGGGCTCCCTCCTGGAGCTCTGACCACCCCCTGCAGACTCATATCAGGAGTTCTCAGCCTTATTCACATTCTCCCCGGGAAGAGTGATGCCCTAGGGCAGCAACAGGCAACCCAGGAAGATGATTACTAGAATCCTCTGGAGGAGGAGGGTCATCTTGTGAGGTGTTTCTCACACCATCCTAAGGGTATCATGTTAACCCCATTAACCATAATATCCGCCTTCTCTAATACTAGAGTAACATTGCTGTGGACACATCTTTACAAACAAAAATTACTATGTGACCGTAATTATGACTTCTGTTCACATACTCATGTCCTTGTTACTAAGTAAATGCAGAAAGATGATTAGTTTCATTAGCCTTTGGTATTGAAATTGTCATATTCTCTCTTAGCTATAAAGACCTGCTCTGCCCACATCAACTTGGTTATTTTTTCGAAAGGAAATTAAAGTAGAAACTATAACACAATTACAATCAGAATTCTACTAAACTATAAGTCAAAACAAAATATAAGAACTGCGATTACGTGAGAATAACATGTGGGAGACTGTTCCTGCTGCTAAGGTGAGGAAAGTGAAATCTTTGGAAGAAGGCATGGAGTTCCTAGGTAGCCACAGTGTGGAGGGTGGCTGGACTCCTCTTTCACTAGCAGTGGGCATGGTGCCGTTGCCCAAGCCTGGAAGAAGAGTGTCTTCACCTAACTCGTTAAGTGCCAACTAGTCTTCTGCCTCCAATGAAGATTTCTCCTTAGGGTGCACAGGTTCTTCTCCTAAGCCCAGAGTTTAGGGTCATCATGTGCCCTTAACATGTGGAGTGATAAGAGAGAATCTCGTACCTCTGACCAATTTGGAGGACAGCAGAGATTTAGTGTTGGGGCCACTTACACATAATCTTCTTTTTCTCACTTTTTCGCTGAGAGGAATGTGGTGTAATCTAGACACCTACTGGCTGCCTTGAAAGAACATTCTCAGCTGTACTGGCATATCTTGCAAAGAGATATGAAAGGATCCTCAGGTAGCCGGCCTCTTCAGGGGTCTTTCTGAGGAGTTAGGAGGGACCAGAGGGAACCAGCCATTGTGACCATAGTACACCCACCCAGGTGGTTTTCTCTTAGCTTCATAAAGGAAACTGATCTTGTCGAGGCCAAGATATTCACCCAGTGGGTTATCTTTCTTATGTGGAGGGATGACGTACCCTCAGTATCCAAAACATTCTAATGTCTCCCTTGTCTGTTTACATTGTGCCTCCTCCTCACTGTAGGGCCTTGGTGGTCTTATCTATTGATTGATTGATTGATTGATTGATTGGTTGGTTTTATTTTATTACTTCATGAATGGCAGGGTTTTACTCCGTTGCCAAGGCTGGAGTGCAGTGGTGTGAACACGGCTAACTGCAGCCTCAACCTCCTGGGCTCAAGTGATCCTCCCACCTCAGCCTCCTGAGTACCTGGGACCACAGGCACAGACAATCGTGCTCAGCTGATTTTTTTAAATTTTTGAGGAGATAAGGTTTCACCATGTTACCTAGGCTGGTCTTAAACTCCTATACTCAACCAGTCCTCCAGTGTCGGCCTCCCAAAGTGTTGGGATTACAGGCATGAGCCACCATGCCTGGCTGGTGGCCCTTTTAAAGTGGCTCCTCTTAGGCTCTTACATATCTTTGGAACCATCCACCATTGAGAGCTTCTCTCCACTACTTTCTAAAATGAGAGTAGCCATCTACAAGCATATGATTTAAACTGTTTAAATATCTGGAACGTTTCTTAAAGAAGTCACTTGCTTGAGGTTATGACAGATTGGCAAGGGGTCAGTCATTCCATTCACACATCAAATATTATTGAATAAATGTGAGAGCTAATCATTCCTGGAGCTACAAAGATAAAAATATGATTCCTATTTGTGCACAGTATAGCACAGTAGACCTCAGTAATGGGAGCAGAACCTTGTGGTAAGAATTAAGAGAGGGAGAGGATTAAGGTAAGAAAGGAGGTTAAAACCTCGTAAGATTCCCTCATAGGTATATACCCAAGAGAAATGAAAAGCATGTGTCCACACAGAGACTTACACACAAATGTTTATAGCAGCAGTATTCATAATAGCCAAAAGGTAGAAACAATTCATATGTCCATCAATGATGAGTGGATAAACAAAATGTGGTATATCCACGCAGCAGAATATTATGTGACCATAGTGGACTTGAAGTACTGATACATGCTACATGTTGCCAAGCCTGTCCCGCAGACTCTGGCCGAGCAACGGATGGAAGAAGTTCACTGACACAGGTATGTTGCCTGACAGCGCGGCTAGAGGACCCCACAGCTTAGCACCGCTGATGAGAGTGCAGTGCAGCCACAGCAGCCCCCATAAGCCGGAGACACTCGCATTTATTTAGTACAGATTTAATGACAAAGGCTTGAAGCTAACACAATTTGTGGGTAATAAACATTGTTGACCCCGCAAGTAGAGAGCAGTCCTGCACATGATTGATCAAAGGTTGGTTTCTGGAGACAAGAGTAAACAAATTCATCTAGATAAGACCCTTTACATTCCCTTGTTATCTACCCTTTGCTGTCAGGCTCTGGATAAGAGAATTTGGC
>NW_012105364.1:567570-572650 GCF_000951045.1 Mandrillus leucophaeus | reverse complement strand
AGCAGAGATTTAGTGTTGGGGCCACTTACACATAATCTTCTTTTTCTCACTTTTTCGCTGAGAGGAATGTGGTGTAATCTAGACACCTACTGGCTGCCTTGAAAGAACATTCTCAGCTGTACTGGCATATCTTGCAAAGAGATATGAAAGGATCCTCAGGTAGCCGGCCTCTTCAGGGGTCTTTCTGAGGAGTTAGGAGGGACCAGAGGGAACCAGCCATTGTGACCATAGTACACCCACCCAGGTGGTTTTCTCTTAGCTTCATAAAGGAAACTGATCTTGTCGAGGCCAAGATATTCACCCAGTGGGTTATCTTTCTTATGTGGAGGGATGACGTACCCTCAGTATCCAAAACATTCTAATGTCTCCCTTGTCTGTTTACATTGTGCCTCCTCCTCACTGTAGGGCCTTGGTGGTCTTATCTATTGATTGATTGATTGATTGATTGATTGGTTGGTTTTATTTTATTACTTCATGAATGGCAGGGTTTTACTCCGTTGCCAAGGCTGGAGTGCAGTGGTGTGAACACGGCTAACTGCAGCCTCAACCTCCTGGGCTCAAGTGATCCTCCCACCTCAGCCTCCTGAGTACCTGGGACCACAGGCACAGACAATCGTGCTCAGCTGATTTTTTTAAATTTTTGAGGAGATAAGGTTTCACCATGTTACCTAGGCTGGTCTTAAACTCCTATACTCAACCAGTCCTCCAGTGTCGGCCTCCCAAAGTGTTGGGATTACAGGCATGAGCCACCATGCCTGGCTGGTGGCCCTTTTAAAGTGGCTCCTCTTAGGCTCTTACATATCTTTGGAACCATCCACCATTGAGAGCTTCTCTCCACTACTTTCTAAAATGAGAGTAGCCATCTACAAGCATATGATTTAAACTGTTTAAATATCTGGAACGTTTCTTAAAGAAGTCACTTGCTTGAGGTTATGACAGATTGGCAAGGGGTCAGTCATTCCATTCACACATCAAATATTATTGAATAAATGTGAGAGCTAATCATTCCTGGAGCTACAAAGATAAAAATATGATTCCTATTTGTGCACAGTATAGCACAGTAGACCTCAGTAATGGGAGCAGAACCTTGTGGTAAGAATTAAGAGAGGGAGAGGATTAAGGTAAGAAAGGAGGTTAAAACCTCGTAAGATTCCCTCATAGGTATATACCCAAGAGAAATGAAAAGCATGTGTCCACACAGAGACTTACACACAAATGTTTATAGCAGCAGTATTCATAATAGCCAAAAGGTAGAAACAATTCATATGTCCATCAATGATGAGTGGATAAACAAAATGTGGTATATCCACGCAGCAGAATATTATGTGACCATAGTGGACTTGAAGTACTGATACATGCTACATGTTGCCAAGCCTGTCCCGCAGACTCTGGCCGAGCAACGGATGGAAGAAGTTCACTGACACAGGTATGTTGCCTGACAGCGCGGCTAGAGGACCCCACAGCTTAGCACCGCTGATGAGAGTGCAGTGCAGCCACAGCAGCCCCCATAAGCCGGAGACACTCGCATTTATTTAGTACAGATTTAATGACAAAGGCTTGAAGCTAACACAATTTGTGGGTAATAAACATTGTTGACCCCGCAAGTAGAGAGCAGTCCTGCACATGATTGATCAAAGGTTGGTTTCTGGAGACAAGAGTAAACAAATTCATCTAGATAAGACCCTTTACATTCCCTTGTTATCTACCCTTTGCTGTCAGGCTCTGGATAAGAGAATTTGGCCGCCTTCAGCCAAATTTTCTTTTGAAGCTTTTGCACAACCTCCCAGCCTTCCAGGAAGGTTTGCATCTTTCCCTATAACTTTTAACCTTTTACCACCACCCTGGCCGATCTCCTACAACATACAACATGGGTAAACCTCAAAAACATTGCACTAAATGAAAGAAGGCAGTCAAAAGAAACCACACACTTTATAATGTCATTCATATGAAGGTCCAGAATAGGGAAATCTATAGAGACAGAAGTAGATTAGTGTTCACTTTAGGGCTGGATGGAGAGTAGCGGGGAAGGGAATGAGAGCTGAAGGATACAGGGTTTCTTTTTGAGGTGAAGAAATGTTCTGAAATTCATTATGGTCATGGTTGCACATATCTGTAAATAGGTTAAAAATCATTGAATTGTATACTTTAAATTGGTGATTTGTATGGTATGTGAATTACATCTCAATATAGCTGTTTTTTGAAGAAAGAAACGAATAAGAGCAAAAACTGAGAGCAGTGGTAGGGAATAGCAGAGAGGTTTTTGTTTTGTTTTGTTTTTGTTCTCTCTCTCTCTAAAAGGGAAGACATTTTTATGGATTATGAAAAGACAGACACAAAGTTTATAACCCTGCCTGGAAGTAAGGAAACGGTTTTAGTGGTCCTGGTGATTTTAGTATGATTACTATCATCATTATTGTTATTAAGAGTTGATTGTGGAGCTAACTAGGACTAAGGAACTTACAGGTAGAGGAGGAGCAGATTACACTTGGGAGGGTAGAGAGAAGTCTTACTAGTTCAGAATCTGACACCTCCATCCAGCTGGAAGAAGACTTGCTTATGCTAGAAAGGGAACTATGCTGCCATGAGCTACTGAAGAAATAGCAATTCCAAAGTTAGAATAGATGCATCCAAAGAAGGGAAGGAAACTTCTATGCAAATGAATCTAAGTTTCCAGTATATACCCATGAAGTGAAGAGCTAAAGAAGCATACAGAATTATTTTGTTTTATACATGTAACTAAGTTTTTTTCTAAGTTTCATTTGTTGCTGAATCTCTCTCAGTTGTTGTTATTTTAATAAGCAGTGAGTTTATAAAGTCCTGATTTAAAATACTAAATGTCTAATCTCCCTAGTAACCCCAAGCATCTGGGATTATAAATTATGACTCTTTGTTGCCACCTGATGACAACAAAGAGTACACCCCTTCTGGAAATACCAGCCTTTCTAGAAACAAATTAATTTCTTGAAAGATGAAATTAGGAATCAGTGATTCAGAGATGGTGACAAAGGCTTTTTATAAGGTCCTTGACCTTGATATGAGAAAGAGGCCCCTTGTCATAGGCATCTTGACGCATACTGAAGTTTCTTCTTATAAGTACATTACCTAGAAAGCAACATCCTCCATATTGAAAGTGATTTTCAATATATTACACCAAAGCGTTCGGTGTGTATTGCCCTAGGTCTGTGAACACTTTCTCCTGCAGTTGTCACTACTGTCACTGTCCAGTGGCTGCTACTCTGGTGTCTGAACAGCTGCCAGCCTGTTCTCACTGTTGCTGCTGTCATCACCATCACACACAAGCTGTTGCCCCTGCCACCATCTTCCTGCTGCTAATGGGACTGATTGGCACCTCTCCATACCACATCAAGGTGCAGGAGCTATTTCCCCTGCCAGGCTCAGAGCCATCTGACACCTCTTACTGCCACCATTCGTTATCACCCTCACAGCAGTGAAGCCAACAGGAACTAGCCCAGTCCTGAGCTAGGGGGGCCTCACTGATGAAGGGAGTGTGGTGGCCACCTTTCTGCCTGCAGAAGCAGCTGGGCCTCTCGGTGAGACTGGACCTGGGGACTCAAAGAATTCTGTACTTTTAGGGGTCAGCACATCAGAGCCCCAGCATGTCTCTTCTGTACTGGTTACTGGAGATAAAAGCAATTAAGAGAATTATTCTGTCTAGGAGAGTGGACAGCACCAACAGCTTTCTCGTCACCATGTGCCTGCATAGGTAACAGAAATAAGCAATATTCTGCCCCTCCCTGACCATTAGGCAAAGATTAATGCCATGCATTGAAAATTATTTTTAAATGTCCTCCATTAGCTCTGACATTTTTAACAAAGCTTGTAAGGTTTAGGTAATGCGTAGGGTATAAGATGACAGACTTCATTACTGTACTTTCACAGAGAAACAAAAAGGAATAAATCCACAACTGAGAAAGAATAGGAGGATTTACCAATAAGCAAATGATGACGGCAACTTTCTGGATGATAGGACGAAGATGGAACATTGTTAATGGATAAAGTAGTGGGGGAAAAGGAAACCCTCAGTCTGGAATGTGCAATGAGGACCTCGGAGAAGTTCCAGGCTCATAATCAGAAGTTCAAAAAAAAAAAATAGGAGTGCCAAGAGACACTGAAAATAGAGATTAATGAAAATTTTCTAGACATAAAAATATATATCCTACAGCACTATTTTCTTCATCCCTCCAAAATGTTGGTATCCAGAAGTTGTTCTTGAAAGAGCCATCCTAGGAAATATTTAGGGAAAGTCAAGACTTCTGGTGTGGATGTTGGAGAGCCAGAATAAAACCTTCTTCATTCTAGCATTGGAGGAAGAGGTCCCCAGCCTGACAGTTGGCATCCCACCTGCTCATCCTAAAGAGAAACCCACCTGTTAGCACCTTCTGCACCACCCCACATAACACTCCCAGGAACTCCCTCCCACTAAGAGCCTTTTTAGAAACATGATCTTGCCTATACTTAGAGGCCCAGGATTCAATTGGAGTCTGTGGAAAAGAGAACAGAAAATGAAGGGAAGGGGGAATTACTGAAGAACTAGTAAAAATGCTTTTCTAGAACTCAGAAAGGTCCCAAGTCTTCATATTAAGAGCCTGTTGGGTGCCCAGCGCAGTGAATGAAGAAATAGCACCTAAAACACAGCCTCGTGAATTTCCAGAATGCCAAAAGTAAACGTATAAAAGCTCCAGAGAGAGGGGCATAAAAAAATGTCAGCTGGTATCAGACTTGTGATCGGTAGCACTAAGTACTAAGAAATAATGAAGCAATGCTTTTTTAGCTCCAAGGAAGAATGATTTCAACCTAGAATTAGACATCCAAACAGTGTATCGGCCAATTCTGAGGGTGCAATAAGGGCATCTTCAGATTCATAAAGACTAGGAAAGTTTACTTTTCATGCTCTTCTTTCAAGGGAACTTTTTGAGAATGCATTTAAGCAAAGCAAGTAAATAAACCACAAAAATTAGAAAACATCATGTCTAAAAAACACTTGATCCAACTCAGAACAGTGAAAAGGTAACCATGAAGCAGGCTTAGAGAGGAACCAGTCCAAATTGGGATAATGACA
>NW_012105364.1:565254-567520 GCF_000951045.1 Mandrillus leucophaeus | reverse complement strand
GGCAAAGATTAATGCCATGCATTGAAAATTATTTTTAAATGTCCTCCATTAGCTCTGACATTTTTAACAAAGCTTGTAAGGTTTAGGTAATGCGTAGGGTATAAGATGACAGACTTCATTACTGTACTTTCACAGAGAAACAAAAAGGAATAAATCCACAACTGAGAAAGAATAGGAGGATTTACCAATAAGCAAATGATGACGGCAACTTTCTGGATGATAGGACGAAGATGGAACATTGTTAATGGATAAAGTAGTGGGGGAAAAGGAAACCCTCAGTCTGGAATGTGCAATGAGGACCTCGGAGAAGTTCCAGGCTCATAATCAGAAGTTCAAAAAAAAAAAATAGGAGTGCCAAGAGACACTGAAAATAGAGATTAATGAAAATTTTCTAGACATAAAAATATATATCCTACAGCACTATTTTCTTCATCCCTCCAAAATGTTGGTATCCAGAAGTTGTTCTTGAAAGAGCCATCCTAGGAAATATTTAGGGAAAGTCAAGACTTCTGGTGTGGATGTTGGAGAGCCAGAATAAAACCTTCTTCATTCTAGCATTGGAGGAAGAGGTCCCCAGCCTGACAGTTGGCATCCCACCTGCTCATCCTAAAGAGAAACCCACCTGTTAGCACCTTCTGCACCACCCCACATAACACTCCCAGGAACTCCCTCCCACTAAGAGCCTTTTTAGAAACATGATCTTGCCTATACTTAGAGGCCCAGGATTCAATTGGAGTCTGTGGAAAAGAGAACAGAAAATGAAGGGAAGGGGGAATTACTGAAGAACTAGTAAAAATGCTTTTCTAGAACTCAGAAAGGTCCCAAGTCTTCATATTAAGAGCCTGTTGGGTGCCCAGCGCAGTGAATGAAGAAATAGCACCTAAAACACAGCCTCGTGAATTTCCAGAATGCCAAAAGTAAACGTATAAAAGCTCCAGAGAGAGGGGCATAAAAAAATGTCAGCTGGTATCAGACTTGTGATCGGTAGCACTAAGTACTAAGAAATAATGAAGCAATGCTTTTTTAGCTCCAAGGAAGAATGATTTCAACCTAGAATTAGACATCCAAACAGTGTATCGGCCAATTCTGAGGGTGCAATAAGGGCATCTTCAGATTCATAAAGACTAGGAAAGTTTACTTTTCATGCTCTTCTTTCAAGGGAACTTTTTGAGAATGCATTTAAGCAAAGCAAGTAAATAAACCACAAAAATTAGAAAACATCATGTCTAAAAAACACTTGATCCAACTCAGAACAGTGAAAAGGTAACCATGAAGCAGGCTTAGAGAGGAACCAGTCCAAATTGGGATAATGACATACAGCTGTTCTGGGGAAAGGTCTCTGGGTGGGGAAAAGACTCAAGATAATAGGTAGTATGATTGAGAGATTGAAAAAGAGCCTATGATGTGAAAAACTCAAGTAGTACAAGAAAAAGGAAAGGCAATTGGAAATCTTTAGGAAAAAAAGCAACTATACAGAAAATGTGTGGCCTGCATATAAAGTGAACTTCTAGAAGCACCCTCTTTGAGAGGCCTCAGGGCTGTGATATAGTTAGGCTTTGTGTCCCCACCCAAATCTCATCTTGAATTGTAATCCGCATAATCCCGTGTCAAGGGAGAGACCAGGTGGAGGTAATTGAATCATGGGGGCAATTTCCCCCATGTTGTTCTCATGATAGTCAGTGAGTTCTCATGAAATCTGATGGTTTTATGAGAGGCTCTTCCCTCTTCGCTCAGCACTTCTCCTTCCTGCAGCTTTGTGAATACGGTGCCTTGCTTACCCTGCACCTTCTGCCATGATTGTAAGTTTCCTGGGGCCTCCCCAGCCATGTTGAACTGTGAGTCTATTAAACTTATTTCCTTTGTAAATTACTCAGCCTTGGACAGTACCTTATAGCAGTATGAAAACGGACTAATGCAGGTTGTAAGTGACTGATAGAGAAGGAAATATAATCCTTAGCAGCACTGGCCAAGCACTATTTGCGTATATGCATGGCCTAAATGCTTTTTATTGTTTTTCATGAATCATCATGCAAACAAAGCATGAAAGACTCCATTGTGTTTGCAGGAGAGTATGTAAATGTTTATCTTCTCCCAGCAAAAGTAAGAATGTAGCTGAGAGAAAATAGAAGGTGAGACACAGAAATAAGGTTTGAGGGAAAGAAGGAGGAAAAAAGGGTTTTTTTCTTTTCTTTTTTTTTTTTTTTTTTTTTTTTTTTTTTTAAAAAAGGGTTTTTTTTTTTTTTTTTTTTTTTTTTTTTTTTTTTTT
>NW_012105364.1:548548-565204 GCF_000951045.1 Mandrillus leucophaeus | reverse complement strand
ATCTCGGCTCACTGCAATCTTCACCTCCTGGGTTCAAGCCGTTCTCCTGCCTCAGCCTCTGGAGTAGCTGGGATTACAAGCATGCGCCACCATGCCCGGCTAATTTTGTATTTTTAGTAGAGACAGGGTTTCTCCCTGTTGGTCAGGCTGGTCTCGAACTCCCAACCTCAGGTGATCCGCCTGCCTCAGCCTCCCAAAGTGCTGGGATTACAGGCATGAGCCACTGCGCCTGGCCAAAAAGGTTTTTTTAAAAGGGTCATTAATAGTGTCATCGTAAAAGTGGGGACAGGCAGGAGATTTCTTGAAGTAAAAATAGTAGTTTAGGTAGTTAAATTACAAAGAACAACATTTTTGCACAAAAATGATAAAATATAACCATAAAATACTGGAAGAAGGAGAACAGTAGTACAGATGAGCCATATCTTTGTCTTCCACATCAGGAGATTTATCTTTTAGGACACTTTTAACCACATGTAACAGAAAACACTGACTTTAAATAGTGACTTTAAACTTCTTTTTTTAAAGTTTTCTGTCATCTAATGTGAGGTCCCAAGGGGGTGACTTGTGGGTGGGCTAATTCAGTAGCCCACTGATGTCGTGAAGAACCCAGGTTCTTGCCATCTTTCTGCTCTTCCTTCCTTAAAGTTTGTTGGCTTCATCCTCTGAAGCTGCCCCTGTGGTACAGGTTGCCTGCTGAGTTTCCAGTCATCACAGAGACACATTGGAAGAAGAGTGCTTCCTTCTGGGCTTTATCTTCATCAGCAGGGAAACATTTCCTAGCAGTCCCTCAGCTGACTTCCTCCCATGTTCTGTTGGGCAGAACTTGATCACACATTCCCCCTAAGCTAGTAACTGACAACGGAAATGGAAAGCTGCTTTCTTACGGCCATTCTTCAGCAGATTTAATTTGGTGGAAGTCCCTAGAAATAGCAATTTGTATCTCAGCATGAACCTAAGACTTAAGTGTGACAACTGTTCATCTCACCTTTTCCCTTAATTGGTAAGTGTTCATAGCAGTAGACCTATTACAGACAAGTTGTCTATGCTGTCCCTGTATGAGTTTAATGATACATAATTCAGAAAAAAAAAGGCCATGGTGACTTTCTAGTTTCCTTGATCAATAATTTTCCCTTGAGATACAGAAAGAGAGCATCCTTCTCTCCAGCTTATGTATCATATCAAAATCCTCAGACCTGCCTGGGCACACAGTGGCTCAAGCCTGTAATCCCAGCACTTTGGGAGGCCAAGGTAGGTGGATCATTTGAGCTCAGGAATTCAAGACCAGCCCAGGAAACATAAGGGAACTCCATCTCTACCAAAAATACAAAAATTATGGGTGTGGTGGTGCATGCCTATTGTCCCAGCTGCTCAGGAGGCTGAGGTAGGAGGATCCCTTGAACCTAGGAGGTTGAGGCTGCAGTGAGCCATGTTCATGCCACTGAACTCTAGCCTGGGAGGGAGAGCAGGACCCTGTCTCAAAAGAAAAAAAAAAAGAGAATCCTCAGAACTGCTGAATGAATTTTTTCTTGGATTAAACAGCTTTATATAATTCATAGATTCTAGAAGTTTCTTCATCTCTGTAAATCTATAGATTTTACATTTACATATGTAGAGATTCTATAGAGACAGAAGGTTTCTGTGTCTCTTCTCAAAGTTTCCTTGGTGAGGTGGAAACCAAATGCAAGCTAGAGCTTGAATCCCACCTTTTACTTGTAGCTGCTTAGCCCCCAGTCGGTTTCTAACCTTTTAATACTTCGGTTACCTTATCTATAAAATGGAGATGATTTCTTTACACTTTAGGGTGGTTGTAGATTAAATGAAACTGCAAGTAAAATACCCAGTACAAATAGAAGGGGGGGAGATTTGCGATTGTTCATTCTTATTCTTCCTATTGTAATGTGTAAGAGGATATCTAGCACTTGGTTTCCCCGATTTTATATTTCTGATAGTAGCTTGATGTTATTGAAAAGTGAGTCAAATTAGGGGGCAAGGCAGAGGAATTTAATTCTCACTTTAAACAGGAATATAGTAACAAGAGGAGAGATGAAAGGCAGCAAGGATAAAGACCGAAGGGACAAGATATCAGTGGTTTTGACCAAGTTTTCTCAATCAAAGACTGCAAGCTGCTCCCACGTTGCCCAGAGCCGGATCCTACAGAGCCCCATTGAAGGGGATTTCAGTGGAATGGTTTCCTCACAGAAGGAGACCAGGGTGACTTTATTTCTTCGCTGAAACACTTTGATTATAAAAAGAAATCAGATGATCAAAAAGCATGAGATGATAGGTGAAATATGTTATAGGATTATAATTCAATAATAATTGAATTTCTCTAGCATTTTTCCTTGTGGGAGGCTGAAAGAAGTTCAGATGTATTATCTGAATTCGTTTTGGCATACATCGGTGGAGAGGGCCCCTGTGGTAGGCTTTCCATTCTTCACACCCTACCAAGGCCATGAGACCGGAGCAGTGTTCCTGTAGCTTTGGTACCCATGGCTTTATAAACATGAACATGAGCATTTTAGGCACAATGTAGAAGAAATGTTCTTCTTTACGTGTGACTCACGGTCCAACCTCCATGCCTTTATTCTGGCTGTTCTGATTCATTCTTCAACTCCCAGCCTTCAAAACACATCACACTCCCAGCCCTCCTCTGGAATAATTGACTGCTCCAGTTGACCCTCTTTTTTCAGTTGTCCTCCTCAGGGAGAGTCCTTGAGTAGAAGCATCATCTTTCCAGTTTCTTTTGAATCCCCTTTGAGCAATTGCTCTAGGTTCAAACAGTTCATGAAACAGAATGCCACAATAAAACTGAAGACTTCCTATGAGTTTTTACAAGTTCTTGTTTCCCACTGATGTCCCAGGAGTTTTTGATAAAAAGGACCTTTTTTCTTTCTAGCATTCCAATTATAAGATAGCGATCCTCAGCATCTTGCTACTCACCAACTCAAGTGTTCTCAGATTCTGAACCCAGGGAATTCTTTTCAGAAGGCCTAGAACTACAGATAACAGGTACTAACATAGATAACTTGTCTTACACTATTTACCTTTGAAAGGTCAAGACCCAGTGCCATCTAGGCCCCCTATACCCACTATGGACCACTCAGTAGAACAGACATCCCATTTCCTGAGGCCAGTCTGAGAAGCATGGGCTAAGGAGTCGCAGTATCGATTGTATAAGGATTAGCATATCTGGCAGATGGGAACTGTCTGAACTCGTTCAGCTGAGAGGCATCTGCACCAGGCAGATTGGCATTGCTGAACTTTCACACAGCAAATTGAGGATTTTAACATGCAGTCCGACTTCTCCCGTGGAGATCCAGTGAACACATAAAAAGATTTCAGTTTTTATGAATTCCTGGATATATTAGGCATTACAAAATAAAAATATTTCCCAAGTGCTGTATTAATACTCTAGGCATATATTTACGTTTATGTTCTTCGGGAACCCCTCCGTGTAGTCAGATATTCAGGGATTGTTGAACTCTCGTTTTATATATCCTTTAATTGCCTTAGACTGCTGAGCTTCATTATGTGGGTCAATTAGTCTTTTTTGAGAAATCACTTGTAACACACTAATTTTATTCTCTATTGCTTCCTTCTGATTCCTCATATCTTTCCCAGTCTTCACCCTGTAACTCATTCTCATTTTTATTTTACTTCTCCTGTTTATTACCTTATGTTCCTTCACTGTCCTCCGTGGCCCCATGCCCTTATCTTCCCAGAGAGTGCTGGGAAGCCTAGAACAAGCAGAACAGCCACACCACAGGCTGCTCCCAGTCTGTGTCACTCACCATTGGCAATAACTAAGGGCTCTTGGAACATCCCTGAGCTATCAGTTGGAAACAAGATCTTCCTAGGGCTTGACTAGGTCTAGGTCAGGATGCTGAGAATCAAGATGAATGGACATTTGCTTACCTAGCGGTCTCAAAGCACTCCAAATGCACATGTAAAGAGATACCCATGTGTGTCTACGTGGTAAATCTCATAGCCTGTGTTCCCGCTTCTGGAGATACTGAGGTTTCTGCCTTCATTTTTCTTGGTGCAACATGGAAAGGTTCACTCACCTTTACGTTGCTCCCCTCTCCTGCTTCTGTGTATGGTCTGAGTAGACATCTTGCTTAATCAGAGATAGAAATGAGTGAAAGATTGCTACATGAGGCCTTAATGATCGATAGATATAGATAATAGATAAATGTATATGAACTCACGTAGGTATGGTATATAACTACATGAGGAGTATAGGAGTATAAACCATATACTCCTAACTTGGAGTGCATGATAAAGCTTCAGGGAGTCCATAAACCCCCAAAATTATATGCAAAATCTATGTTTATATAGATGTGAATTTTTTCTGGCAGGATAGTCCATGATTTTCCCAAATTCTGAAAAAGTGCTGTGATATTCTAAATCCATTCTCTTTGGATGGCTGTATTTGCTTTCTTGTTCTTGGAATTCTGAACAAAACATTAGGAATCAGAACAGGCAGTCGTACTAATGCTGAAATGAAATCATCTTTCCAGGCCTGCTAGTGTCATCTCTTCTCTGCTGCCCTCCATCATAGTCCTCCATTCAGAACTGACCTCTACCCCCAGCTGGTCATATTGCTTTTCCTTGCTGCTGCAGTATAATGAGCAACCATGGGAACAGAGTCTCAGGATACCCAGGTTTTCACCATACTGAAGAGTTTACATGCAAAGCTCATCGTCTTCTCTCATACAGCAGGTTCCCATTTCTAACCTTGATAGCATTCTCACTCAGGAGGGAAGTCTTGGATGGTTGTTCATCCTGTTTCTCTTTCATCATCTGTATCTGGTCCTAGCAATTCTACTTTCAAGTTTCCAGATGTTGGTAACAAACTAATAGCTTCATTAACTTGGATTTGGGTTCTCTGTGAAAGTAGCCTCCAGATCTGCCAAATCTGAATCTTAGTCCCGTTTTCCATCCCGTAACCTTACATTTCACGTTATACAAATTGCCAACACCTCTCTGTGACTCACCCGTATGTCCTGTCAACCCTTTATATCCTGTTAAACACATAGACTTGTTGACTCTTTCTCCCTCCAAATGGTTCTCAGTTCAATACCTGTTTTACTGTTCCCACCATTGCCACCATATCACATCTGGAATAAAGCAACAGTCCCACAGCTGATGTTTATATGTCTTGGTCTCTTCCCTTCAGCCATCCTTTGTGATGTAGATAGACTAATCATCCCAAGATATTGCTTCTCTTAATTTTTTGCCCAATCCTTAGAGTGACTTTTTTATAAATATACTATTTGGCCCAAACTTGTCAGGGTTAAAGAAAAATTTGCCTGATAACTGTTCTTTCTTAATTGGCCAGCATCTTCTCTCATTATTTAACCTTATGTTCCCACTGATTTAAGAGTCTTCTTTACATGTGACTCACGGTCCATCCTCCAGGCCTTCTTTATTCTGGCTGTTCTGATTCATTCTTCAAGTCCCAGCCTTCAGAACACATCACACTCGCACCCCTCCTCTGGAATAATTGACTGCTCCAGTTGACCCTCATTTTTCGGTTTTCCAAAGTCATTGGCATGTTACGTGAAACCTCCATAATGAAGCACAAGGCATAAAACAGATATTTAATAATATTTGATCATTTCAAAGATAATTTTCCAACCAATGAAATTGAAGAGCAATAAAGGCATGTCTTGGGGAAAGCAGGTAATGATAATGGCAAAGTAATGAGTGCACAAATTTTTAGCAATATGTAGCTAATTCTGAGGTAACTAAAGCTCAGTTAATATTTGTAATATTGTTTGTCAGCAAAGAAAAATATGTAAGCATGTTTCAGGATGATACTTCTAAAGGATAGTCAATCACCTGTGGTACTATCATCAATGGTACTATTATTGGTCAGCATATGTGGTATCGGTGGTCGAGCCTTCTCTTTAATCAGATGAATATTTAATATAACTTCCCAGGTCTAATCCTTGGCTGAACTGTGACACACGATCAGCTGGTGTGTACCTTTGCCCTCTAATAAAGCCGAACTATGCATTTTCCTTCCCCTCCCTAAACTGATGGTAAAAACCCACCAAATTTGCATATAGCCACCTCTCCCCGTGATTATGACATCAGATGTTTATAGATAGTTCTGTTTGAGTTGATCCTAAATAAGGGAAACTTTCACCATTGTAACTGCTATTCCCAAAGGATAACATAAACTGCTTTAGTCAGCAAAAAATATATATCATCTTTGCCTTGGTAGATATTGAATTGCTGACTCTCTCTTCTTTAGACCCAGTAGTCATTTCTTTACCTCCTTAATTTATGCAGGAAGCCAAAAGAAAAATTACTTCATATTCTTAATAAAAACGGCATAAGGTTTACATAATTTTTTACTATATGCAGTAAAAATGTAAATGTGTGTGGCTTATTTGCAAATGTAGACATTAATAACTGATATTTAAACAGGCTGGATTAGCAATTTTACTGATATATTTAAGAGATTTTTCCAATAATTTGCACACTCAAAATCAATTTGAATACAACATGTAAATTGAATTTAATTTTTTGATATAAAATTGTGGTTATCAGCTTGAACCATTAAATTTACTATTTAATATATGCTTTCCAGATCACTTGGTTAGAATTTCATTGCACCTTATCTATATAAATTTAATTAGGCTTGATATCATCAGTATATTATAGAACTAATTAAAGATTTAGATAAGTGCTGAGGGGGCTTATTGAAAACTCCACAAAGTTCCATTTGGAAAATGAGATATTCTTCCTTCAGTTCATTGTGAGAGAAGGAAACAGCAAGAATGTTTCTTGCAGTGTTTCTGAAAAATTATTTAACTGGATTTAATGGGCTTATTCCATTCTTTGAAGAGCTTTTTAATTACTCTGTATCTTTGTGCAGTCCAACAACAGTTACAATCTTTATTTAAAGGCTTTAAAATCCTCATTTCCCTCTTCTCCCACTGAGCCAGCTGTGTTACATTCTGCTGGGCGTATGTGCAGGTAGGCAGTACAGGGTTTGTGTACCCTGATTGCAATCATATAATATGTAGCGGCATTTGTGGGGAAGTCTATGTAGTCCTCCCAAGCAGAATAAACATTGAGAAAGATCAGCGAGCACTGCCATAAATGTCTTAGGAAAAGAGAAAAGAAAGAAACCCTGGCCCAGGAGGATACCTGGGAAAAACTGAGGCTTCTACTCAAAAGATACAGTGACTTTGAGTGAATCATTTTGCAGAAATCACTTTTGAATTCCCTTGTATCTGCATCTCTGCTATAGAGTATAAAGCAGATAAATTTAAAAGACTATTATTTCAACTAAGTGCTTTGTGTCTTCATTACAAAGCGCAATAAAGCTTTTTAATACAATAAAGCCTCTATTACTTTCAATTGAATATGCCTGGAAATAAAGCTGCATCAACCGCATTTCCCAGTGTGCTCAATGCTCTTGTCAAAAGCACTTTTTCTTCATTGCAGATTGAGTGACACAATGCATGCTATGAAAAAAAAAAAAAAAAAAAGGAAAGTGAAAGAACACATGACAAATGTGGGCCATCTACGACTGGGCACACTGTTGATTATGACAGAGGCCTGAGGAAGCCAGGGAACTGGATAAATTGTCAAGAGCCTGTGTGGTGTAGTAGAAAGGTTAGAGGCTTTGGGCTCAGGATATGCAGATTTAAGTGAGAGCCCTGCCACTGATTAGCTGTGTGATCTGGACCTCGTCTTTCCGCACCTAAATCTCATTTCCTGGAAAATGGAAATAATATTAATAATGCTGCCTGGCCAGGCACAGTGGCTCACGCCTGTAATCCCAGCACTTTGGGAGGCTGAGGTGGATCACCGGAGGTCAGGAGTTCGAGACCAGCCTGGCCAACATGGCAAAACCCCGTGTATACTAAACATACAAAAATTAGCTGGCCATGGTGGTGGCATGCCTGTGATCTCAGCTACTGGTGCAGGGGGCCGAGGCAGGAGAATTGCTTGAGCCCGGGAGGCGGAGGTTGCAGTTAGCCAAGATTGTACCACTGCACTCCAGCCTGGGTGACAGATCAAGACTCCATCTCAATCAATCAATCAATCAATCAATCAATCAATATAATGCTGCCCCTTCCCCCACTGCAGTTTCCCTCGTAGGTTTGGATGGTTTTTAGAAGTGATATATTCTAGTCTACTCCATTTTTTTCCCAGATATGGAAACTGAGGTACCGTGGGATTGCGTGGCATGATCGTGATCACTAGTGAGCTGGTGCTGGGGCAAGGACTGGAATAGATGCCTCAGAGATGTCATGTCATGTCTGCGCTGTCACACAGCACATAACGGAGCAGATAATAATTTTCTTAATGACACCCTGGCATTTGACACCCTGGCATTTGGTAGGGGTGGGATTTTTTCCCCCCAAGCAACGATTACTGAAACACATCACTGCTGTTTTCCTGCTCAAATGGTTTGTAAACATTTACATCCCCCAGCCTGAGAAAACATTCACAGAAACATTTGGGTCACAAACCAATGTTTGTATCGCCACCACATTTGAAAGATTTCTCTTTGAAAACATTAGAATGTTTGTCAGTAAAACAGATTCTCAACAGAAGTATAAATCTGGAAAGGGAGGGACACCCACAGCCACCTGGTTTGGGGCATTCAGGGTCCTCCAGGGATAGCAGTTTCTTCCTGGCCCCTAGGAATGTGTGACACCTCCCAGCATCACCTTAGACTTTGACTTTTCTCGGGTGTAAACTATTAGGGGTACCTTGAGGAGTGCGGTGGTTTTGGGGGAGGTTTGGCGGTGGCAAGTGAGTTCTCTCATGCAGCTGTGGATGGCCAGGGCAATCTCCCTGTAGAGAAGGACAGGCTGAGGCTTACTTGATTCTTCCTCATTTTTTCCCTCACTTCCCAGCACAGCCTCTGCAGCTCCAACACAGTTGTGCTGATTGGAAGTGGGGTCTTTAAAATAACCTTGGTTTGTAGTGCTGGCCTGATCAATGATGAAGCATGGTCTAGGAACTGGGTCAGCAGTTCAGAGTCCAGGCAGAATGGGCAGAATCCTAACTCTATTTCTGACTCATGGATAATCTCAACTAATCCACCTCGCACTGGGTGAAGCCTAGTGGAGAAGAGCTCAAAGGAGCCTGTCCAGAGTTTGCCCAAGGGAGTCCTTGTCACCACCTTCCTCCCATTTTGTTTTCTCCACTGATATCCAGGTCATGAGAGCAGCCGTTCCTCTGAGCCACAGGGAAGTAATCAATAAGGCCACATCCCGCTCACTGACATCCCCACTGAAACAGGTGAAGCACCTGTGGAAGGCCATGAGATTTTTGAAAGCACTGGAAATTACAAGACTAATTCTGAAGGTAGCAAGTGTGACAGAAATGGAACCTCTGCTGCGTCGTGCCTACCACCATCTTCTGCAGGATTTGTGGAAAACTAGGTTCAGGTTTCCAGGCTACTTTTGCTGCCTTTTGAACAGTGTCTACTTTTTCTACTAGGGATCAGCATGTATTTTCTTTGACATCTGTATCTGCTGAGATCACAGGCCATCCTGGTTGCCACCTTGCTGTCTAGAACAGCCTCAACTCAACTGTGAACAGTCATCCATTACCATGAATAAAGATCTGAAGGTCTCATCTGTGAAAGAGCAGACAATTGGAAGGCATCTCCCCCTTCACTTTAATGTAGCACAAGTTAGCACAACATGCACACTTGGAGCAGTCAGCCCCACCCCAGTTTCCAGCTCCCCCCATCCAGTGCTGTTAATATGTTCTTGCTAGATACTTATATTCACATAGCACTTTACAATCAACATAGAGCTTTCACAAATATGATTTCAGTGGGTCTCTTGATGAGTAAACATTTTTGTCTCCCCAAGCATTTTCTGATTTGAACTGTTTTCTCACAGCCTAACTCAGCAGTTTTCCTGGAATGATGTGTGGGAGGTAGGGTATGATAGTGTCTTGCTACATAGTTAAACTTTAACCCTGAAAGAATAAAAGAATTCAATCCTGGTGCCAGCCAGGTGACCTTAGGCAGGTGTTTTGCCTTTGGAGCCTCAGGTTGTGAGGACTAAATCAGGTGTATGTGAAAGGACCTGGTATATAGTAAGTGTTAAATGCTAATTGTTCCCTATAATTATGGTCCTTCTTAATAGTAAACATTAATAGAATCTTTAGTGAATCTTTGGCTGAATTATATTTCTATTGTACATAGAGTTGTTCCCAATTCTAACCTGTATTTCTCGTAAGGGTTACTCATTACTAGTTGTTACCAATGTTTCTTGAGAATAGTATGTAGGGACGGAGAGAGTTCAAAGGCATTTAGTACAAAGATACTGGGGGTCAGTTAACTTACAAAAGTGTAGAGCCCTGAGACATGACTGTAATACATTTCTGGGGCACTTAGTGAAAATGTGAGCTGGCGAAGATGTTGCCGTATCTGTCAGCTTACAGAATCTTCTCTGCAATTATCACAGGAGAACGTTGAACTGCAGCAAACGTCTCAATTAATGGATCAGTCCTCACAACAGTATTGGCTGTGGACAGATGTCTTCTGTATAGTTAAGAAGTCAGGGTTCTAGTTTATAGGATTTGCATTTTTATAATAGCTTTATCAAGATATAATTTACATACCATAAACATTAACCCTTCTAACGTGTGCAATTCATTGGTTTTTAGTATAGTCACAGAGTTGTACAGCCATCATCACCAGCTAGTTTTAGAACATTTTCATCTCCCCCAAAAGAAACGCCCGTATCCATTAGCAATCACACCTCATTTCCCCTAAACGCTACCCCTGGCAACCATACATCTACTTTCTCTCTCCATGGGTTTGCCTCTTCTGGATAGATCATAGAAGTGCAATTACACAATATTTAGTCTTTTGTGGCTAGCTTGTTTCAATTAGCAGAATACATTCAAGATTTATAAAATTAGCACAGGTATGACACAGTTAAAAATATACTCATGTACACATCCCAACACCTGGCCTACAGCCTGCTGTCCGTTTCATTTCCTTTTTCTGTAGGGGTGGGGAGAAGGAAGCTAAGGTGTTTATAGCGAGTATGGCATACACACAGTAAACTGCACAGATCTTAAGTACACAACTGGATTCCTCTTGACAAAGAGAATACACCCTTATAACCATCACTCCTGTAAAAATACAGAATGTTGAAACCACCTCAGGGCCGGGCACAATGGCTCAGGCCTGTAATTCCACCACGTTGGGAGGCTGAGGCAGGCGGATCGCTTGAGGCCAGGAATTCGAGACCAGCCTGGCCAACAGGGTAAAACTCCGTCTCTAATAAAAATACAAAAATTAGCCAGATGAGGATAGTCCTAGCTACCTAGGAGGCTGAGGCAGGAGAATCGCTTGAACCTGGGAGGCAGAGGTTGCAGTGAGCCAAGATCACACCACTGCATCCCAGCCTGGGCGACAGAGTAAGACTCTGTCTCAAAAAAAAAAACAAAAAAAACCAAAACCAGCTCAGATTGCCCCCCTCCTAGTCATTGCCCTCACCACAGGCATTTCCTAATTTTGTTTGATTTTTTTTTTTCTGAGTTTGTTTCCCTATATATCTGTTAATACAGGCAGTAAGTATGGGGTCCCCCGAGCCTAGGAGACCTTTCCCCAGTACTCCAGGCCCCGGTTACCTCAGTTCGTTAATGTTGGTTCCCAGGGAAAACAAGCAGCATCAAGCACTCAGGACCCACAGCCTCCTCTTCTGAACCCAGGGACTCCCATGCCTTTGTATTTTCTCCTCACTTTTGTCCCCAGCTTTGCTTCTAAACACCAGCGAGCTCTCAGCACAGGTCATTGCAAAAAAACAATTCAGGGCAGTGGGGCGGGCTGTGGAGGGCAGCATTAATCCCCAGCAGGGACAGCTGGGGGCAAATGTTGAGCTCCAAAGGCAGGTGTTTGAGGAGGACTCCTAATTGTGACAGAGGCAGCCCCTGCACACTGGATGCCGGCCAGCCTCTGCCATTAACTCACCTGCCTCCTCACTGGTGCGATCAAATCGGTACTGCTCTTATGAAATTATGTGTGTTAGCTGGCTCTTCAGAAATAAAATATCTTTTCTTAAAGAAATTAAGGTTTCATTTTAAATTCACTTTATGGTCTTTGAAAAACTTTAGTTTTTGTGTGGTCCAGAGCTATAGGTTAGCATTAGCATTTAAATAGAGGCATTAAACTTGCCTGAAGACCTTCCTCTCTTAATGTTGCCCTTTCTGAGAGGTTTTTTCAAATCAGATACTTTTTCGTCCTAAAAAATGAATGCAAATGCTCTCTATATTTTTCCCATCAAAGGCCTTTTTTCTTTATATATAGGCTTAAGAGAGCCACATTATGGTGCAGCCTCAGTATTAGTCTTTTTGTATGGAAAGAGCCACTTAAAAAAAATTGCTATTCTCTCCTGCAATGCCTGATTTTCTCTGCTGACTCTCAGGATGTATTTTCCTGTGGTTAATTTTATCTTATTATATGTCATTCCACTCCAGACACCCCCCCAAGGCACAAATCCCAATTCCACAACTAAGAATCTAATGTAAACTCCTGCTGTGTAACAGTGACTCCAGGAGTTCCCATTGCCCCCAGCAAATCCCCATAACTTTAGTAGAATCAGAGCTTGAGCTTTTGAATTGGATGAACTAGAGTTTGAGTCGTGTTCATCACAAGGAGGTTTCGTGACCTTCTTCTCTGACCCTTTATTTATCTGCCAAATTAAGGTTATCAAGCGTTTCTTGTATGTTTGTCAAGAGTTTAAATGAGATCATATTTGTACTCCTAATTTATACTCTGTGCTCTTAGGTCCTGTAACCTAACTGGACAGGTTCTTCCTGCCTGCTGCACAAATAAAGACCATGGCATTGCAGTAAAGAAAGAGTCTAATTGACATGAGGCTGGCCATGCCACACAGTGGATAGAGTTGTTACTCAAATCAATCTCCCCAGAAATTCAGGGATCAGAGTTTTTAAGGATAATTTGGTGGGCAAGGGATCAGAAAGTGGGGGGTGCTGATTGGTTGGGTCAGAGATGAAATCATCGGGAGTTGAAGCTGTTCTCTTGCACTGAGTCATTTCCTGGGTGGGAGCCACAAGACCAGATGAGCCAGTTTATTAATTTTGGTGGTGCCAGCAGATCCACTGAGTACAGGGTCTGCAAAGTATCTCAAGCACTGATCTTAGTTTTAACAATGGTGGTGTTATCCCCAGGAGCAATTTGGGAAGGTTCAGAATTTTGCAGCCTACAGCTGCATGACTCGTAATCCATAATTTTGAATCTTGTAGGTAATTTTGTAGTCCTGCAAAGACAGTCTAGTCCCCAGGCAGGAAGGGGTTTGTTTTGAGAAAGTGCTGTTGTCATCAAAGTTTAACTATAAGCTAAGTTTCTCTCAAAGCTAGTTCAGCATATGCCCAGGAATAAGCAAGGACAGCTTGGAGGTTAGAGGCAAGATGGAGTCTGTTAAGTCAGGGTCTCTTTCACTAATAACTTTCTCAGTTATAATTTTTGCAAAGGCAGTTTCAGTTCCCCTCCCTCACATTTCAACCAGACCAGTTGAGGAGTAGGTTAGGAGGAACCTTTGAGTAAAAGGTGTCCTCTTATTTCTTATATTCTCACTGCTAGCCTTCTCTTTCCTCTCAGATACTGGTCTCATCTCAGTACAGTTGTGTGTATGTTAATGGCCCCAGGTCACTGTTGACCTGAAGGAGACATACTAGAGGTGAGAGCCTGATGTGTTGTTCTTTACTGAGGTGCTGGCATCCTTCCCTCTTTGAGGTTGATTTTGTTTAGCTACAAGCTTGGGGATGTGGAGTTGTGAGGAAACCTTCTAGAAGATTGGCGTGGTCTGATACTAGAAAACAAAATAGCCAAGTTGCCCAACAGTCTGAAGGCTTTCTTACCCTCAGGTCCATCCACCATGCTGCAGCTAAAAAGGTCTTTCTAAAACACAGTTGTCATCACGTGTGACTTCTTTCTAAAATTGTTTCCAGATTCCTCCCTGTCATTGGTTCCAAATGCCAGGGTGTATGTAAACTGAAGCTGTTTGTCCTTATCCATGGGAAAATTAGAAAAATAATGACTGTACTTTGTGAGTTTCTCATAAGTAATGACTAAAAGTTTCTGAGTTTCCCACGCAACAAAACATTTAACCTTTTTGTTCTGAGATTATTTTCTTTCCACTTAAGGTGTGTTAACATACCTTCTTTTATCAAATCCTGGTAATAATAGATGGTAATTGTTTTGTTTGAATAATATGGGCAAAATAAAGGTTAATTCACCTTCCTCCTTCCACTCACCCATGAAAGTCCAAAGTCTTAGCATGGCCCACAGGTCTGTTATGCTCTGGGCCCAGCTTGCCTTGCCCACCTTTCCCCTTCCTTGCCCACCTTTCCCCTTCTTTGCCCTTCCCCACGCTCCATGCACTCCAGTGAGCAATAAACCACTTGTCGTTTTCCCCAAATACCATATTCTTCCTACTCTCCCACCCAGTTCACACATTCTGTTTCCTTTGCTTGTGAAGGATTTTCTTTCCTTCATATTTGTCTCATTATTGATAACTTCTCCTTCTCTATTAAGCCTTCCCTGGCTGCTCTCAGAAGCCTACAACCCTTCCTGCCTGTGATCTTAGAGAATCTCCTCCGTACCTTTATTATAGCCACAGTCACATTGCTATAAGTACATACAGTGCCTGGCTACTTTCAGACCAGACTCTGCATTGCCAGAGAACAAGGACTATGTTTTACTTACCTCTGCATCCAGAGTGTCTACTGTATACTGCCTGATGTGTCATTGATGCTGAAATATTTGTTGAGCAAGTAAACAGGTTTAAAAAGGACTTTGAAAGGCACTATATAAGCAGTGAGGATGATACAAAAAGTCGTAAGACACAGTCTTTGACATCAAGTAGCCTGCAGTCTAGGTGAGGATAATAAATATATATAATGGTACATCCACACAATTGAGTACTCTGCCACCATTAAGAAGAATGAGGCAGGTTGATATGAACTGAAATGGAACCTTCTCCAAGCTCCATTGTTTAGTAGAAAAAGTAAGGTGCAGAACAGTATGTAAACACCATTTATCTTTAAATATATTTGCGTGTCTATATATACACACACACTCAAGAAAGACTGCTTGTATATGTATAAAATATATTTGGAAGGGTACCCTGGAAACTAGTAACAGTAATTGTCTCTAGGAAAGGAAATGGTGGGAGAGAGGCTTTGCACTATATGCTTATTTTGTACCTTTATCTTTCTACGTAACAAGAATGTTACATGCCAGGTACTGTTCTAAGCACTTTACAAATATTAACTTGCTTAGTCTTCTTAACAATCCTATGAGCTAGGTACTATCAATAGCCTCATTTAACAGATGAGGAAACTGAAGCCTGTAAAGGTCAAATAACTTTCCCAAATTCACACAACTAGTAAGTAAATACCCTAGCAACCTTTTTTATTGTATCATCAGCTCAAAAAGAATATTAAGAGTTGTTTTTTAATAAAAGGTTTGATTCTACATGATAAATGTTAAGTGGGTGACCCATGCAGTAAGTGACAGAGAAGAAATAAATTGCTCAGGATAGCTTCAGAGAGGGTAGAGGATTTAACGATTTTGAACATGAAGTAGGCTCTGGATACTTAGAGCCAAAAAGTACTAAGTATTATTCAGGGGACAGTGAGTAGCTCAATTTGGCTTGAATGGCAGGTTGAAGCAGGGAAGAATTGGGAGAAAAGGTGCAATACAGGTCAAGTCTTTAAAAGGCCTTGGATGTCAGTGTTGGAAGTTTGGACTTGATTCTGTTAGCACTAGTGAACACACAATTTTTTTTTTATTATTAAATACAGAATAGTGATATGATCCAACTAAGAACTGGGGGTTAGTCTAGGAGGAGTGAGTGAGTGAGGTGGCCAGTTAAGAGGCAACTGTAGCAATCCAATGAAAAGTGTGTAGGACCTGTGATAGTGAGATTGGAAAGAAGAAATGAACATGAAAGATGTTGCAGTGATAGACCTGGTAACAATTGGACAAAAGAAATGAAGGAGAGCGAAGATTCCAGGTGACACTGAGATTTTGAGGTTTTGCAAGCTAGTACCGTTAAGCAAAATTCAGAGGCTAGGGAGGCCACCTGACAAGGGCAGCTGATAGAAATGTCTGCAGACAAGTGAAAATGAAGCTTTAATCTATGGAGAGACCAGATCTTGAGAGAGACATCTGAGCATTACATGCACAGATAAGACTTTCAGAAGCAGAGGGAGAAGAATGGAGGGCCACCCCCCACCCGACTAGCAGAAACACCTGCAGCAAGGAGACACAGAGCCAATAGCAGAATCAGAGAAGAAACTCAGAGGGAGCTGGGAGAAGTGCCTTAAAAATGTGGCTCCATAGGGCCGGGCGTGGTGGCTCATGCCTATAATCCCAGCACTTTGGGAGGCCGAGGCAGGTGGATCACGGTCAGGAGTTCAAGACCAGCCTGGCCAAGATGTGAAACCCCATCTCTACTAAAAATACAAAAAATTAGCCGGGCGTGGTGGCACGCACCTGTAATCCCAGCTACTCCGGAGGCTGAGGCAGAGAATTGCTTAAACCTGGTGGGGCAGAGGTTGCAGTGAGCTGAGATCGTGCCACTGCACTCCAGCCTGGGAGACAGAGCGAGACTCCGTCTCAAAAAA
>NW_012105364.1:530097-548333 GCF_000951045.1 Mandrillus leucophaeus | reverse complement strand
CCCCGGAGGCAGAGCTTGCAGCGAGCCGAGATCGCGCCACTGCACTCCAGCCTGGGCGACAGAGTGAGACTCCATCTCAAAAAAAAAAAAAAGAAAAGAAAAAGAAAAAAGAAATGTGGCTCCATGACAGTTGGGTTTAGGATGGAAAACTGTCAAGGAAAAGAGGACTTAGGAAAAGCCGCTGTGTGTGTCCATGAGGACGTCGTTGATGACCGTTTTCATAGATGCAGTGGAGGCATAGAAAGGACAGGCAGTGAATACAAATGATTTGTTCCAGAAATTCAACAATGAAAGGGAGAAAAGACACAAAAGGAGAGATGGAGTGGACATGGGATCACGTAAAGGGTTTGGGGTTTGTTTCTTGATTTGTTTTTCCAAAATGTGAGAAGCAGAAGGATGTTTGAAGCAGACATGAAAGAACCAGTGAAAAGGGAAGATACTGGATACAAGAATTAAAAACAAAACAAAAACCCAGCAGAGTCTTGAAAGCATTGGGAGGGGTGAGGATCAAAGGCATAGGGTTAATCTTATAGAAAGAAAAGAAACCCCTCTTCTTCTGAGTCGAGGGAATGTTTTTTAAAATGTATTTCGGTACGGAGGATGTGATACCTCATACAACTGTGAGACCCTTAGAGATAATGTATACATGAACGTTGGCCAGTACAGACTACAGAGGAGTATGCAACCAAAGTTAGCAATTATTTTTATCATTTGTATTATATTACATAGCAGGTGTTCTATCATATCATTTGATTAGTCTTCAAACCTAATGTGATGTAATATTATTTATCCCATGCCTAAATGAAAAAACTGAAGTTGAGACAGGTTCAGAAATTTCCAGTCATGCATTTTAGGTAAAAGATGTAGGATTCGTGTCTAAATCTGCCAGAGAATGAAAAGCTGAGAAGGATTACAGATCACTAGCCAAAACATGGATCTCTGTGTCACCCCCTTTTCCATTAGCAACCATTATCCTGACCATCTCCCCCTGGAGTTACATCAGAATAACGTTTTGTGTTTTATATGGATCAATTATTTCATTCATAGTTCCTCTCTTCCCAGTGTCAGAGAATCATAGACTGCTTTTTAGATCGTATGCCATACTTAATGACATGTATAGACTATCAGCTCTCTCATTCATTCATTCATTCTTTTTCATTTACTCAGCACTCACTAGTTACCGTCTCCTTAGACCAAGGGGTAAGAGCAAGTTGAATATAGAATTCAGCCCTGCTCTAGAGAATGGCGTGAACCCGGGAGACGGAGCTTGCAGTGAGCAGAGATCACGCCACTGCACTCCAGCCTGGGCGACAGAGCGAGACTCCATCTCAAAAAGAAAACAAAAGAAAAACAGAAGTCAGCTCCGCTCTAATAGAACCTGCACTGGAGGAGGGGGAAGCAGATACTTGTTTATGTACTAAATGCTTCTACATTCTTACTCTGTGTAGCCACTGTTCTTAATCATTTAAGCCTTGGAGCAATCCTATGTTACTATTTCCTTTTCTCAGATGAAGAGAACAAGACACAGAGAGATTAATAACTTGTCCAAAGTCATACAAATAGGAAGAGGCAGAATTGGGTTGAAATCCCAGGCCACTGGCTCCTGAGTCCATGATCTTAACCATTGTATATGCTGATCAAAGTATCTCTGATTTTATATTTAAATATATAATTTTAAATATATTTTGGAAATACATTTTTTAGATGGAGATGAATGCTAAAAAGAAAATTAAAGCTTATTTAAAGGACAAAGCTTGATGAGGATGGAGCAAGTATCATTTAAAATAAAGGTGGTCAGGGAAAACCTCGCTTATTGACAAGCAGACATTTGAGCAAAAATTGACCTGAATCTCTTTTAATCTTCTATTTTCCCCCAACCTCCTGTCCCTTTAATCCCATCTGAGCCTCTTTTCTGATTTTCTTTCAATTGGCTTACAGTATAAAGCAAAAGAAGAACTATGAAGTACAACAAAGACAAATCATTGTCACTTCCTTGCTCTATAGCTGGTACTTTTTCTTCTACTTTATTTTTTAATTATTTTTTCTAAGATGGAGTCCCGCTCTGTCACTCAGGCTGGAGTGCAATGGCATGATCTTGGCTCACTGCAACCTCCACCTCCCAGGTTCAACCAATTCTCCTGCCTCTGCCTCCCAAGTAGGTGGGACTACAGGTGCACACTAGCACGCCCAGCTAATTTTTTATATTTTTGGTAAAGACATAGTTTTGCCATGTTGGCCAGGCTGGCCTCGAACTCCTGACCTCAGATGATCCACCTACCTTGGCCTCCCAAAGTGCTGGGATTACAGAAAGTGTACTTTTTAAATAGGAAATAAGAAATGCTCTGGTTCCATGGCCCTTACCACCCACCCCAACACACCCACCTCCTCCTCCCCCCCACCCAGTGACCATTCACCCACCTGTTCTAAGGTTTCTCCCAACTATTGAATAAATATAGGAGGTTAGAATTTCTCCCAAACAAATTCACTTGGGTTTTTCTAAGATGAATCGCCTTTCATTACTTGCTTCCCATAATTCCAGATTCCCTGGGGTCCTTGATGTGATTTTTCCTTTTTTGTTGCCGTTCACAGCCCTTCCCCGTTCACTAACATTGGCCCCTTTCACCACTCTGTATCTTCCTGTGCATTAATGAAGGTATTAAGTGAGATCAGTTCTAAAGCCAGCATCCTTAGCATTCACTAGATGCTTCTCTTCTGCATTTGTTGACTTGCCGTTATCATTACCCTCTGTTTGTTTTTCAGCTTGTGTCCTATCGAGGGTAACCATTCAGAATAAATTCATTTTGCTAGTTATATTTTTCTAGAGGCACTGCATCAAATGGTTCACTGACATTCAAATATATATCAGCCACGGTAGTCTTTTCATCCACCAAATTCACATTGTTATCCAAAGCTATCCATCACGTTTGTCAGAGTATTTGGGTCTTTAATTAAACCTGCTGGATACTGTTCATATTTCCATTAGCTCCTTTCTAGTTAGTCTATTATTTTTCTAATTGACATCTGTTCTGAGTCACATGTCCTTGAATCTCAGGTGGCCCATTTTGTAGCTTTGGTTTATTTAGCTTTTCTGTCTTTCATAAATTACCTAAGGCCTTAGTTAATACACCCTCAAGTGTTTGCCAGTGGGACCTGCTGATTTGCATATGCTCACACTTCTCAAATATTCCAGAGTTTTTTGGTTCTTCTACGAAATCATTTTCCTTTGTGGCCCTTCAGTCCTGTAAGAAGTGATCTTGTGTCTCAGCAAGACAGAGAGATCTACAATTTCAAGAACTGTGCTAGAGTCACTAACCAGGACCAGAAGGTCAGGAATCAGGGTTTGAGTGACTCAGCCAAGTGATGGCTGAATAGCAGTCCTTGCGTCTTAAGACTCCCAGCAGCTGTAGTAGGTTGCAGTGAACTCTCCATTCAGCCTCCCCCAGCCCTGTCTTAACATCATTGTGAAATAGCTGGCTAGGGGCAGAGTCAGTGGCCAAAAAATAGAACGAATTGGCACCTGCCCCAATCAACCATTACCTTGGCCTCGCTGGCATCATGCTCATCATGCTCTCGTTGATGGGAGCATATGTTCCCATCAAAGCCATGCAGGCCATGCCTGTTGCCACTGACCATTCTCCTCACATACCCACAGGTAGGGCAAGATCCAGTATTATAAATACAGGAAGCCCCTTACCCATTCACTTCAAAATCTCATTTCCAACCCTGGTCGTCATTTGGAGCAGAAGCGTTGTTTTTATCCCTTGTCTAGGGCACTCCAACTCTTTGTGCCCTTCTTATGTACCAGGAGACAAGGGCAGGCAGGCAGACTGCCAAACCCTAGATTTCCTTTACTTTAAATTAAAATGTTTGCTTCATGCCTTGGGTATTTTTGATCTGGGCCTGGATTGGATTTTAAAAATAAATAAATAAAGCTTCTTGAAGCCAAGGACTATACCTTTCTATATCATATTAACATTTAAAATGTTATTGGAGTTTCCTAAGCATTAGGTTTTGCTTTGAAGAAATCCTTTGCATTATTTATTTAAAAATTAATGATGTGATTTTATTACTAAAAATTGAAAAAGCCGTAGGGCCTCTCAGCAGTTGTTTCCCGGATTGCTAATCTGAAAAATGTAGCTAATACACACTACAAGAGTCTTGTGCTAATTGGGTTAAATGATATGTAGCTTTGTGGTCACCAAAGTATATAATACAATGTCCTTTTTATCAACCTATGATATTAGATAAATTGTCTTTAAAAATCAGAAAGACTCTCTAAAGTGATATTTGATTAACTATTTTCTTAAACTGAAAAGACTCTAAAGTGATATTCAGCCCAGAATAGCATTCCTTAACCTGGACTCACCTTTTGATAATCAAAAGAACATTTACAGAAGTATGAGACAAACACAATTATGAAAGTAAAATGAAGGCCCTAAATAAAAAATCACAGAACAAGAGGGTAATTCTATTCACTCTTTCATATTTCATTATTTGATAACATCAGAAGATGAATCCATCAGAATTGTCTTGGCAAGTGCAAACAGAAATGTGCCTGATCAATATTTATTAAAACCTTCAAAATGGGAGAAGGAGTTGAGCAGACTTCTTAATGGACTGAATAATTATTCATACAAATAGGGTTTGACCAAAGGCAGTGCCAGACCAAAGAGACACAGTTTTAATTGTACTGAATTTCAAATGCAGATCTTTCTCCAGCCCTGTTGTAGAAAACTTAATTTAAAAAATTATCTGATGTAGCGGAGAGTGACATATGAATCCTTAAGTTGTTGAAGAGGACATTTCAACCATAGATGTTTATAAATTTAGAATGTGTTCCAAAGGCGGGGAGCAAAGTTGCTAGCTAGCTAAGGAAACAAAAAGAAATTTTAGCCCCATTTCAATGACTGTAACCAAGCCTGGGAGTGTGTCATCATCTCGACACTGATGGGGATGTCCTGGAGGAGTTTCTTTGTTTCAAGTGGTTTTATTTTCTGATGAGAAATAAAGCAAGGCTCTAGCTGCTGCTCTCTATCAAAAATGTCAGGATACCTTCCTGAGAGGAGTGAAACAGCTGATTTTAACTTTCAGCGCCTCCCAGGAGAGCCCAACCCCTGCAGTACTGCCGAGGCGTGATGGTTATCAGAACAAGGCCAAGAGGTAACTGGTAACTGCCATTTAAGGATAGCGCCATTGACAAAGGGTGGGTGCGTGCATGTGTCACTATATATAAAAAACAGGTAGGTACATGACCGATCAAAGAAGCCCAAGCAAGCCTTAAAGCAACAGACTCCCAGGCTATCTTTACCTCTTGAATGATTTTCTGCTGCCACCAGCTGAGGGAATATAGGCAATATCTTTTCTAAAGACCATTCTTTGCTTCTAGCATGTCCTGATCACAGCAAAAACCTGTACAATCTGTTGTGAGAAGTGGAAAAAAAAAAAAAAAAAAACCACTACCCCGATATAGAATATACACCTAATTGTGCCATGAACTGTCTGAAAATTATTTAGCTTTTCTCTACCTTAGTTTTCTCATTCCTAAAATGAAAATAACTTCAGCTCATTTTAAATTAGAATTTTCAATCATATTTGTAATAAACTCTAAGCTCTTCGAAGGGGAATACAAATAAGAGCAATTAGATAACACTTTTTAATAAACTAATTTATTCTTCTGACACACAGATTACCATCCATTTTATTATTGGTCTGGAAAGTCCATTTGAGCTGAGATTACACTTGTTCAGAGTTTTCAAATCAATTGCTACTGCCTCTTGTCTACCATTGCTTGAAGAAAAACAGCATCAGCTAATTCTGATGAGAGCCCCATGATTTTAAAGGACCAAGCAGGGGATGCTGTAAAGGTTTAAAATCCAAAAATGCCAGTGCTTATATAGCATCTGCTGTAACCTTTCTGCTCTGGACTTGAGAAATAGATCCAGAGAGCTGATGGTATTTGCTCAAGGTCACATGGCTAGTTAGTAGTGAGGAATGAAAGACTTATCCAGGATCTGAGTTTAGTTGATCTCTTAAATATTTACCTCACTAAGTTGTTATGTTATAACCATGACCTCTCAATTATTTATGGATGATTATCTGGTTTATGGATTACTCTTTTTTCTCTTGTCATTTCCCTGTTATTATCATAGGTACCACTGAGTGGGTGGAGAATACAGGAGTTCATTGCTTCACTTGACAACTTAGTGACTTGTCTACCATTGGGTTTTTATTAAAGTGCTCAAAATGCTATAGATATTGGCTAAAAATAATGTTGGGAGCTATGGTCAATACTAAGTTTTATTCAGCTCAATTTTTCTCCCTCTCAAATTTGTATTTCAAAAGTCAGATTCAGCACATAATTCATTTGTTGACATTAATACTGGAACTTTATCTTGGGAAGGACTACAAGAGAAAGTCTTTACAATGAAAATAATTGTCTCCCTTCCCCAAAAATGTACTGAATCAGAGGGACAGTCAACTTTTGGAAAGAAAGGTTACTTCATCCATTACCAGCTTGAAGGGGCAAAAAAGGAAGAAATAAAAGAAATAAAAAGAAATAAAAAGCCAAAAAATCTTTCCTGTAAACTCCCAAATTAAGTGTTAAATTTACAACATGACTGCATTACTTGGTTTAGAGCACCGAATTCCCAGATGAAATCCAGTGTTGTTCAAATATAACCGCAAAGTTTGTACAAACGAATTTGAATCGCCACAATACTGGCTCATTGCATTACAATGAAAGGCAGAGCTGAGTATGGGAATTTTATTTAATTCATATTTGTGTACTCAAGACTCAAATGAGTCAGCGATAAAAATATTCTTTTCAGTTCTTTTGCTTTTTATAGTTTCAGATATTTTTGTATTAAGGTGGTTTTAGAGTAAATACAGGGCTCAAAGTCTTTCATTTTGAGGCCTTAGACAAATCACTCATACTCTGTAGAGCTCAGTTTTCTCATATGTATAATGTAGATAATTGTAGTACCTATTTAAAAGGATTTAAATGCACCTAAAAGCTAGACATTATTATTAATATTCTACAATCAAGACAGATTCCAAAACCCAGCACGAGATGTAGCTATATATTTTAAAACACAGTTTCCATCCCGGGATCTAGGACCTGAATTCTACAAAGTAAAGGAAGGCAACAGGCAAAGCTTTCCTCAGGGACCTTGGACAGTTCCCCAGTCAGGGCCTTGCTGTCACCCCTACAGGCAAAGTTTATTGAACGCCTACAAGTACAGGAACAAGAGTTGCCATGGTGGGAATAGTTTATGTTAGTGAATATTTCTTCCCTCAATTTGCAAAGCAGGGAACTGAAACTTTCTAATCACTTTCAGAGACACAGTACTAATTTTTGCACTGAGTATGCCAACGTGGGAGGTAGAACCAGGGATGACAAAACTCCCTGGCCTCTTGTCTATGAAAATTTATGAAAAGCTCTGAAAGAGAAGTCAGAAAAGCACTAATACTTAAAGATCGAAAGATACCAACAATTCATCTATACATACACACATACCTACATACATTAAAAACAAGTCGATGAAAAATTGTTCAACCTCATGCAAATTCAAAAGAATGTGAGTTAGATGCTGCCCATATGTTGTTGATAGGAGGATAAATCGATAGAGCTTTTTTAGAAAGCAACTTGGCAGCATTGTCGAGTGTCCTCAATAATATACTTATCTTTTAACTAATTCTGTTTTTAGAAATCTGTCCCTGAGAAAGTAAGTCTTTATAATTGGAAACAATTGAAGTATCCAATTGTGTTTCAACCTAAATATTTCAACTATAAGAAAAAAATTGGCTAGAACCCTACATGTGGTGGGGGCAAACTACAAGAAAATATGCCAAACTGTGGTTTGTCTTTATGATGGAATTCTGAGAAATCTTTCTCTGTGGCCCACATATTCTATATGGCACATGTATTAACTTTCCAATCAGAGGAAGATAAAATTTTATTTTAAAACTTTAAAAATATCTGCCCACCTTTCCAAAATACCTTGCATTTCCTTCCTGGTAGAAATGCTTTCAAACAGAATGTATGGGGGAGAAAGAGTCGCAGTGCTATACCGTTAAAATAAAGCACAAAAGAAAAAGCCACAGAGAACAGTCTGTTGATAAAGCAAACATGAGGAAGATAAGAGAAAATGATCTGTTTGCACCAGAACAAAGCATAAACATTGTCATGTTCTAGACTCTGCACATAAGACCAGTCTGTGAAGTCACACCTCCGTTTCTTTGTCGCTCCACTCCCTCACCCTCTCTGCTCATAATACTTTGGGAACTGCTGCTCAAAGGCACACAGCAAAGGGTAGGAGAAACCACAGCAAGGCACACATCTCCTTCCAGAACGTTCCATACACCAGGGTGACATGAAACTCTTTGGTCTCCAGAATAAGATATTTGGTGTACATCTAGCAATTGGCTGCTGAATATTGTAGGCTATGAAGAGGCTGTGAAGGGCTACAAGCCCTGAGCCAGAAAATGTCTCAATCAAATGTGCATTCACTGATCCCATCCAGGCAGCCCGAGCAAAGTGTCATCAAATGGAAAACGTGTTGCCCTGGAAGCCATGACTGCTATTTTAATGCTCAATAATGAAGACCAAGCTTTCAATTTCCTGGGGCCTCAATAAGTGTTGATAAATTACTTATCCCTATTGGGTGACATGATTTCATTTCGGTCTGTCAGTGTTCATCATGGAAGCTCATTCTAATGGTATAGTTTGGGGCATTTTTCTATTTTCTCTTCAGGGCACCTGGTAGCATCTTTTCCCCACCTCCAAGTGAAACTGTTGCTATGTCAGTTTAGTCATCTTTGCCCCTGGGTACCATTCTGAAAGATAAATGAATTTTGTTCTGTCTTTAAATATTTATGATTCTTTATGATCTAATATATCATCATGGTTATGGAGGAATTTTTTCTCCGTAACTATAGAAAATACACCATCAGTTACCTGTCAATTTTGTTGAATAACTCGCTTTGCAAGTCAGGGGCACTGTTCATCTGAGGCTCTTGAGGACTCTTAGTCTCTCAGTCCACTTCAGACTGTCATTCTGGGATTTATAAAGGTCTTCATTGCACAGAGGATATTGAAACATTAAGGACTTAAGCAGCATGCCCTTTATCACTCATCACACTGGACGAGCCAGGAGTAGAAATGCAGGCATCTTTGTTTTGTTGTTTGCTCCCAGCGTGGAACAACAGCCTCTGTAGAAAAGCAGCCAGTATCCCTGGAAACAATTCATCAGATTTTTCAAAAGAAATCCAATTTCATCTGGCATGATGGGTTCAGTGTTGCTTCTTAAGATAAATGATAAAAATACCAACATCCTAATACAAAGAAATCCAGTTATTTTGGTTTAATCTCAGTAAAAAGCATCACAAACCTTTTATTGCTTCTGTAGCCTTCCCTGATGTGTTTAGGTCCTTGGCTGGAGGAGACAGTAGTTCTGTAACTGTTCGTCTACCGAACAGAGTCTGGCTGAGTCGTGGCTGGTTCAGAACCTTTAAAAAGCACGTATCTGGGGATTGGGCCTCAGGAATCTGCACTTTTCATAAGCACCCCAAGGTAATTCTTAGTTAGGTACCCTGAAGTTCAAGAACTGCTAGTCTTGAAACCACAGCTTTCAAGTTCCTTCTAGCTTTAAAAAAATCGTGAGCCCCAGATTCGCTCTCATTTCATTTGGTGAATCTCAATGCATGCATGAGCTCTTCTTGGGCAATTTTTAAAAATGTATACTCTTAGGAAGTTTCATTAATAGACAACTCTCTCCTTCACCTGTGCATCTACAGGAAACAGAGTTAGATGACATAGGGCATCATTTCTCAAAATAGGGGCCAATATCAGTGAGAGCCAGGGGACATGCAAAGCTGTAGGATAAATATTAATATGATGCATCTTCCTGCAGCATCAAGTTTTTCTTAGAAACTGTATTTAAATTACAGCAGATACATTGAGGAGTAGAATGCAAACTTCATGTGAGTTTTATGCTAAACATGAAACTTCAAAAGATTTACTGATTGTAGCTGATACTGGGGTCTCACACCTCTGGAAGTGGAGTTTTTTCTCCTCTTCTACCAAGCATTTCTGTCTATATTCAGGGTCGCCCTCGACCAGTGATTGCTATATATCTGGTTCTGTGATGCCAAAATGAACATCGTTTGAAACCACTGTAGAAAATTAGCCCCCTGTGCCGGGTGCGGTGGCTCACACCTGTAATCCCAGCACTTTGGGAGGCCAAGGCGGGCAGATCACGAGGTCAGGAGATCGAGACCATCCTGGCTAACACAGTGAAACCCCGTCTCTATAAAAATACAAAAAAATTAGTCAGGCGTGTTGGTGGGCGCCTGTAGTCCTAGCTACTCAGGAGGCTGAGGCAGGAGAATGGTGTGAACCCGGGAGGCAGAGCTTGGAGTGAGCCGAGATTGTGCCACTGCACTCCAGCCTGGGCAACAGAGCGAGACTCCATCTCAAAAAAAAAAAGAAAAATTAGCCCCCTGTACACAAGGATGCTGACCGATTTGCTCCCAGGAGATCCTCATTAACTTACCAATCTACAAAGAGCCCTTTGCATTTCTGCCACTATTTGGGGAATAGTCACAAAAGATTATTCTTTCCCCTATTTTTTAAAAGAGTGTGTTAGTTAGAAAAGGAGGCTTAGCAGGAGGAAAAGAAGCTAACTGTGTGAAAAGACACTGCAGCTCTTCCTGACCACATTCCCCTTGCACCAGCAATTCAGTAAAACAGGCCTGAAATTATGGAGCTCCTAGAATGTATTTCTTACCACAAGGATAGCTTCATTTCCCCGTAGGAGGCTCTTTTTCTTCAAAATGTTCGTGATGAGAAAGAAACAAATTCACAGCCCTGAGTCTAATAATACAGGATTTCTGAGCCACTGATCCTGTTTGGTCCGGAAGATTCTTTCACCCCCAAGAGTTGCCTTGAGCACACTGCCTCATTCTGTCCCCTCCATCTTGGCAAAGTTACCCTTCACGTCAGAGAGAAGTGAGTAACACTCTTCATTTCGCTGACAAGCTGTGATAAGCCTTGCTGGCTCAGAGTCTGTGTTGAACTTGACCCCCTGGGTAATTTGGAGTGGCTGTGCAAGTCACAGCCTCAGAGTCCAGTAGACTCTGAGAGAGAGCAGTGGCACAGTATTGGTTTAAAGAATGGTGAGTGGTTGTCTTCTCCACTTCCTGACTCCCACCTTCATCTTCTCGCTGCATTGAAGAATCACTCTATTGCGTATTTCTGTTACAGGCACAAGTCTTTCTCCACCACCCAGGCCAATGGCCTTGCCGTTAAGTGGCTGTCAAGTCTCCTCTTTCTGCTAGAATTGTAACCAATGCCCTCCCAGACCATTCTGCATCCCGTTGTCACATTAGTCTTCCAGAAGCACAACTTTGAATGGCACCTCTGATCTCTGGAAAAAGGAAGTCCTTTATTGGCTTAACTAGGTCTAAAGTCATAGCCTGATGTTCAGAGGCTTCAACTGCCTTATCCCAGGACTTTCTGCTATTGCTCTGCACTCCCCAGTCTAACCAGATTACTCATCCATGCCTTTTCTCACGCTCTTCCCTCCAACTAGAATTTCCTTCCTGGAAGCCCTGCCTGACAGAATCTTACCCATAGGACGTCTTCCTCAGTCCCACACCATCCCCTCAACATGGTGCAATTTCTCCTCTTCTGCTATTAAGTCACGGTACTAGGACCTCACTTATGGCACATAGAATATTCTTGGGAGTTGTCAAATGTCCATGAAAAAACATTCTTGAACTTAGAGTCAGAAAACCTGGATTCAGATCCTGGCATAGTCAGCCCCTGTCTTTGTGCCATGGGCAAGCCCTCTAACTTCTCCATGCTCTGGTCTGTGTGTCTGGGAAAAGGCAGGCATAGCCCCTGGGTGGAGTGAGGGGTAAGTGGCACAGTGCATGGGAATGAACTTGGTCAACAGCACTGAAATCCTTCTGTCTCTGCTTTCCAGGACCTTTCCTCCTTGTCTCTGAGCTACTTGAGGAAAGGGGCTGTGTCTTGCCCATCCTTATGTACTACTATTAATTTTATCACATTACTATCACACATTAGCATCATTATAGTTCTAATACTAATAGTTAATCTTTATGAAGCACCACCACTCTGAGTGCTTTGTATGTATTAATTAACTATTTCAATAACCCCAAGAGGTAGGTACTATTATTAACCCACTTTATGGAGCAGAAAACCATGTACAGTATTTCACAAAACCTCCAATGAATAATGAATGAATGAGGGATTGAATGAGACAAAAACCTGTTAACAATGCCTTCTCTCCTTCTTCAGGCTGTGCCCCTACTTTTCTTTCCTCTCTCCCACGGTAAATGCAAAATTAGCAAACAATGTAGAATGCACTGAGCCACTGAAAGGTATGCAGCCTCCCTGGGTCCTCACTTAGACTTCTCCTGAAGAGAGCTCCTGTGAGCTCCAAAGGACAGAGCTTGTGGCTGTCATGTTCTTTATTCTATTGGTGGGGCCTAGAACACTGCCTGCTGATCAATTTTTATGAAGTAAGTAGAGGAATCAATGTATGGACAGCACATTTGTCCCCTCGAGACGGATGTTACCAATGGTGGAGCTGGTGAGCAGTGTTCTCTCTTGCTTTCTCAGGCAGTACTACGAGATGCTTTACAACACAGCTGACGAGCTCCTGAACCTGGTGGTGGACCAGGGTGTGAAGTACACGGAGCTGGAGTACATCCACGCCCTGACCCTGCTGCACCGCAGCCAGACAGGGGTGGGGGAACTGACCACCCAGAACATGAGGCTGCAGCGGCTCAAAGAGATCATCTGCGAGCAGGCTGCCATCAAGCAAGCCACCAAGGACAAGAAGATAACTACCGTTTAGCAGGGCCTACTCCGGTTGGTAGCTGGGGTCCCCTCAGTCACACTCACTTTTTCCCTTGGTATGTTATTGGTATATTCTGAGCTTAGTTTTCTCTACACTGTTGCTTTAGTGGAGAGGAGGTGTAAGGATTTTTTCTCTCTAGTTTGACTTTTCATGTAAATGCTAAAGGAAGGCAACAGTACTGACTGTTTTGGTTGAACAACTACTTTAATGCAGTCAAGTCTAACGGGACTAGGGTGGGATAGGGAGGAAGGTGGTATCAAATTGCTGGACTCTGAAAAACGAGTGGATGGATTACTAATATTTCATTTATTACTCTCTCTCTATATATATATATATATAAAATTCCAGCCTTGGAAAGTAGACTACTACCTAAGTTTTGGTCCCTTCCTAAAACCATTTAGTAGGGTTCTATTACATAAACAGTAGGATTTTTTCCTCTCCTGACCTTATCCATTTACAGTTCAATGAAATAAGTGTCTGTGCATTGCTGTCTGTCTCTTGGCAAAGTCAAATAAATGGCTTCTCAGCTGCTGTTTACAACAAACTTCCCTAACAAAACAGAACCTCTAATTTAGGGCTGGGAATCGAAGTCTTTTGGTCCCAGTCCCCGGGACAGTTTTGTATGCTATATCTTGTACACAGGTTGTAGGTTGGTTTATTGCCATTTTGTTTTATTTCTGCTATATAAAAACCAAGAGCCATACAATTAGACAAATATGAAGGAATGAAAGGCAATTCAACCATCTGCTTGATTTCCACCCCCCCACCCCCACCCCCGCCGCCCTAATTTCGGAGAGAATAGTGGTTAGAGAACATTTCATCTCACTTGAAACATCCTTTGGGAGTAAATGATTCTTAGGTGCTCACTTGGTCTGAGCTCAGCTGAATGCAGGGAAGATGGGACAGAGTGACATTTCTCCTCTGTGTGGCCTCCAGCTGAGCCTGTCCCTGGATTGTCCTCTCCCCCGCATTGTGGGCATTTACCGTGTTCCTGGCACACTGGACCTCACCATGTCCCCAGTCCTCTTGCTGGCCATGGTTCACAGGTCACAGAAGGCAGCAAAGCACTGACTGGGCCACATCTTGAAAACTCGTGGAAAGGGGAGGAGGAGGGACTTTGACCACACACAGTGATGCCTCACACCCTGAAGGTGGGGGATTTTATACCTGTTTGTACAACTTTGGTCTTGATGGGAAAATGGAATATTAAAAAGTGTTTTGAGAAGCTTAAATGTTTCATGTTGTTTTTCTTGTATTCTTTATTCAGCAAATATTCCCCAGAAGCGTAATATGTGCTCCATGCTGCCACACACAGGAGCAAATGGATACATGAAGAGGACACCCTTATCTAAGAGTGTGGGAACTGGACTGGAGTCAAAAATCCCAACAGCTCAAACTCAGGGCTGGGTCAGAATCAGGTCAGGCAGTGGGGCTGCCGTGAAGGGGATTCACTGGGCATCTGGAGGTTCCAGGGGATTCTGGTGGGAAGGAATGTAGTCAATCTGGCGCCAAGGGCCTAACTGGGAAGAAGAAGAATCTCTGTAGGAGACAACTGTGGGAAAACATACTGCCCTAAACAATATCATGAGAAATAGTCTACCCTAGAGGCAGTAGTGGGAGAAGGGGGATGAGAGGAGATTAGGGTTGCCTAAGCTGCTTCTTCATGGCCATGACCCCCAGCATTGATTCTGTACCTTTTCTTTTTCTTCCTGTCCACTCCAGGCGGAGAACCCGGAGTGGTGACAGTGATGGCAGCAGAGCCAGGGTGGGACTGAGAGTGCTCAGACTAGTTTTTTTGGGGTGTGGAAAGAGACATGGGTTTGGATTGAGCAGAATGTCAAGAGCCCTGAGAACCAACCTAAAAATGACAGATGAGCTGCTTCAGGGGCAACATTTAGGAAAGTGAAATCCCTGCTTTGCTTACAATGATGGGACTGAACACGGTAATTCTGCACAGAAAAGGGGCTCTAGGACTCTTCCAAGACATTTAGGACATCCAAGTTTCTTTGAACGTTGGCACATCAGTCTTTATTCTTCCACAGGTAAAGAACAGCCAGTGACACACTCAGTGGATAGTCAATGTCTACCTCAGAACCTACATGCCTTTGAAACACAGTGAATATTTCCACATTTTGATCCTACTTAGGGGTATTTTGTGAGACTGTTGTGCTGTTTACAGCCTTGACCAACCAGAAAGAGCTGGAGAGAGCCAGGGTCTGCCAAGGACAGGGCCCACCAAACACATACAGAGTTACATAATGTTCTTGCATGAAGACCTCTCCCTAAGTGTGCTATTGCAGATAACAAGGCCAACAAAGACTGGGTGCAGGACTCACGCCTATAATCCCAACACTTTGGGAGGCCAAGGCGGGCGGATCAGGAGGTCAGGAGTTCTAGACCAGCCTGGCCAACATAGTGAAATCCCACCTCTACTAAAAATACAAAAATTAGCTGGGTGTGGTGGTGCGCACCTGTAATCCCAGCTACTCAGTAGGCTGAGGCAGGAGAATCACTTGAACCCGGGAGGTGGAAGTTGCAGTGAGCCAAGATTGCCCCACTGCACTCCAGCCTAGGCGACAGAGCAAGACTGCGTCTCAACAAAAAAGCCAATGAAATAGGCCTTTCCAGAAGGGGTGCTGGAAACAAAGCAAACCATTTTCTCATTCTTATACAGAGGTACAAACGGGAGGGACATGTGGACTGCTGCCCGCATCACTAGTCACTGCACCGTGGAGAAGGCCCACAGGAGTAGGAGGGATCCTGAGATGGGAAATCAATATGACCATGAAGAAGGAAGGCTTTGGGGTGATGTCATCTGACTTGGTTATCAGTACAGCAGCTCCCAGAGAGCACTTCCTTCTGCTAACACTGTTATCTACTCTCTGGTACTTAGCATGTCTTCCCATTTTGTCCTCACAGCAACCCATGTCATAAATATTACTTTCCTTTCTTCCATACCCAAGGGCCCCGAAACTACTGAAAGAATCTCTTCCAAGTTAGCCATCCTTGGAATAAATTCCTTGAAAAAGAAGTACTAGTTCATCAGCTGGGATCCAACTATTTTATATATATACACATATGTATGCACACACACAGGCAAATTGTGTTCTCAGACGTGCAGGTAGTGGTTTCTTCTACATTTTGTGGTTACTTTTAGCTATCGTATTATTGCCTGTCAGTATACCTTTTAATTTATAAATGAAACTACTCTTTGGATGATATTGTGCCCCTTACCCCACAGGCACTTCTTTCTACCTGCTCTGTTAATACAGTTTCTTTCAGGGTCTTATCCTAGGACAGTGTTTTTATTCTCGCCTCACAGTAGGGTTTTGTTATCTTACTGCCCAACTAGAACGTTTCCCCCTCCACACTGATTTCATCCCAATGATTAGACAAGGATTGGTTCCTCAGGTTGCCCTTGCTGTAAGAGGACAAGCCCTGCTTCCAGGCTCTGAAAGACAAGTTTATTTTTTAGTATGTCCAGATCAGCTCAAGTTTCGTGGTAAAACCAGGCCTGAGCCGCTACAGCCCTTACTCTTGAATTGTAGCTCCCATAATCCCCATGTGTCATGTAAGGGACCTGGTAGGAGGTTAATGAATCTTGGGGGTGAGTTTTTCCAGTGCTGTTCATGTGGTAGTGAATTAGTCTCACGGGATCCGATGGTTTTATAAAAGGCAGTTCTCCCACACACTTCTTGCCTGCCGCCACATAAGATGTGACTTTGCTCCTCCTTCACCTTTCGCCATGATTGTGAGGCCTCCCCAGCCATGTGGAAGTGTGAGTCCATTAAACCTCTTTTTCATTATAAATTACCCAGTCTCAGGTATTTCTTCATAGCAGTATGAAAATGGACTAACATAGGGGTTGTGTCTTGCCCATCCTTAGGTACTATTGCTTCTACTACATTACTACTAATCTGGTAGGACCCTCTTCTGGCAGTTACTGCCCTCTGCAGAGTAACCCCATTCCAAGAAGCCCCAGCCTCTCTCCAAGACTTTATTCTTGCCTGAATGTTTTCTGAGCCTGACAGTCCTTATTTATGTTTCAAATAGCTTGGGAGGAGAAACTCCAATACAGACAAGTTGAATTGGCAACCAAACCCTGATGCTACTTACTGTCAAGTCATATCCATGAATTTCATAGCATTAATGCTTGCATTCAGTCAGTCAAATAGATAGAATTGCCTGTTACAGCTCAGGTTGATACGGGAGTCAAGCAATGGCAGGCAAAAGAGACAGCCCCTTGTGACACAAAGCTTATACTTCCACTGGCTTCTTACAACTCCTCTCTGATACACCCTTCCCAGAGTCCTTATTTCCCACCTCGATTCTCCGAGACCACCCTTTCATTTCGGAAGACAACTCGAATCTTCAGCCTGACTCTGTGCACTCTCTTCTGAGCTTTGCTTCTCTGGAAGCTTAAGACTCTCACGATCCACTAGCACACCTAGCAGTTCACCCTTTACCATTTTTTCTTCCTCGCCTTGTTCCTCCTCCCTCCTCCTCGTCTCCTCCTTCTCCTCTTCCTTCTCCTTCTTTCTTCTTTCTTCCTTCTTCTTCTTTGAGACAGGGTCTCACTCTTTTGCCCAGGCTGGAGTGCAGTGGCACCATCTCAGCTCACTGCAACCTCTGCCTCCTGGGTTCAAGCAATTCTCATGCCTCAGCCTCTCAAGTAGCTGGAACTACAGACCACGCCCAGATAATTTTTGTATTTTTAGTACAGATGGGGTTTCACCATGTTGTCCAGGCTGGTCTCAAACCCCTGGAGCTCAGCCTCCCAAAGTGCTGGGACTGCAGGCGTGAGCCACCACACCTGGCCACTTTACCATTTCTTGATGGAACTAATGGATCCCCACCCTCACAGCCTTTATGAACGGACCGAGGCCATTGAATTCAGGATTCTTGCTCTGGTGTGTAGCTGTGGCTGCCTCCCTAGGACCAGGGCACAAAATTTCACAGTAACCATGAAGGAGACGAGAGGCCAGCTCCAAGCCAGAGTCATTTCATTCAGGGCAGATGTGATCAGAAGACCAGCCAAGGGGCTGTCCCTCTAGCAGGATGTGAAAATAAGGAGAGTCCTGGTCAACACAATTTTGCTTTCCGAAGCAAAGTGAATGCTGAAATACACACACCTGAGAGTGATTGTCTTAATGTGGCAGGAATGTAAAACAAATTGGACATAATTTGGAGGGAGTGTAATGAGGTACCAAAAACAAGAAAACATAAAGAATCACTAGGCTCGGCAAGGTGTCAACCCTGTCCTAATTAGGCACAGTTGTTATAAGAAGTACATAATTAATAAGCGTGTGACCAGATGTGGAATACAGCAGAGGTTTTTCCTGAAATGGG
>NW_012105364.1:485153-530047 GCF_000951045.1 Mandrillus leucophaeus | reverse complement strand
GGGGGTAATGAACTGTGCGCAGCTGGAAGTAGTTGTCCTAATTTGGCGGAGGCAGAAGGCCTGCCTGGAATTTTGAAGAGGTGTAGTAAGATGCACACCACAGGTTTACACCTGAAAACAACTAATCCTATTCCAGCTGGGCTGGGGTGTAATGAGATAGAGCTAATTATCAAGAGTGTAATGAGATGCAAAAGCCATTGGAACTGAGCTGGAAACTTCTTTAAAAGTGAACTAAGACACAAACACCAGGAGAGAATTTCTGCTAATGGAGGTAGGTGTGAGTGTGATGAAACTACACGATGTGGGGAGGGGCCGTTTTCATATGTCTGGGCCAAAGACGCGTCTGTAATTAAAAATATTGCCAGGACATTCACACACCTGGAGCAAGAGTCCCCGGGAACCTAAGAACGCAATAACTTGTAAAAGCCACATGCATACTATTAAGATGTATGTGACCGCTTATGTGTGTACAAATAACCCGAAAAAAAAAAAAAAAAAAAAGGAGGTTAGGTGTTTTCAGGTGAGTGCTTGATCCCATTTAGAAAAATGACCTCAGATTCCTGCTGACTTTGCAATAGATACTCTAGCAGGAACCTGATTCCAAACAGAAAACCCGGCAATCTCCTTATCCCAAACTGATTTAATTATCACCAGCTCAAGTTTTCTTTCACACAAGGATTTATGTACTGTGTGTGAGAGATCAGGAAACCATTAGTAGCTGGTTTTTGTGGTTGTTTTTATTTTATGATTGCTGCTATGTTATTCTAGACACCATTTATGGAACCCTTCATGTGTATCAGGTTCTGTGCTAAATGCTTTACCACATTATTTCATTTAATCCTCACAATAATCTGACAAGATGTATACTCTTATCATCCCAAATTTACAGAGAAAACTAAGGCTCAGGTTAAGGGCTTTGCACCAGATCTGGTAAGTGTGCCAGTTCTGCCCAACACCAGAGTTCATGCTTGGAACCATAGCCAAATCCAAAGCTCATACCACTTGTCTCACAACAGCCAATAAGACAAGACATACTCAACTATTATTTCCAAATAAAGGAAAGTGACTTTATTTCAGGAAGCTGGCAAACCAAGATGGCGGACTGGTGTCCTAAAGAACCACCTTGAAAGGTATGAATCCCAAGCTGCTTTTTATCTTGGGTAAAGGGAACAAGGAGGGGGTTACGGTCAGGAGGTGACAGGTGACCACAGACATCTGGGTGTCAGCAAGAGTCTGAGAGAGTTTCATAACTTCTTTATCCTTGGTCAGGTCACAGCGCTCCTATAGGTCTTTAGCATAACATTGTTACTTGGTTGTATGCCCTCCTTATCTCCTTGGGGGTTACTTTGGGGAAGGCCCTGTTATCATCCTTGCTTTGAAGTTAAGCTACACACTAAATTCCTCCCATGGTTAGCTGGGGCTACACGCAGGAATGAGCAAAGGCAGTTTGCTTGGGGGTTAGAAGCAAGATGGAGTCAACTACACTAAATTTCTCTCACTGCTACAGAAACCCCCTCTGCTCTTATTGTGAGCCAAACTCCCTTGTCTAGTGTGGCCAAGGCAGGGACTCTCACATGCTATACTTGAGCCCCAACTGACACTGTTTGGTAGTCTGACTCATCCATTCACCCTGTCCTCTCCTGTAACCTCCAGCAGGAACCATTTCTGGACTACATTTGGGGCCACCATTGCCCACTCTCCTCTCTGCTTCTCTTCCACCCCCAGCTGCCCAAGCCCATCCCTGTAGCCAGTACATTGACAGAAATCTTGGAAACACAAGCCTTTGGTTCGGGGGCTGACCCCAGCCAGTTGGAGACTGGAGATAACCCCGAGAGGCTGAGGCTAAATGCTCAGGTTCTAGAATCTGGTGTATCTTGGTTCAACATATTGCCTTAGCCTTTGTAGGGAAGGCAACTTATCTTTTCCTTCTATCCATCTTAGGTTCATTGACTGGAACCTCCGTAACAAAAGACAGGTTAAGAAGAAGAAAGCATGCTAATTTAGTATAACTTATACATGGAAAAAAAAATAAAGACCCAAAGAAGTAGTTAAACCTGGGTGGAGTTTTGTTGTTGTTTATGGTGGTGGTGGTGGTGTTTCAGAGGCAGGGTCTTGCTGTATCGCCCAGTCTGGTCTCTCACAGGAGGGTCTTAGTCCTGCTTCAGGGGAAGGTCAGAAAAGTCTTCCTAGGTTTTATGACCTGCTCCAGAGGGGAAAGAAGTGGGATGGCAGGGGGAGGTCAGAGAAACCTTCCTGCACATGCTGTTTTTTTGATGTGGTTGCACGTGCTTAAAAATGCCCTCAGTTGCCTCATCTTTGAAATGGGATAACAGTGATACTAATAGCTGCTGTCCAACAGAGGCGTTCAGGGCCTGGCATGTCATAAATATTATATATACATAACAAATAATATTATCTTGTCTGTTTATTTGAGGAGTTTCAGACACACTGTCAAGAAAGCCTGCTGTGTTGAAGTGTAGTAAGAGTGCAACCCCTCTTACCACACTTCTTAGTTAGAAAAGCCCAGGCTAGGCTGGGCATGGTGGCTCATGCCTGTAATCCCAGAACTTTGGGAGGCCGAGGCGGGTGGATCACTTGAAGTCAGGAGTTCGAGACCAGCCTGGCCAACATGGTGAAACCCTGTGTCTACTAAAAATACAAAAAGTTAGCCAGGCATAGTGGTGGGTGCCTGTAATCCCAGCTATTCAGGAGGCTGAGACAGGAGAATCACTTGAACCTGGGAGACGGAGGTTGCAATGAGCCAAGATCCTGCCATTGCACTCCAGCCTGGGCGACAGAGTGAGACTTAGTCTCAAAAAAAAAAAAAAAAAACAAACAAAACAAACAAAAACAAAGGAAGGCCCAGGCTATGGCAGGGTGGACCCAAGATTGTTACTTGCTGTATGTGGACACCTGAAGGCCCCCGGAACTGGATGTCCTCATCATAGGAACTGGATGTTCTGATCTTACACAATTGTTTCAGCCCCCTCCCCACACAGGCCGACTGCCCTCAGTGTCTGGCTCCTTAAGCCTGCTTCCATTTTAGCTATTAGGGAGGGTTTTGCATCTCATTGCCTGCCAGCATATTATGAGCATCTCATTAACTCAAGGCTCCAGTACCCTTTAGGGACCAGACCTTCACAGACATAATGGCCTTCTGCCTGGGGTTTGAGTTTGCTGTTACTCTTTCTACCTCTGCTGAGGAATGTCAGCCCCTGGATTTCTAATAAGTTCACAAATTGCTCTATGAAATTGAGGTGAGAAAAATGTCATATTCTTTTTTTTTTTTAATTTTTAAAAATCAAATCTGGCTCTGAGCCCCCGCTTACCATTCTCGCAGAAGTCCGACTCCAGTCGTTGTGAATTCCTCATGGGCCGGGGATGAGGGTTTTGGGGAGAGGCCTCCCCTTCATCGGGTTGCACCAACACCCTGCTGCTGAAGCAGGTCAGGAGAGCGGGGTGAGCACTACATCATCAGGGCATCCTGATCACTCTGTCCCCGTGCTCCTTCTGTGACACAGCGAAGGCTCTAAACACTGTCTGGTGCTGTCCTCAGGCCCTGTGCTCCAACGCAGAGTCCTTTCCAGTGTGCCCAGGCTTTGTTCCGGGGACCTCCAAGCCTCAATGTCCATCCACCACAGGCATCCCTCACAGCTGCCCGACACGAGGGCCTGCCCGCATGGGCACTGTGAGCTAGATGCCGTGGAGCTCCCGTGCACGCTACAGCCCTTGTCTCTTCCCAGCTTTGGGGGATCCAACACTCCAGGTTGGGCAGCTCTCTCCTCTTTCCTCCCAACGCCAAAGCCTCTTTTCCTTTCTGCCACTGGGAGAGCAAAGCCTCCTTCCCTGGGCCTATACCTTTCAAAACAATAGGCTGCTGGAGGGAGTATCTGAGTGAAGATAAGTTTTCTCTCTCCCCTCCCCTCTCTTATTCTCCCCCCTTTTTTTTTCTTCTGCCCTGAAACAAGAAGTTTGTTAACCAGACTTCTGAGGATAAAGAGAGCCTGGACTCAAGAGCAATCCCCAAGTAACCCTACAGGGTGGCAGTGGGAATCTTTTATCCTAATTTGGGGTGTGGGGTTGGCATCAATTACTTTCGCAATAACTTACCCTGTTTGGATTCAGAGAACTGGATATAACTTGAGAGAGCTTCCATCCCAACCATCTCATTTTTCAAAGGAGCCAGAGGAGCAAAGGGAGCAGGCCCAAGAGAAGAAAGTGGGGATGCCTAGTTCATGTCTGAGCCAGGACCAGCATCCAGGTCTCGACTACCATTCCCAGGGTCCTGCATTTGGGAGCCCCCATGTGAATCACGCTGTTAGACTGCCAAGTAGAGGGATAGAAGGCAAGGTCCTGCCTTAAGAGACATGACTGTTGCACGGAAAGAACAGGGCAACACACATGAATCCACTATGGAGTATGGTAAGCCAGTGTACCACTGAAACCTCACTGAGTGGTTTCTGAGGAACTCAGAAAAACGAATAATGATTGTAGACTATCGTTAGTCAAATACAACTTAACTGGGAAAATGGAACTGGACCATGGTCTTGAGAAACAAGTGGAGCTACAGAATCAATGTGAGGGCTGAATTGAAGGTATGCATTTTGTCAACCTCCACAGGCAGTCAGCAGATACATGGGATCTTTGAACCCTCTAGAATTACATGCATACAGCATGGGTGATTGGAGGTGATGGTGTATAAGTGCATTATATGAAATCAGGTCTGAGGTTTTCATTAGGTTCTCAATATATCTTGCTCTTCCTCTTCCAGTAATATAGTAGGATTGCATTTCTGAGCCTGTATTGGTCCATTTTCACACTGCTGATAAAGACATACCCAAGACTGAGTAGTTTATAAGGAAAAAGAGGTTTAATGGACTCACAGTTCCACATGGCTGGAGGCCTCGCAATCATGGTGGAAGGCAAAAGGCATGTCTTAGATGGCAGCAGGTAAGACAGAATGAGAGCCAAGTGAAAGGGGAAACCCCTTAGAAAACCATCAGATCTCATGAGACTTAGTCACTACCGCAGAGCATTGTGGGGGAAACTGCCCCCATGATTCAGTCATCTCCTACTGGGTCCTTCCTACCACATGTGGGAATTATGGGGGCTACAATTCAAGATGAGATTTGGGTGGGGACACAGCCAAACCATATCAAGGCCCTTCTGTGTTTGGGTGGTACCATGTGATTATTTGGCCAATAAGTTATGAGTAGAAGGGTGTCACTTCCCAACCAAAGCCATTTAATTACCTGTGTGAAACCCTCCAGAGCTCAGTGCCCCCTCTGTCACAATGACCAGCAATGTTCCAGATAGTGACCACTCCCTCAGCTAGGGTTCCAGAGGGAGGAAGATGCAGACCAGAGCCCCAGCTGACCTGCAGTGGACACATGAGGTAAGTAAGAAATACATCTTTGTTGTTTAAAGCCATTGACATTTTGAGATTGTTTGTTACTGCAGCATAACCCTGCCTATCCTGACTGATACACACAACAAAGAGGCTGATCATGGTGAGGAGAGCAGAAAGAGCAAGGGAATTTTAATGAGGGATGAAATTTTGGCTTTAAAGAGAACTAGTTGAGTGGAGGATTGAGAATAAGAGCCAAATTTTGAGGCTGAAGGGGGAGAAAAAAGATAGTGCTTTCCCAACAAGTCCTCAGTCAGTACATGTCTGTACTAAAGACAGAAGCAACAAGTATGCATTGTTCACTCAAGGAGTGTATTAGCCAGGGTTTTCCGGAGAAATAGAACCAATAGGATATATATATGTATCTTTAAGATATATATATCCAACATATAAACAAAAATATATAAATATATATCTAACATATAAACAGAAAAAACTATTGTCTATAATTTTATATATATACATGTATGTATATCTCAAACAATAAATGAAGAACAACAAATATTCTTGACTTTTTTGTTCTTACCTTGTTAGAACTCAGCAGATTCATGGAATCTTTGCACCCCTAGAATTACATATACAGATGATCCATGACTTACAATGTTTTGATGTAAAATTTTTTGGCTTTACAATGGTTCAAAAGCAATACTCATTCAATAACACTGCTTGACTTACATCCTGTTAAACACATCATAAGTTGAAGAGCTGCATATGTGTGTGTGTGTGTATAAAAGAGAGAGCAGAGCAAGACAGAGAGAGAGACGAGGAGACAGAATTATTATGGGAATTGGCTCACATGATTATGGAGACTGAGAAGTTCCATAATCTGCCATCTGCAAGCTAGAGAATCAGGAAAGCTGGTGGTGTAATTCAGCCCAGGTCTGGAGGCCTGAAAACTAGTAGAGCCAGTGGTTTAACTCTCAGTTGGGGAGTTGAAAGTGGGGGACTGGTCTAAGTCTCAGAGTGCAAAGGCTCAAGAACCAAGAGCTCCAATGTTTACAGGCAGAAGAATATGGATATCCCAACTCAAAGAAAGAGGGAAAGACTTGTCCCTGCTCCACCTTTTTTATTCTAACAGGGCCTTCAACAAGTTGGATGATGCTTACCCACATTGGTAAGGACAGATCTTTACACAGCCTGCTGCTTCAAATGCTAAGCCCTTCCAGAAACACCCTCACAGACAGACCCAGAAATAATTTATTACCGGTGATCTGGGCATCCCTTAGCTCAGTCAAGTTGACATAAAAAACTAACCCTTGTTGCAGGATTCAGGAGGACAAGAGAGACCTCGGGTTGAAACAGGAGAATCTTTATTGAGTGCACTCAGGCCCAGCTGACTCATCCCCAAAAAACTGGACTTGGAACAGAGACTGCACTTGACTTTTATACACACTTCACAAAAGGGGATGGGCTAGCTTGAAGCAAGCTCACAGCGGCATGAAAGCAGGGATACAGACGCAGGACAAAGACAGGATTGCACATGACTGTTGCCAAGCAACCTAGATATTCATTCCCTAGGTTTGTCTGGGAACGGACCTATCCTATAACCTTCATTCTGGTGCCCAGGCAGCTGTAGTTCAGGCCTACTCAGGCTTCTCATGACCTTCGTTGTACTTCCTAGATAAAACAGAATTCTTTAAGTCACTCGTTACAGAGAACAGGAATCTATAAACTCATTCCATAAAACAAAGGAAAATTTGTTTTTCTTCTCCTTATGTTGAAGGAGTGCTGGGAGAGTCTCCAGAGCACATTACATAATATTACCAAGACTTTTCCTGGGTCTGGGCTGTGCCTGTTGCTGCCTCTGGGGTAAGTCAGACTAATACAGGAAAACTTATTTCTCTTTCTTTTTAATTTATTTTTCTTTAATTTCCTGCCTCAACCATCACAACAAGCAACCCTGCATCCCCCTAGTTTATTTGTGTCTTTTGCTTTATCCACCTTTTTCCTTTATTTGAACTCCTATAGTATTAGTGGGCTCAAATACATAGGTCTTAATTCAGTGTCTCTGAGTATTCATAGGAAAGCCTCTATGTAAATCCAACAAACAGAATAAAACTATAATAGTTAACTATGTATAATATTATAATATTATAGATAGATATTATAAATCTGCTATCCATAATAATTAGCTGTTATGGAAGCTTAAAACCCCCTACAAGATGCCACACATCCCTGCTCCAAAATCCTGATGTCTAATTATCTCACTGGACCAGCCCCTTTTTCCTTAGGAACTTTCTATTTCAGTATCATTTATTACCCACCCTCAGCAGTAAGTGTTTACCTTCTAACAACGTAGGCCCAATCACCAAAACATGAAAAAGATTCAGGAAAAGAATATATTTTTCTACCCTCCTCCCCAACAGCTTAGAGTTCCTTGTATTTCTCTGATATCCCAATGGATGTAAATGCTAATGGTTTTGAATGAGATTTGAAGTTGCAATCTTAAAATGAGGAAACATAACACTTAAATGCTGTTAACTCAGCTCGCTTTAAGAGACTAATAAAGCACATGGTACTAGGCCTCTTGGCAGTTAAAGAGCAATTCATCATCTATGATAACAGCAAACATTAAAGTGTTTTCATAGGGGATATAGAAATTCTTGCATCTTGCAGTTGTATTAACTGTCATCGTTTTCTTGTATTTTCATTTCCGTGTTTTCTGGATGCCCCTGAGGTGCTTACACACTGTTCCAGACCCTACAGAGTTCAGAAGGGAAGTAAGAGTAGTTACACCATTCGCCCCACATCCCACCCTCCATCGAGGACTGATCTAGGGCAATTTGACATTCCTGCTGTCCAAATTCCTTCAGTAAACATCAGTAGCCTTCTGCCATAAGCAGAGATGGAAGCAATGTGGCTCCTCCTCACAACTTTGCTAGCAGGTAGTATGCTACAAAATAAACAGTCCACAGACAACATTCATTAGCAAGCGAGCACAAATATCGTCTTCCAGCCTGCTCAGGAAGCACTCTCTGTCCCTATTCTCTGTCCCGCACCTTATTGAAAAGTTTCCTCTGAGGCAAGCACAACGATGTTCTGTCAGCAGGATCAGACCCACCTTCTAGTTTTATCTAGAGACAGAGTTCTGCATGCGTTCTGGGTGCTTGAGGACCCCCAGTGCTGTTTCATAGCTGTCAAGTACGAGGTTTACTTATTTTTTTAATTCATTCACAAAAAGTTGCTAAAGCCCATAAAGTCTTACCAGCCCACCACGTCTTGAACAATTTCAGCACTCATTTCTTCCCCCTTTTAAGGGGGAGGCTGATTAACCAACCCTCCAGTACTATTCCTGTTTAGATGGCAGTCCTTGAAAACTTTGCCACAGCCACTTCTGGGAAGTGTGTTCTGGAAGGAGGTGCCTGAGTCTGGTCTTTAAGGATGTCATTTCTCAGGGAGCTGCCCAGTTTGGGCTATCCTGTCCCTCCTTAATAAATGCCATGCCCTTCAGATGCAGTGTCAGTTCCTCTGGTCCTCCACAATAGGACATCTACTAACCATGACTTTCCCAGTTATGGGCATGAGTTTGCACTGAGCCATCCACATGTCCTTGGAAACTTCAATGCAAATTTTCAAGGCAGGACCCAGGGTGCAGTCCTAGCCTGCCTCAGAGCACAAGGGATGCTAAACACATTCACCAGAAATACCCTCTTGCCCGCAAAACCTAACCCCTGATGCTAGTCCAAACAGGCTCCCTCTCCAAGGATACAGAGCCTTGGACTCTGATCATGCCAAGATCTAGAGTCCATCCAGCTTATGCTGTTAATAGCTGGGGCCGTGCTACCAGACCATAGCTTATTAACAATGTATAGCTGCAGCCCCTGACTTAGTTCAGCTATAAACATTCCTCACCTGCATGATTAGCTTCTTTCTTACTGATTAGAAAGCGTCATCCTGCCACAAAACCTACCCTTTCTGAATGAATGGCTCTTTTACAGGCAGCCAAGTTCTCTAAAACACATCTCAAACCCAAATAAAAAAGAATCTACAACAAAAACAAAATTCCACTATTTTCTTTATGGAATGAGAAAAAAAAAGAGCTTCAGAAGGTTTTTAAAAGTTCAGCTCCATGCTTACTGAAAGGACTAAAAGTAGTTGTGACTACAACTGGGGACTTTGAGAGATAAGGTTGGAGAATAATTCAGTGGCCAGTAGGAGATATTAATAAGTATATATTTTTTTACCTTGAGGGATCTGGTGTAACCACTAAGGAGTTTTAAGCAAGTAAGTAGTATTGGGTTTTGACTTTACAGATATCACCCTGGAAGATGGATAATGGATTGGAAGGCAGATGGCAGGAAGACTAGTCAGTGGTCAAGGAGAATGACGGTAGTGGCTTCAACTAGGGTGGTAGTAATACAGATGGAGGGAGGTGGACAGATTCAGGAAATACTTAAAAACACAATGGCCAGGTGCAGTGTCTCATGCCCATAATCCCATTCCTTTGGGAGGCCAAGACAGGATTGCTTGAGCCCAGCAGTTCCAGACCAGCCCAGGCAACATAGCAAGACCCCATCTTTAAAAAAAAAAAAAAATCTAAAAATTAGTCAGGCATGGTAGTACCCACCTATAGTCTCAGCTACTTGGGAAGCTGAGGCAGAATGATTGCTTGAGTCCAGAAGTTCGAGGTTGAACTGAGCTACGATTGTAGGCTATTGCATTCCAGCCTGGGCAACAGAAATGAGACCCTGTCTTTAAAAAATTGTAAATACGTAAATAAAAGCGTGATTGCTCCCTCACCTCCTTTAGGTCTCTGCTTTAATTTTACCTTCTAAATGATTCTTTTCTTGACCACCTATTTAAAACAGCAGCCCTGGCTGGGCGTGGTGGCTCACGCCTGTAATCCTGGCACTTTGGGAGGCTGAGGCAGGTGAATCACCTGAGGTCAGGGGTTTGCGACCAGCCTGGCCAACATGGCAGAACCCCACCTCTACTAAAAATACAAATATTATCTGGGTTTATTGGCACATGCCTGCAATCCCAGCTACTCAGGAGGCTGAGGTGGGAGAATCACTTGAGCCCAGGAGGTGGAAGTTGCAGTGAGCTGAGATTGCACCACTGCACTCCAGCCTGGGTGACAGAGCGAGACTCCATCTCAAAAAATTAAATAAATAAATAAATACATAAATACATAAATAAATAAAACAGCAGCCCCTTCCCCACACCATATACTTTCTCTGCTTGATTTTTCTCCGTGGTTTTTATTGCCATCTGACATTCTGTACAACTCAATCATTAATTTGATTATTGTTTGTCTTCCCCAACTAAAGTATACACTCTTTGAGGGCAGAGGCTTTTATGTCTTTTGTTCTCTGTGGCTCCAATACTTAGAACAATCCCTGGCACACAATAGATGGTCAATAAATATTTTTAGAATGAATGAATAGGTGAAAGATGACAGAATTGACAGGACATGATAATTGGTTGAATGGGAAGGGGTAAGAGGAAGTGGTAAAGGAGCAAAGGTAGGTTTCCCGGTTTCTAGCTAGGTTAACTGAGGGGATGGCCTGCTATTCAGTGAGATAAGGAACACCAGGCAGGATGGGGAGAAGCAGGTTTGGAGGTAAAGGGTTGGAGGTGAAGGAGGTGATAATAAACTTGAGGCACTTGCGGGCCGTGTACAGAAAGATGTAGAGACAACAGGACTTTGGGCTGAAAGAATAGATTGTGCAGCCTTTGGAGTCCTTATACATTAAAAAAAAAATTGTTGTGAACCCACTTGGTTCCAGACCCTACACCAAGCATGTTGGATACACAGATGAGTAAACAGGTTGTTACCAGAAAGGGGTCCTGATCCAGGCCCCAAGAGAGGGTTTTTGGATCTCACACAAGAAAGAATTCAGGGAGAGTCCATAAAGTAAAGTGAAAGCAAGTTTATTAAGAAAGTAAAGGAATAAAAGAATGGCTACTCCATAGGCACAGCAGCCCTGAGGGCTGCTAGTTGACCATTTTTTTGGTTATTTCTTGATTATACGCTAAACAAGGAGTAGACTATTCATGAATTTTCTTGGAAAAGGTGGGCAATTCTGGGAACTGAGGGTTCCTCCCTTTTTTATACCATATAGGGTAATTTCCTGGTGTTGCCATGGCATTTGTAAACTGTCATGGCACTGATAGGAGTGTAGCAGTGAGGATGGCCTGAGGTCACTCACATGGCCATCTTGGTTTTGGTTGGTTTTAGCCAGCTTCTTTACTGCAACCTAGTTTTTATTGTTGTTGTTGTTGTTGTTTGATACTGAGTCTCGCTCTGTCACCAGGCTGAAGTGCAGTGGTATGATCTCTGCTCACTGCAACCTCTGCCTCCCGGGTTCAAGTGATTCTCCTGCCTCATCCTCCAGAGTATCTGAGACTACAGGCACATGCCACCAGGCCCAGCTAATTTTTGTATTTTTAGTAGAGACGGGGTTTCACCATGTTGGCCAGGATGGTCTCAATCTCCTGGCCTCGTGATCCACCCACCTCGGCCTCCCAAAGTGCAGGGATTATAGGCATGACCCACCACACCCAGCCTACTGCAACCTCTTTTATCAGCAAGTTCTTTATGACTTGTATCATGTGCTGACCTCCTATCTCATCCTGTGACTTAGAATGCCTTAACCGTCTGGGAATGCAGCCCCCTAGGTCTCAGCCTCATTTTACCCAGCTCATATTCAAGATGAAGTTGCTCTGGCAAAGGCCTCTGACAAGGTCATGCAAATGGATGACATTACATATAAAGTCACAGTTACCACACAGTTGATAACAGCCAGTGTTACTGAGGAGGCAGTAAGTAAGCACTCTCATAGACTTTGGAAGCAACTAGAAAAGGGTGGAATCTTTCTGGAATACAATTTGACAGTGTGTATCAAAAAGTTTAGAAATTTACATATCCGTGACTCAGCAATTTTCCTTCTAGATATATATATTTGCTAGTCATAAGCACAAGATTTGCTATTCGCCAAGAGGACAAGGGAGGGTATGACCAGCTAGTGTACTAAGCAGACACCTAGGAGCCCCATTCAATGATGCACCAGCAGGACACCCTAAGAGAGGTTATATGGGCCCCATCTAGATGCAGCTGCAGAAATGTAAGGGTCTATCTCTGGTCCCTTGCTCATGTCTAAGGCAGACTCTCACAGAAGGGCAACTGGCTCCCTGTTCTCATTATTTGTCTCTGCAAAACAAACTCATCCAAGACTTAGTAGCTTAAAACAGTTATTGTGTCTCATGATACTATGGGTCAGGAATTTGAGGGGTGATCAGCTGGGTGATTCTTCTGTTCCATGTGGCACCAACTAGAGTCACCTGATGGTACTAAGCTGATACCTGGGCCAGTTTGGAACATCCAAGATGGCTTCATTCACAAGCCTGACACCTTGGTGGGAACAGCTCTCAGGCTGTAGTCTCAGAGCCTATCCATGTGATCTCTTCAGCAGGGTAGTTGAACTTCTTAAACAGTGACTCAGGGCTCTAAAAAAAAACCAAAACAGATGTGACCAGTCCTTTTAAATGCTAGTCCTAAAATGAGCATAGCATCACTTTGACCATACTCTGAAGGTCAAAATGTAATAGGCCAGTCATAGATCCAACCTCTCAACATGAGGAATATCAATGAATTTGCAGCCATCTGTAATCTGCCACACTGTCTGGTTCAGGATTTTCAAGGGGGCAAGGTCTGACGCATACATCCAAGTTGTTCTCCTTCTGCTCCTCTTACTGTGTGGGCCAATTTCTCTCTAGAAGTGTCTTGCAAAGTCAAAATCTCTCCACTTCCTTCTTCATAGGAAATGAGGCTTATTATAGCAAACAAAAAGGATCCCTTATGCTATCACTCTAATACCAAGGCTGTCTGGCTCCAGTGAGATGCTAAGCTGGCTCTCCCGAGAAGGCCATTTGCTGTGAAAGAGATGTAATCAGCCTGGAAACATGACTCATCCAAGGGTGTGGAGTTTCTACTGATCAGTTATCACACTGGTCACCGGCAATAACTGGCCATTCTGAAGGCAGCTGCTGCTAAGCCAGACGTGCAGACCTTGGTTATAATTCAGAATATTCTTGTGAAAGTCATTGAGACTTCCTTATTTCCCAATAGTGAAGAGATACAGCTCTTGGCAGTGTTACAGACAGTTTAAAATCTCTTAGAGCATCACGCAGTACACAAAAAGTGCCTGAGGGGTGGCCAAAAGTGAGAAGATAGCTACAAATTGGTGAGGCACCATCAAGGCAAGGAGAAGAGCGACTAGTGGCACTGGGAAACCTTGCTGAGAAAGCTGATCGGAGAGAAGGTCCCAAGAGGCTGGAAGATCCTCTCATCTCAGGCTGACATTAGGACTCCCCTTGGATTATCTTTATGTCAGGAGGGCCTCAGGAAGGTTTCTCTGAATGTGGATACCTTTCTGCCTTGCAAGGCTGGCAGGTGGTTACAAAGGGCACAGGCTTTCCAAGTGCTCAAAGAGAGGACAGGTGGCTCATGCCTGTAATCCCAGCACTTTGGGAGGCCGAGGCGGGCAGATCACGAGGTCAGGAGATCGAGATCATCCTGGCTACCACAGTGAAACCCCATCTCTACTAAAACTACAGAAAAATTAGCCGGGCGTGGTGGCGGTCACCTGTAGTCCCAGCTACGCGGAAGGCTGAGACAGGAGAATGGCGTGAACCCGGGAGGCAGAGCTTGCAGTGAACCGAGATCGCGCCACTGCACGCTAGCCTGGGTGACAGGGCGAGACTCTGTTTCAATTAAAAAAAAAGAGGGAAAGGACAGAAACTTCTGGAAAAGCATTTGGTGCAGCTGTTAAAAAAAAAAAAAAAATTCACCAAAAGGACAGTCTTCCCATCCCCTTAATTCCATTGCTAAGCCTCTGTTAAAAGAAAAACTTCAGCCAAATTAAATTTAAAGGAGTTTAATTGAGCAATGAATGATTCACGAATTGTGCAGCCTTCAGAATCACAGCAGATTCAGAGAGACTACAGTGATGCCTGGTGGTCAGAACAAATTTATAGACAAAGAAAGGGAAGTGACATACAGAAATCGGAAGTAAGGCATAAAAACAGCTGGGTTGGTTACAGCTGGGCATTTGCCTTTTTTGAACACATTTTGAACACTCAGCAGTATATGAGTGGTTGAAGTATGGCTGCTGGGACTGGCCAAGACTCAGCTATTGTTACAGGTGCATACTTCTAAATTCGGTTTTTAATCTTGTCTACCTATCCAGTTAGGTTACAGTTCATCCACAAGGACTCAAATATAGAAGTATGGAGTCCTTCTCAGACCATGTTTAGTTTGCTTTAATACCTCATAACTGTTCATTGCAGCTCTAGGTCAGGTTGAGAGGTTGGAAACTTCCAGAATGGTGAAGTAATAACCTTCCCAAAATCCACTCTTAAGAATACATGGCCAAAATAATAATAATAATAATAATAATAATCAACTTTTTAAAAACTCTGCAATTAACCAAAGGCTTGCAAAAAATCCAAGGAACATTTATGCAAGAAAAACTGCTGAATCTTGGTAAGAATAGCAAAATGTTGTAACATGATAACTTGCACTATTCCTGTACTCCTCACTCCCACTCTGCAGAAACCTTGAAAACAGCAGCTCTGCAATTATGGAAGCTATGAATATGAGCAGCCTTACTGCCACCGGAGGTATAACCTGGGTTTAGAGCTCCCCCAAAAGCACATCTCCTTAGATTTGTCACTATTTTACCTGTCTTTCAGCTCCCTGGAAAAGCTCCATTCACAGGATGTTATTGCCATTATTTGATCTGATTCACAACTCATTGCTTGGGATCTGGGGAGTAGAACTTATCCCTAGGGTGTTTGTCAAAAACAACCAATAGCAATGATTTAACATGTGGCTGCCTGAGGCTGCAATACCAGTTGGGGCAAATGGGAGCCTGGCAAAACATTTAAAAGGAAGATCTTGGGAAGGGGATATTCACAGGGGGCTTTGAAAAGCTCCAACAATCACAGGGGATCTGGAAGGCCATACACATGGCAGAGCTGTGTGTGCTCAGGAAAGACCTAAGTGGAACCTAACTTCTCACCTCTGGCTGACCTTGCAAGCAGGAAGTCATACCAGAGCATTGAAAGTGTGCCCCAGCACATAGCTAACAGTACCCCTTGGCTAAGGCTAGAGACTTATTAGTTCAAAGAACTTAAGAAAACCTCTGTTCAATTATTAGCTGACCACTAAGTTAACTGAGTAGGACTTCAATCATAATAGGAAATACTTATTTACAGAATTTGTCCAGGAAAGTTACTAAACAAACAGTAAAAACAACAAAACAGCAACAACAAACCCTGGATACAGAGGGTACAGGTTCAGCATCCATAATATAAAAATCTGAAATTTGAAATGTTCCAAAATTTGAAAGTTGAGCACTGACATGATGCCATGAGTGGAAAATTCCACAGCTGACCTCATATGACAGGTCTCAGTCAGAACTTTGTTTCATGCACGAAATTATTAAAAGTATTATAAACAATTACTTTCAGGCTCTGTGCATAAAGTATGTAGGGGAGCAAACATAATTTCTTTTCCTTTCTTTTTTAAGTTCTTAATTGAGACACCCTCCTGAAAACAAAAGTAAGATTAACAGAAGAAAACCAAGTAGAAGTTTAATAATGCATGCTGTACCCATTGCAGGGAAAGCCCTCAGTTCAAAAGTATTTCCCTCTCAAGGCAGTGGTACTGGGGCCTTGCTTAAATAGTATTGTTAACAAGAGAGGGGTCCTGATCCAGACCCCAAGAGAGGATTCTTGGATCTTGGGCAAGAGAAAGTTCAGGGCGAGTCCACAGTACAAAGCAAAAGCAAGTTTATTAAGAAAGTAGAGGAATAAAAGAATGGCTACTCCATAGACAACGCAGCCACAAGGACTGCTAGTTACCCATTTTTATGGTTATTTATTGATGATATGCTAAACAAGGGGTAGATTATTCATGCCTCCCCTTTTTAGACCATATAGGGGAACTTCCTGTTGTTGCCATGGCATTTGTAAACTGTTATGACACTGGTGGGAGTGTAGCAGTGAAGACAACCAGAAGTCACTCTTCATGGCCATCTTGGTTTTGGTGGATTTTAGCTAGCTTCCTTACTGCAAACTGTTTTATCAACAAGGTCTTTATGACCTGTATCTTGTGCTGACCCCCTGTTTCATCCCATGACTTAGAATGCCTTAACCATTGGAAATGCATCCCAGTAGGTCTCAGCCTCATTTTACCCAGCCCCTATTCAAGATTGATTTGGTCTGTTTCAAATGCCTCTGACATTTCCCCCCACCCCTTCTTTTAAAAGACAACCCTAATTTCAAGGTTTGCAGAGGAATGAAGATCTATCTTCTGTAACTTCTTCAGGCAGAATAGGGGCAATGATGTTCATGCCTAACTATTAGAGTCTCTTGTATTTGGGGTAGAGAACAGCTCAGTCAGAAAGCATTGGTATGATGAGGGCCATTCATAACATTTGAGTTCCAACAAAAGGTGATATCTGGAATATTAATAAGTGTTCAATTTAAGAAAACATTGAGTAACCTCATCCTCATTCCTACATAAAGAGTACAACAGCAATATATTACACAAGAGTAAGGCAAAATAAGTAAAATTATCCCAAGTAAACTAAATTAGAAGGCTTTCCATGAACTGGGCAGCTGTTGGAACCAAGCTGATATGGGGTTGCTAGATGATTTCAATATGTGCCTAGAATTAGAATATTGATCCAGATTTTTACATTACCCATGCCTCTTGTTTCTTCTGAGCAGCAGCCAGAGATCATTGGTTGGTTCACAGGAATAAGCAGGATCAGTCTTAATTGCAGGAAATAAACTGATAAACAACTAATGAGACTAGAATTTAATAACAAGTGTACCATAGTTCTTGAAACATAATTTTTCTCTCTCCAGTTTCCCATTTTTATTAAGATAAATCATGGTAAGACTGATTTGTTTTATTTTACTTGGCCTGATTATTTGTATAAAGTGCAGCAAGAATAATTATTTTTCACATAAGCTGTCTTTAAATTGCCATTGATGGAACTCTGTTCCATAAAAGGAATCTTAGATAAGACTTTTTTAGAGCTGAGCCCTGCCATGGGGTTGTACCCTCAAATACCTGTAAGTTGAATAAATTCCTCTCCTCTTGAGGTTTCAAGATAACTTAGCTCTCCAGGCCTGATAGAAAGTGACATTCTTTACTTACGACATGTCAGGAACCCTGTACAGGGACTGTGTAGACAAGTTATGAAGCCAGTTTTCCCAAGGGACTTTTATTGGCCCTGTAAGTCAAATTTAATTCCTTAAAGGAAAACACACCATTCCAGTCAAAGCCTTGGTAAAATAACTAGTTTTTCCAATTGTGTCCTGTTACAAAAGAAAACAGATTCTTATTGCAAATAACTTATGCAAATAACTATATTGCCATAAATTAAGATTATTCACATGTAGTTTCCAAATTCTGGAGAAACAAGGTAGAGAGAAACAAATATGCTCCAAATTGGGTTCATAGGAGTATACTTTACCTAATTGATAAAAGCCATAAATAGCTTAAAATTTGTTTTCTTGACTTTGAAAAACAAAACAAGGCATCAGCAACGTTTTAAGCAAAAAGTTAAAAAGATTACTTTAGACTTCTTTTAGTTTACTCCATGCAGTTAATTTCTCTTCTGTTTGATATTCATGAACATTTCAGTTCTCCATGAGAGTTCTGAAAGTTGTTTCTTCTATTCTAATGTCACAATTTCCAAAGTTATCAGAAACCTGCATTTAAGAACACCTGTTAGAGTTCTATAGCTGACTATAAACCACCTTTTGAAGAGGATTAAAACAAGACAACAATTGTTTGTGGATGACAAAGTGTTTTAGGACAACAACAGCCAAAAACATGATTGAAAAAGAAGTTTGGTTACCTCTGTGGCATACAATGATTTTATGTAACAATTATAATTATTAATAACCTACAATAAGTTTTATTATATTTGTCAGTGCTTCTTGTATGATTTTACTATACCAAACAAGGCAAATTTTACCTTTGCATTAGTGTACTGTTAAACCCAATTCTTAATAAAACCTTATACATAAATCTGTCCAATCTTAATCCATTTGACCATAAGATAAGATTTTCATAAATCTTGTATAACCCTTTACAAATTTTTATTAAGAGCAGATTATAAGCAGGTTTTTGCTTTAAGAAAAACTTGTTGTTCTTTCATTCCACTGTTCAATTTATGGAAAAACTGAATGATACCCCTTTAACTTCAGCCAATATGTTCACACACAGAATCTCTTTTACAACTAATTTTTCACAAACCTTCCACAACTTGCTTAAATCTTCAGCTTTACTTTATCTAACTTAAAACAATCCGTTAACACTTTAGGCATAAAAAATCCACATTCCTATGACTTCTTATAATCTTTTACCAAAAACACATTTCACTTTCTTTACACACCTTGCACATAAAACTGTTTTTTAGTCTCAAATACATGTTACACTGTTAACTCTTAGCAACTCTTACTTCTGGTGAAAAGCCTGGTTAGTAAGCCATTTTAATTATGTACTAGTGTGGAACCTAGGACCCAGACAGAAGTGCAGATAAGTCCTTACTCTTTTCAACATCTAACTTCACATGTCCCAAGCTTTACCTAGCTGTAAAGCAGGCAAGTTGTACAGTTAAGCATCACAGTAGTATTCTATGAAGCATTTAGGAGGCCTAATCACCTTTAAATTTTACATTTCTTGCATAAATTTCCTGTTATGGGAATTTCGTGACCTACACAGACTATCTACGACATACTTTGACTTTGTGACTTATCCTAAACATCCCTTTTTTTAAACAACCAGTTATTTTAGTTTAGGACAAGAATTTACCATATAAGATCCTTTCTTATATGAAGTCTCTTTTCTTTATAAACTTCTTTGCATAGCTATGGGGTATGGCTAATTCCACATGTCTCCAGGCCTTATCTAGAATCTAGTGCTTCAAAGTAGGTAGACTGAACAATTTTTAAAAGTCAAAGAAGCAGTTTATGACCTTAAAGCATTTAGTAAACTTAATATCTGACCTGCATAATTTAGACCAGATGTTTACATTTTGGAGGATATTTTTATTTTACCAATAATTTAAAAAACCATCTCTATTTTCCAAAGATTATTAAAGTCACATGAAGTAAAAAGCATTACACTTTCTACTTTTTTGACAAAATATTTGATTTAAGCACTTATTTTTAAGCCAATTAATCAAAGCTCTTTCATATATAATCACACACACAACACATATAAATACACAGACAGACAGAAGATAAAGGACTCATTCTCTAAGCCAGGAATTGGACCCTGAACCCAGGCCACCATTGTGAAAGGAGAAAGCACAGCCACATGGTTACAAGGTCAAGCTCCCAAGGACATACTAGACAAGAAGGAAACCTCATCCAGTTTTTTTCAGGGACCTGCAGCAAAGTTTGTAGCTGACCAGTTTGTTGGGCCATTTTGAAAAGCCCTATCCTAAGGTACCCCTCTTTATGACAGAACTATCCTAAGGTACCCCTCTTTATGACAAAACAATACAGAAAAACACACAAAGCGCACCAGATTCACTACAGCTTAACACTAGTCTCTCAAATCCTTTTTCCATTAATCATAACTTTACAGAGGAGATAAATGTGATTTTTACCATTAATTCAACTGGTTAGCATAGAAAGAGAGAGAGAAAGAGAAAGAAAGCATTGCCTGAGGCAGGGTGGGGAAGGCGAAGAGCTCAGGGAGACCAGAGAAAGATCCACCCATTGCTCAAATGTTCAGGCAGCTGCCTGTTGGTCATGAAGGGATCTTTTCCAGCAGTTTCATCAGCTCTTAGGTTTTCCCTTTTAGGGAGGAAGACGCTCCCCATGTCCCATGATCCTGTACATGCCTAATCCTGTCACCCACAGCCATCAGCAATGAGTGCAAGGTAGATTAATCCAAAGAGAACAGCAGTTAGCATCCCATAGTGCCAAACCCATCCTTAGCCAAAAGAGACTTTACCAAGAGGGGCCTCTAACCCACTTTGTCTTAGGAGAGACTCTAACTCCCCAAAGTTGAGCCTCTAACCCAATCCCATTCTTTACCCAGGTATATGCACCCCACTTACCCAAAGTCAGCCAAAATTGGTGTGAGCAGATGATTTTTAGTTGGGATTAGGGGTCTCTTCAGTATCATCCCTTCATGGTTGCCAGAAAGATGTTACAGGAAAGTGGTCCTGATACAGACCTCAAGAGGGGGTTCCTGGATCTTGGGCAAGAAAAAATTCAGGGTGAGTCCACAGTGCAAAGCAAAAACAAGTTTGTTAAGAAAGTAGAGGAATAAAGGAATGGCTACTCCATAGATGGAGCAGCCACAAGGGCTGCTGGTTATCTATTTTTATGGTTATTTCTTGATGATATGTTAAACAAGGCTTGATTATTCATGCCTCCCCTTTTTAGACCATATAGGGGTCTAAATGACTTCCTGTCATTGCCATGGAATTTGTAAACTGTCATGGCACTGTTGAGAGTGTAGCAGTAAGAATGACCAAAGGTCACTCTTCATGGCTGTCTTGGTTTTAGTAGGTTTTAGTCGGCTTGTTTACTGCAACCTATTTTATCAACAAGGTCTTTATGACTTGTATCTTGTGCTGAACTTCTATTTCATCTTGTGACTTAGAATGCCTTAATCATCTGGGAATGCAGCCCAGTAGGTCCCAGCCTCATTTTACCCAGCCCTTATTCAAGATGGAGTTGCTCAGGTTCAATGCCTCTGACAGTATTTTCACAAAGACCCATAAATCTTATATAGTGACAAGACAAAGAAGGCTTCCAAAAGGCAGGAAAATGTGGAAAGGTAAATTTATGAGAAGAGTAAAGTCTGCTCTAGATGATCTAGCAGCACTGTTTCTGACTTCTGTCTCTCAGTTTATAAGCAAGCATTATAAAGGGGCCCATCTTTAGGTGGGAAAGGCAGAGAGCAGGGTCAGAGTGTGCCCCTGTGTTTAAACCTTTTATAAGACTTAACTAAAATCCCCAGTACTTTAGAGAGGAATATTTTTGTTTCCTTCAGCTGTATATGAAACACAAATGAATTTAATATTTAGACTTGGGTCCCATCCCCAATATATCTCATTGTATATATGCAAATAATCCAAAATAAATCCAAAATCCGAAACACCTTTGTTCTTAAGCATTTTGAATAAGGGTTATGTGACTTGGTCTGATTTCCAGAGTTACTACATTACATTATTTTAAATGTCCAGTTTTGAATTACTAGGTAAGGGGTTTCATTTTGGGTTAATGAAAGTGTTCTGGAATTAGTGGTGATGCTTCCAGAACCTTGTGAATGTGCTAAAATCCACTGAATTATATGAACATTTTAAAAGGGTCAATATTATAAGACATATTTCAATTTAAAAATTTTAAAGAAAAAAAGTCCAGTTTTTAACAAAAAAACTTATGAGATGCACAGAGAAATCAGAAAAAGACGTACACAGGAAAAGACGAGTCAATAGAAATTGAGGAAATCCAGATACTGGACTTATTATACAGATACTTTTAATCATCCAATATGAATATTTTCAAAGAATTAAAGGAAATCATGTCTAAAGAGTTAAAGGATTGCATAATAATAGTATCTACTCAGCAAAAACCTTATAAGCCAGAAGAGACTTGGGGCCTATTTTCAGCATTCTCAAAGAAAAGAAATTCCAAACAAGAATTTCATATCCCACCAAACTAATCTTCATAAGCAAAGGAGAAATAAAATCTTTTCCAGGCACGAAAATGCTAAGGGACTTCTTTACCACTATACTAGCCTTACAAGAGATCCTGAAGGGAGTTATATACATTGAAACCACCTGGCCAACATGGTGAAACCCCATCTCTACTAAAAATACAAATATTAGCCAGGTGTAGTGGTACACGCCTGTAATCCCAGCTACTTGGGAGGCTGAGGCAGGAGAATTGCTTGAACCCAGGAGGTGGATGTTGCAGTGAGTCAACATTGCACCACTGCACTCCAGCCTGGGTGACAGAGTGAGACTCCATCTCAAAAAATAAAATAAATAAAATAAACCAAAGAACGATACCTACTGCCAGAAATACATACTTAAGTACATAGACTACAGACCCAATGGAGCAAAAACACAATAGAAATTACAAAGCAAAAAGCTAACAACTTCACTATAGGATCAAAACCTCACACATAAATATTAGCCTTGAATGTAAAAGGCATAGAGTCGCAAGTTGGATTAAAAAAACAAGACCCTGCCTTCCATGTGCTGTGTTTAAGAGACCCATCTCACACATAATGGTGCCCAACGGCTCAAAGTAAAGGATTGGGGAAAGATCTGCCATACAAATGGAAAACAAAACAAAACAAAAAGCAGGGGTTCACTCTTCTTATAACAGATAAAACAGTTAAAACCAACAACAGGAATAAAGGACAAAGAAGGGCATTACATAATGATAATCCAATTCAACAAGAAGAGTTCATTATTCTAAATATATATGCACCCAACATTGAAGCACCCAGATTATTGAAACAAGTATTTCTAGATCTACAAAAAGGTTTTAGACTGCCACACAATAATAGCGGGGGGCTTCAACAACCCACTAACAGCATTAGACAGGTCATCGAGGCAAAAAACTAACAAAGAAATCCTGGACTTAAACTCAACACGTCACCAATTGGACCTATTAGATATATGCAGAATCCTCTACTCATCAACCACAGAATATACATTTTTCTCATCTATATATGGAACATACTCCAAGATTGATCAGATGCTCATTCATAAAGCAAGTATCAATAAATTTTTAAAACTCGAAATTATACCAACCATACTCTCAGACTACAGTGGAATAAAAATAGAAATCAATACCAAGAAGACTCTTCAAAACCACATAATTACATGGAAATTTAATGACTTGCTCCTGAATGACTTTTGGGTAAACAACAAAATCAAGACAGAAATAAAATTATTTGAAATAAATGAAAACAGAGATGCGACATATCAAAATCTCTGGCATGCAGCAAAAGCAGTGTTAAGAGGAAAGTTTATAACACTGAATGTCTACCTCAAAAAGTTATAAAGATCTCAAATTAGCAATCTAACATCACACCCAGAGGAACTAGAAAAATAAGAGCAAATGAACCTCAGATCTAGCAGAAGAAAAGAAATAACTAAAATCAGAACATAACTGAAAAAAATTGAGTCCCAAAAATCCATACAAATAATCAACAAAACCAAAAGTTGGTTATTTGAAAGGATGAACAAGATTAATAATCTGCTAGCTAGGTTAACAGAAAAGATCCAAATAAGCACAATCAGAAATGACAAAGATGACATTATAACTGATTCCACAGAGATACAAAAGATCCTAAGAGACTATTATGAACACCTCTACACACACAGACTAGAAAATCTGAAGGAAATGGATAAATTCCTGGAAACACACAATCTCCTAAAACTGAATCAGGAAGAAATTGAAATACTGAGCAGACCCATATTGAGTTCTGAAATTGAATCAGCAATTTAAAAACTACCAACCAAAAAATGTCCCAGACTGGGTGGATTCATAGGCAAATTCTACCAGACATACAAACAAGAGCTAGTACCAATTCTGCTGACACTGTTTTAAAAAATCAAGGAGGAGAGACTCCTCCCTAACTCATTCTGTGAAGCCAGCATCAGTTTTGATAACAAAACCTGGCAAAGACACAACATAAAAGGAAAACTACAGGCCAAGATCCTTGATGAATATAGATGCAAAAATCCTCAAATGCCAATCATTAAATGCAAATCAATAAATGTGATTCACCACATAGACAGAATTAAAAACAAAAACCATATGATCATCTCAATAAATACAGAAAAAACTTTCAATAAAATCCAACATCCATTCATAATAAAAATCCTCAACAAACTAGGCATCAAAGGAACATATCTATGACAAACCTACAGCAAACATCATACTGAATGGGCAAAAGCTAAAACCATTTCTCTTGAGAAGGGGAACAAGACAAGGATACCTACTCTCACTACTCCTGTTCAAGATAGTACTAGAAGTCCAAGCCACAGCAATCAAGTAAGAGAAAGAAATAAAAGGCATCCAAATAGGAAAAGTTAAACTATCTCTCTTCGTGGATGATAGGATTCTATACCTTGAAAACCCTAAACACTCCACTGAAAGGCTCCTGGAACTAATACATGACTTCAGCAAAGTTTCAGGCTACAAAATCAATGTACAAAATCAAATACGTAATTTCTACACACCAACAACAATATTCAAGCTGAGAGCCAAATCAGAACACAATTCCATTTATAATAGCCACACCAAAAACAAAACACCAACAAAAAAATCCTAGGAATACATATAACCGAGAAGATGAAAGATCTCTACAAGGAGGACTACAAAACACTGCAAAAAAGAAATCATAGATGGCACAAACAAATGGGTAAATACTCCATGCTCATGGATTAGAAGAATCTATGTTATTTAAATGGCCATACTTTCCAAAGCAATCTACAGACTCAGTGCTATTCCTATCAAACTGCCAACTTCATTTTTCACAGATTTAGAAAAAACTATTCTAAAATTCGTATGGAACCATAAAAGAGCCCAAGTAGCCAAAACAATCCAAAGCAAAAAGAACAAAGCCAGAAGCATCACATTACCCAACTTCAAATCATACTATAAGGCTACGGTCATGAAAACTACATGATACTGGCTCAAAACCAAACACATACACCAATGAAACAGAACAGAGAACCCAGAAATGAAGCTGCACACCTGCAGCCATCTAATCTTCTACAAAGTTGGCAAAAATAAGCAATGGGGAAAAGACTTTCTATTCAATAAATCTTGCTGGGATAACTTGATAGCCATATGTAGAGAAATGAAACTGGATCCCCACATTTCACCTTATAAAAAAATAACCCAAGAGGCATTAAAGTAAATGTAAGACCCCAAACTTTAAGAAACTTAGAAGAAAACCTAGGAAACACCATTTTGGACATGGACTCTGGGAAATAATTTATGACTAAGTCTTCAAAAGCAATTCCAATAAAAACAAAAAGTAACAAGTGTGACCTAATTAAAGAGTTTCTTCATAGAAAAAGAAACTATCAACAGAGTGAACAGACAACCCACAGAATGGGAGAAAATATTTGCAAACTATGCATCCAACAAAGGTCTAATTTCCAGAATTTATAAGGAACTTAAATAATTGAACAAACAAACAAAAAACATTGAAAAGTGGGCAAAAGACATGAACAGACACTTCTCAAAAGGAGACATACAACAATATATGAAAAAATGTTCAACGTCACTAATCATCAGAGAGGTGCAAATCAAAAGCACAATGAGTTTTAATAAAAGGAAGAACTTTACCTAGGAAGACTAGCCCACAATAGAATAAGTCATATTTTAAAGTGGTGTGCTGCTTTTCACTTAAATACTTCAATCCAAGATAGAGGGCCATTTATCACAATGTTGAATGTGATTTTCTTCTCTACTGGGTAGAGGATTTTTTAGAAGACCTCTTGTATTAGTCAGGATTCTCTAAAGGGACAGAACTAATAGGATATAGGTGTATATATGAAGGGGAATTTATTAAGGTGTATTGACTCATACAATCACAAGGTGTAAGTCCCACAATAGGCCATTTGCAAGCTGAGCAGGGAAGGGAGTCCATCCCAAAACCTCAGATGTCAGGAAGCCGACAGTGCAGCCTTCAGACCATGGCCAAAGGCCCAAGAACCCCTGACAAACCACTGGTGTAAGTCCAAGAGTCCAAAAACTGAAGAATTTGGAGTCTAATGTACATGGGAAGGAAGTATTCAGCACGGGAGAAAGATGTAGGCTGGAAGACTCAGCAAATCAAGTCCTCCCACATCCTTCTGCCTGCTTTATTCTAGCCTCGCTGGCAGCTGATTAGATGGTGCCCACCCAGACTGAGGGTGGGTCTGCCTCTCCCATCCACTGACTCAAATGTTAATCTCCTTTTGTAACACCCTCACAGACACAACCAGGAACAATACCTTGCATCCTTCAATCCAGTCAAGTTGACACTCAATCTTAACCATCACAACTCTGTTTTCAAGTTGACTTATAACTTGACATCCACCACCACCACCATTTTTTTTACAGAAAAAATATGAAGTAGTATGGAATTACGATATATACACATTAAGAAGATAAAAATTTTAAAAAACAGAGCTCAGAAACCACATGGAAGACTTAGGAGAGTAGCAACAATTAAAATTTAAAATTTGAGCTTATGGAAGTTCAAAGAAGAAAATTCAACTCCCAACCATTGGAGATGTTGATTTAGTACATCTGGAGTGGAACCGGGTAATATATTCTTTTTTTAAGCCTGTTATCTAATTCTGGTTAGAGATCGACTGTCTCAGACTGTCTCTCCCAGCCCTTGGTCATCTCCTCCATGATTTTGTCAGGGGCTAAACGTTACCCAATTTAAGGTAAGCTTAAGAGTATTCCTGTTACAGATAGAAGAAAAAAGTTCATGGGCAGCAGTTCCCAGAAGGTGGGTATGAAATGCCTATCTCCCTCCCTAATGGAGAAAAGCAGATCTCACCATTCATTATTCACAGGGACTGCTTTGTAGTTCCGTAAAGCAAAGTTGTTTTATCCTGCCTAACTTGGGAGGCATTCTCTTTGGTTCACTCTAATGGAAAACGGAAGAGAAAATGGTTTATCGACTATTCTTGCTGAGAGAAGCCTCTGAGTGACCCAAAACAAAAATCAACTAACCAATCCCAAGGCTTCCTACACATTGACTGGAAATCTACCCCCACAAGTTGACGTGGGAGGGAAACACCCAAGTTTCCAGAAAATCCCATTTATCCATAAGACCCTTCTCCTGGTTATTTCAGCCTCCCTAGGGATAGACACTACGGTGTTATAGCTCTGGTCCATTGCACGAAGAGTTTTCCAGGGCCTGGAAGATGTTCATGGTGGCATCAACTGGCCACCTCAGTCATAAATGGTCCTGGAAATCCGACTTGGATCAGTACTGCCTTCTGATCAAAACTCAGATGATCAGTGATATCCAAGGTCCCTAATAACTACTGGATTCTCAGATTCCAGTGTGTGAGCATGAGACAATGAAGGCAAATGGGTAGAACCTGGCACACACACATCCCAAGCACTGTCACGAAAGGAGGATTCACACATACCAACATAAAGTCTCCGACCAAAGCCAAGAAACAGCACCTGATGTTCTTTTCAACCAAGACCCCTGCTTAATTCCAAACATATTCTTCAGGCTGGATGTCGGGCAGCTGAAGGGTGATCAGTCTTCTACTGGAATTAAAGCCTGCTGCGATGTTAATGAAGAACCGCCAGTGGGTTTGCTGGAAGGTAATTTAGATCTACATAATTATGACTTAATCCCTCACCCGGTGACATCAGAAAGGTCCTTACCCAAGTGCAAGCTGCATGATTTCATGCCACAAAGAGTACAGCTGTGTGACTCCTGTTCCCTTTTGTGAGTAGTGCTCACATCAGTCATGATAGCTTTATTAAATGGTGTAACCCGACCCAATTCTTGCACACGGAGTGCTATTTCCTAATCAAAACTGCAAAATGTGGCTGAGCAAGCTGTGAAAAGAAAGCTAGGTCTGCATCTTAAATAGCAGATTAACTGCTCTGCGTGGGAAAGTTGCTGGGGTGGAGGGGTGGGGACAGCTGAGAACATCAGTACTTCAGGGGTGGCAGTTGGAGGTAGTGCCTCTCTAGCAGGTGGAAGTGAAGAAATCCTCACAGCTGTCTTCAGAACTCTACCTCTGGTTCTGGGGACAACTGTCATGGCAGGGACACACATTCAGCCAGTTCCCAGGGCCAACGAGAGTTCTCACTGAAGTGTTTATGCTTCTTGTCCTCCATCCTCCAAGGGAGAGGACACATGGGTGTGAGAAAGAGAAGCCCTTTAGAAAATAGCTTGGAGCCACGTCCAACACAGTGCCTGACTCAAGTGCAAAGCCAGTGTTTTGTGCCATCACGTATGATAAAGGTGTAAGAGTTTCGTAGGCCAGAGGCATTCAAGGAGGGATAGAGTTTATGTCAAGCTTGGGGTAAGGAGGTGGGGAAAGGGTCAAGGTTGTTTCCAGAAGGAGATGGCGTTTGGGCTTCACCTAAAGGATGGTGTTATGAGTTGAACTGTGTCCTGAGCCAAAATGCGTATTTTAAGTCTTAATCCCCAGTACCTCAGAATGTGACCTTATTTGCAATTAGGGTTATTGTAGATGTAATTAGTTAAGATGAGGTCATACTGGAGTAAGGCGAGCCTCTAATCCCATAAGTGGTGTCCTTGTGAAAAGGGTGATGGGACTCAGGACATGCTACCGAAATTGTGGCACTTTGGCATTTGAGAAAACAGCAGAAGCAGGAAGGTCATTTTCACCGTCCCCCTCACCCTTTGTCCCTGAAGCAGGCCATAAAACCTAGGAAGGTCACTCTCTGACCTCCCTCGCTTCTCTCCTGGAGATGCTCATGTGACAGCTGTCCTGTCTTATACCTAGAGGGAAGGAAAGTCATACAGGGACACCAAGAAGGAGCTAGACAAACAGGCCTTCTAGCTCCCCCCAGTGTATTATCATTAGATGGTTCCCTTTGCTCCTCCCATCACACTTTTTTTTTTTTTTTTTTTTTTTGAGATGGAGTTTTGCTCTTGTCGCCTAGGCTGGAGTGCAATGGAGCAATCTCAGCTCACCTCCACCTCCTGGATTCAAGTGATTCTCCTGCCTCAGTCTCCCAAGTAGCTGGGACTACAGGTGCCTGCCACAACACCCGGCTAATTTTTGTATTTTTAGTAGATACAGGGTTTCGCCATGTTGGCCAGGCTGGTCTCGAACTTCTGACCTCAGGTGACCCACCCGCTTTGGCCTCCCAAAGTGCTGGGATTACAGGCATGAGCCACTGCACCCAGCCCTCCCATAACACTTCTGCACAGGTTTTCCTGGTTATTTGGGTCTTCATTTATTTATTTATTTATTTTTTGAGACGGAACCTCACTCTGTCGCCCAGGCTGGAGTGCAGCGGTGCAATCTCTGCTCACTGCAAACTCCGCCTCCCAGGTTCAAGCGATTCTCCTGCCTCAGCCTCCTGAGTAGCTGGGATTACCACGCCTGGCTAATTTTTGTATTTTTAGTAGAGACGGGGTTTCACAATGTTGGTCAGGCTGGTCTCGAGCCCCTGACCTCGTGATCCGCCCGCCTCAGCCTCGCAAAGTGCTGGGATTACAGGCGTGAGCCTCTGTGTCCGGCTGGATTTTCATTTCTAAAGTCTTCCATGTCACATAAAACTTAAATAAACATATGCATTTTTCTTGCTGATATGTCTTTTGTTATAGTGGTCTCAGTCAGGAACGTTGTTAATGGGTGAGGAGAATACCTTTTTCTCCCTACAGGGGGAAATTTGGAGACAGACACATACATGGGAAGATGCCACGTGAAGTCTTGAGTTCTGCTGCCACAAGCCTAGGAACCATTAGAAGCCAGGAGAGAGGCCTAGAACAGCTCCTTCCCCAGCACCTTCAGAGGGAGCAAGGCTCTACCAACATACTGATTTTGAACTCCTCGCCTCCAGAACTGCGAGACAATATATTTCTGTTGTTTTAAGTCACCCAGCTTGTGGCACTTGGTTACAGCAGCCCTGGGAAACGAATACAGGTTTGTAGGACTGTATTTTTAGAAATGGGAAGGAGAACCTCAAGTGGATGGAGAAGCATGAGCTTCCTGGGGTAAGAATATGTTGAGAGCATTCAGCAGTTTGGTTCTACTGGAACCAAGGTCTGTAAAGGAGCATGGGAAGGTTATTGTGGCCAAGTAACAGAGGCTTTGAATGCTGAAAAAGACATCTAAATTTTGGCGCCAGGCACGGTGGCTCACGCCTGTAATCCCAGCACTTTGGAAGACCAAGGTGGGTAGATCACGAGGTCAAGAGATCGAGACCATCCTGGCCAACATGGCGAAACCCCATCTCTACTAAAAATACAAAAATTAGCTGGGCGTGGTGGTGGGCCCCTGTAGTCCCAGCTACTTGGGAGGCTGAGGCAGGAGAACTGCTTGAGCCCAGGAGGTGGAGATTGCAGTGAGCCAAGATTGTGCCACTGCACTCCAGCCTGGCGACAGAGCAAGACTCTATCTGAAATAAAAAATAAAAATAAAAATAAAAAAAAAGACGTCTACATTTTTATCTAGCGGAGTTTGCTTGTTTTGTGTTAATATTTATTTCTGTCTATCTTGGCCTAAAATGATTTGAGGTGGCTGACCTTAGCATGTAGATCATGGCAAAGCAGATTGTGGGCCAGGAAGTGACTTGATCAGCACCTGCACAGGAAGATAATCTCGGATGCAACTCCTTGGAGAAACAGAGCCAAGCAGCAGCCTAGGTGAGAAGCTGTGGCCATCATCTGAAAACTATGCAAAGCAGGTCTGAACTAGGAAAAGGGCAGCAGGTCAGAGAAGAGGGGATAAAGACAAGAGGTGAAATGATAGGTTGACCTGGCAAATGCTTGCATGTGGGAGGAAGGGAGAGAGAGGAATTGAATGGAACGTGGTCAACATTTGAGCCTGGTGACTGTGAGCACAGTGGTGCCATTTGCAGATTTAGGAGGAAGCATCACGTGGGGGAGGTGGAGGAGTTTGTTTTGCACACATTGACTCTGAGGTGGTGGAGGGGTCCAGCAGGCAGTTGGACTTAGGAGAAAATGTACCATTTTTCATCCAAACAAGAGAATTGAGGTTTTGAAGGCAGCTAAAAAATAATGGTTCTACTCTGCAAGAAATGAAGTGAAATGGTTAAAAAAAATACACAAAAAAGCAAAAAACAAAATAAATTAATCCATTTAGAGGTTGTTCTCATCTAGTCAAGTGTGTGTGTGTGTGTGTGTGTGTGTGTGTGCACTTAGGTACTCTTAACAAAGGAAAGGTCTGGTCAGTGGCAAAAACTACTTGAACACTGCTTTTAGCGAAGTCATCCCTCTCTTCAGAAGGATGAAGTACTCTTGTTTGTCAAGGAAGGTCCCTCTCAACTAGAAAGACAGATGCAGGAACTCCAGCCCGAGGTCCCCGCAGCCCACAGGGGTGATCTCTTGCTTTGTTCTCCTGGCTGTCTCAGGAAGAAGAAGTGGAAACATTTGAGATGATGGCAGCTCTGTTTTCTTTGTAGAGTTAATTAGCTGGTGAAGACTGAGTTCTCCCACAGAGAGGAGGCTCGGGTTATCAAAGTATTATTAATTGATGCATCTGGAGAAAGAGAGAAGCAGCCCCATCTGGATAGAGCTTGGATGCTTTTAGCGCCAGAATGGAAGAAAGGCCTTTCCTTAAAGTACAGTAAGAAAAGCCTAGTTCAGCTAAACAGTGAGGGCTAGTAGAATCTAACTCACACTCAACCCTACTTAACACCTTCTATTCTTAAGTATTTATTAAGCCTGGTACAAGTGACAAATACCACATGTGATCTGTTGTCACCAAAACTCATTAAGACAAATAATATTGAATAAGATCACACAGGATGGCTTGTCGTGGGAACTACTTACTACTTCAGGCCGGGTGCCATGGCTCATGTCTGTAATCCCAGCGCTTTCGGTGGCTGAGGCAGGTGGGTCACCTGAGGCAAGGAGTTCAAGACCAGCCTGGCCAACATGGCGAAACGCCATCTCTACTAAAAATACAAAAAATAGCTGGGGGTGGGTGCCTGTAATCCCAGCTACTCAGGAAGCTGAGGCGGGAGAATCACTTCAACCAGGGAGGCAGAGGTTGCAGTGAGCCAAGATTGCACCACTGCACTCCAGCCTGGGCGACAGAGCAAGACTCCATCTCAAACAAACAAACAAATAAACAAACAAGCAAACAAACTACTTACTACTTCAGCAGTCTCCAATAAAAATAGAATACAAGCCACATATAACTTTAAACTTTCTTTTTTTTTTTTTTTTTAGAGACAGTTTTGCTTTTGTCGCCCAGGCTGGAGTGCAGTGGTGCGATCTCAGCTCACTGCAACCTCCACCTCCCAATTGGTTTCAAGCAATTCTCCTGCCTCAGCTTCCCAAGTAGCTGGGATTACAGGAGCCCACGACTACACCCGGCTGCTTTTTTGTATTTTAGTAGTGACAGGGTTTTGCCATGTTGGCCAGACTGGTCTCAAACTCCTGACCTCAGGTGATCCACCCACCTCTGCCTCCCAAAGTGCTGGGATTACAGGCATGAGCCACAGCGCCCAGCCAATAATTTTAAACTTTTTTGTAGCCACATTTAAAAAAGTAAAAAGAAACAAGCAAAGTTAATTTTAATAATATATATTATTTAACTCAGTGTGTCCAAAATATTACCATTTCAACATGTAATCCATATATTAAAATTATTGAAGTATTTTACTTTTTTTTTTTTTTTGGTGTGAAGTCTTCAAAATCCAGCATATACTTTACACTTAAAGTGTATCTCAGTTTTTTGTTTTGTTTTGTTTTGGTTTTTTTTGTTTTTTGAGATGGAGTCTCGCTGTGTCGCCCAGGCTAGAGTACAGTGGCACGATCTCAGCTCACTGCAAGCTCCGCCTCCCAGGTTCTCGCTATTCTACTGCCTCATCCTCCTGAGTAGCTGGGACCACAGGCGCCCGCCACCATGCCTGGCTAATTTTATATATTTTTAGTAGAGACAGGATTTCACCGTGTTAGCCAGGATGGTCTTGATCTCCTGACCTCGTGATCCGCCCGCCTCGGCCTCCCGAAGTGCTGGGATTACAGGTGTGAGCCACCGCGCCTGGCCACATATCTCAGTTTGAAGTGTTTGAGGGTCCTATGTGGCTGGTGGCCCACTTATTGGGAAGCACAGCACCATCTCTTCTGAACAGAAGACTTCAGTCCTTGCTATTTATACAAACCCATTATCTAGTTATGGCATCACACCTCATTTTCACAATGGATGATCTTTCTTCTGATTGAAAAAAAACTTTAGACAAGATACATTTAACAGAACTGGTTTGAGCAAAGAACAATTCATGAACTGGGCAACAGTCCGAAGCAGGAAAGGTTCAGAGAGCTCTGTAGCTGTAGCAGCATGAGCAGTGAGCTTTTATAGGCTGGCATGGAAGTAACACAAAGAAAATCTATTTCATTGCTTACAGTAGAAAGATCTTAGTTGGAGGTTTATTGGCAGTTTCTGGTTGGTGAAGTTTTTAGTTTTGTTTTGTCGTTTACATCAGGCTTTGGTCTGCTTACGTAGAAAGTTAAAATGTTGGAGTCACCCCAGTCTAATGATTCCCCATTCCCAGATTTTTTTAACACTTCAAAATGTGTGACCAGTTAATTTTCTAGAGATTTCTTCAAAATTATAAGGTATTTCCTCCTGTTTGAAAGCTACAGGACTCAGAGCTGTAGGTGGTGGCTCATGCCTATAATCCCAGCACTTTGGGAGGCCAAGGCAGGTGGATCACTTCAGTTCAGGAGTTTGAGACCAGCCTGGTCAATAGGGCAAAACCCAGTCTCTACTAAAAATACAAAAATTAGCCATTCATGGAGGCATGCACCTGTAGTCCTAGCTACTAGGGAGGCTGAAGCATGAGAATGGCTCGAACCAGGGAGGTGGAGGTTGCAGTAAGCTGAATTGTGCCACTGCACTCCAGCCTGGGCAACAGAGTGAGACTCCATCTCAAACAAATAATTAAATAAATAAAAGCCACAGGACTCAGTTTACAGATATTATTTTGTGCTGATGGGGTTCGGGATTTGCTACTCCAAAATATGGCTACCTTGACATACTGAATATTGTAGGCTGAAAGAATTTGAGAAAACCAAAGAAGCAGGAGGGTCACTTTCTGACTTTCTTTCACACTTCTCTTCTGAAGCATAAAACCTAGGAAGGATTTTCTGACCTTCCCCTGCAGCAGGTTATAAGACCCTTATTCAAGAGGTGCCCTCTCTACACCTGCAGGAAAGGAACATTCTTATCTTTGAGGATACAAAGACACAGAGAAGAATCTGAACAAATAGACCTTGCTAAGATCTCCCTAGTTTATTACCATCAAATCATCCCCCCTTTATCCAGTCATATTTCTCTACGACTGTCCATTCTTCACTAAACTTAGCATTAAATTATACTTAAAGTATTTCTTTGGGTTATTTTTTTTATAAAGGCTCCACGTGTGTAAAACTTACTAAATAAATTTGTATGCTTTTTCTCTTATTAATCTGTCTTTTGTTATAGGGGCTTTAGCCATGAAGCTAACAATGGATGAGGAAAAGATGTTTTTGTTCCCCTACAGTGCAAAGGCAAGCTTGAATCTCAAATTTTAATGGAAAGGAACCGGGGAGAAGGAGAACATTTACCCAGTGTTTTTACTATGTGCCACATACCATGCTAGGCACTGCATTTACACTATTTCAGGTAATTCTTACATTCAGCTGAGCAACACATAGATTAACACCATTTTTCTGTTGGGAAAACTGAGGATATAAGAGGATAAATGCCTTGCCCAAGTACATATAACCAGTAACAGCTGGTGTTACCAGTAAAGGCCCTAATTTTCAGTATTACTGGTCCTTTTTACCATAAGCATCATAAGGACAGAAGCCAACTCTACTGGCAGTACTTGGTAGATTTTCGTATCTCTGTCATTGAACAAGTCACATGGCATGTGTTACAATGTGCTCTTTTAGTTTTGCCATCTGTAGGTGGCTTGTGTTAATCAGCTCAATTAGACCCTGTGCCTTATCACAAAGACAGAGGGCTTTCTGTATTCGGGGGTTCTTGCCTTACTGTACTGGAAAAACTGAATCACACATGGGCTTGGAGAATGAGGGCAAGGTTTTATTGAGTGGTCAAAGTAACTCTTAGCAGATGGACGGGAGCCAGAAGCAGGGTAGTCTTTCCCTGGAGTCACGCCCCTCAGTGGCCAGGTTCTCTTCCAACCACCCTTGGCTGAACTCCACATTGTCCTGTTGTACATGACCTGCCAGTGTCTCTGGTGCCTGCCGGTGTGCTCTTCTGCCAGTGTGTTCCTCTTGACGTCCAACCACTTGTGCCTGTGCCCGCTAGGGTTTGGGGGTTTTCATGGGCACAGAATAGGGGTGTAGCAGGCCTGGGTGGTCTTGCAAAATGCAGCATTTGGGTATGAAAACAGAAACGCCTGTCCTCACTTAGGTCCGTGGGCACAGGCCTGAGGGTGGAGCCCTAACCAGGGACCATGCCCTTCTCTACCCAGCACTTTCCTGCCCCACTCCTGTATCAAATGCAGGCCATGTGGTGTCCAAGCCTGTCTCACATTCTCATCAAGGTATGTGGCTCATTGGATGCAGCCCATCCCACTGCCCCTATCCCAGCCCACAACAGTACCAACAAATCTCACTCAACCCAACACTGAAGCCATGTACACCTACTGATAGGGTAGGGCAGACAGGGAACCTTATTCACAGACAGAAGCCAAGGCATCTGCCCACTCTCTACCCTGGGAAGCCCCAGCCCCTCTCCTGTTAAACTCTTGTTCCCTCAGGTGATGCTGAGGGATGAGATTTTACTCAACATCCTGGAGCTGGCTCTTCCTCATGCCCAGCCTTAGAAGATCCCAGGGAGAAGGGGTGGCAGCTAGCAGCAATAAAATACGTTACTGGTGGAGGGTGTCCAGGTTCTTGGCATATTTTTTTTTGGAGACTGAGTGTCACTCTATTTCCCAGGCTGTGTGTAGTGTAGTGGCGCGATCTCGGCTCACTGCAACCTCCACCTCCCTGGTTCAAGTGATTCTTCTGCCTCAGCCTCCCAAGTAACTGGGATTACAGGTGTGTGCCACCATGCCTGGCTAATTTTTGTATTTTTCATAGAGACAGGGTTTCACCTTGTTAGTCTGGTCTCGAACTCCTGACCTCATGATCTGCCCACCTCAGCCTCCCAAAGTGCTGGGATTAAAGGCATGAACCATGATGGCCAGCCAGTTCTTGGCATCTTGAACAAAGAATTGGACAAAACGCACAGACAAATCAAGGAAAGAATGAAGCAACAAAAGCAGAGATTTTTTGAAAACGAAAGTATACTCCACAGAGTAGGAGCAGGCCAAGCACAGGGGCTCAAGAGCCAGTTACAGAATTTTCTGCCATTTAAATACCCTCTAGAGGTTTCTACTGGTTACTTGGTGTATGCCCTATGTAAATGAGGAGGATGAAATAAAGTTACAAACTCATTTACTTGGTGTATGCCCTGTATAAATGTAAAGGATATTTCTTGTCATAGCTGAAATGTTTCCATTTGATTTAGTTCTAGGAAGTCAGCATGAATTGGCCTTATGTTCCCTGCCTCCAGATCCTATTCTCCTGCCTCAATACTACATTTTAAAAAGTGGTTGAAGAGAGTTCCTCATTGCAGAGGGAAGGCAGCAGTGCACAACAAGGGGCAATGGGCTAGTTAAGAAGAGAGTCAAGAAAAGGGTGAGGTGGAAAAATAGTGGGGGGCCTGGAACCTGCAGTGTCCTGCAGTTGATCTGCAAAGTGAAGGAGGCAGGAGCTGACTCCCCTCTTCTGCCCTCCTCCCCCTGTCTGCTCACCCCCAAGGCTCACCTGCCCTTTCTTCCTCAGCTGGTAAAAAATGGTACCCTGATTTGTACTCTCTGCTTACTTTACCCTGATTTATTTCCCTTTCAAGAGTATAAGCTGAGGGCAGAGACTTGACTTTACTGGAGTTTATATCTTGCACCACACTTACCACAGTGCTCTGCACATAGTAGGCAATCCACACTATTTGGTGAATTTAGTGATGAAGATCTGGGGTGCCCTGTGAATTTAAGATTGTAAAGGGGTTAAGAGTAAAAAGACAGAGAATATTGAGACATTCGTTTGCATCTGAGAGGGAGGAGTGGGAGGAGGATACAGAGAGGGACCAAATTGGGACAAGAGGTACAAGTGGGGTGCAGTCTGCAGACCCTTGAAAAGCCCTGGAGAAATCTGAGACCTAGCGTTATCTCATTATCACATTAAAGAGCTCCAGCCTGAATGACTGCTTTTTATTGACAGATACCTGTTTGATCTTACAAAAGAACATGGGGAGAGAAGTTTCCTCCGGCTTCCTGTGTAATTGCTCTGCATTTCAGAAAGAAAGCTCTGTAAATTACAAGAAAAGAAATGAATGTGTAGTAATTAATTGCCCCAGATTCTCAAAAAAAAAAAAAAAAAAAAAAGGCAACATAGTTTAAGTAACCATTTAGCCATTGGAAACATCCAAAGGCAGTTACCATCATCAAGGGAATAAGGAATGGTCCAAGCTGGTTTTCTGTGGGATGCACAGAATGTGGTAGAAAGAGCATGGGTTTAGGGATCGGAAGACCTGGGTTGACATTTTTTGCGGCACCACCGAGTAGCTTATGTGCTCTCAGTCTTGGGCAAGTCACCTAAATTCCTAAACTATGTTTGTTCCTCTGCAAAATGGGGATAATAATTCCCACCATTATAAATATTAAGAAACAGAAAGTGTGTGAAGAACTCAGTATAATGCCCGGATTATAGAAGGTGCCCTTACTGTGAAATCCCTTTATTCTATATATGTCCAAAATGGTGGCAGTACCTGGTGGGCCAGCTGCTTATTAATTTGCTAGCGGGTTGACATCCTAGATTTGTTTTCAGAGGAAATGCAATAAATAATTTACAGTTCACAGCGTCCACAGAGAAAACTGGTAGGATTGCGTATCTTCGTAAAATATTGAGGAAGGGAGGCACCTAGAGCCAGTCGAGTAAATTGGGAGGCTCAAACTGAAAACGAAAACATTGGCATGTTTTCTCTCCTCACTAGGACTTGGTACTCCACTTGTTCACTAGTTTATGAAGTGAGAACTGGTGGGTACAAAAAGAGCTCCACTGGCCCCCATTTCTGCTGCTTTCTGTTAGCCCCTGGTCCATAGCTCCATTAGTACATAATCACATTGTATTACCACAGCTACCCAGCTTTATGAGTCATCTGGACTTAGTTCATTTTCTCCTGCTAGACCACGGGTTAGCCTAGGCACTTTTTAAAAAACTTTTCTTATCTTCCTAAGGGAAATTCCAGGAATCTAGAAGCTTCTGTGTAGTATGTAAATTACTGAGAAAGACTGCCATTTTCCAACTGAAATATGACCCCTTTTAGTGCTGTGATGGGGTCACAGGATGTTCATTTCCTTGTGTCTTTAAGGGATAGCCGCAAAGTTAACAGAGCTACTTTCAGAGGAGCCATTAGGAAGGCAAGGGAGGGCTGAGGCTCTGACCCACATTTCATTTTTGTAAGGGTCTGCCATCTTCTTGCTGAGTTGTTCCTTTTTTTTTTTTTTTTGAGACAGAGTCTGGCTTTGTTGCCCAGGCTGGAGTGCCACGGCACAATCTCACCTCAATGCAACCTCGCCTCGCAGGTTCAAGTTATTCTCCTGCCTCAGCCTCCTGAGTAGCTGGGATTACAGGCACCCTCCCCGACTCCCAGCTAATTTTTGTACTTTTAGTAGAGATGGGGTTTCACCATGATGGCCAGGCTGGTCTCGAACTCCTGACCTCAGGTGATCTGCCTGCCTCGGCCTCCCAAAGTGCTGAAAGTGCTGGGATTACAGGTGTGAGCCACTGTGCCTGGCCTTATTCCTTTGTTTTCTTTTTTCTTTCTTTTTTTTCTTCTTTGTTAATCTCAGCCTCTCATGGCAGCTCTCTAACTGTTGGTCTTTGAGGGGGAGTTCTTGTTCCTCTATTCTAGTAGAGTGGCTCCAAGTTTATGGAATCAGCTTTCTTTGATTTGCTGTTGTTCCTCCAGAAGTTGTGTGCTTACCAGAGCTGCTTTAAGAAGAATGTTTGATTTTCTAGTAATAGTCTTGAGTTGAGCAGTGGTGGCTTCATCCTTGTTTTGCATTTCTACATATTACTCATACACTGATACTTCTTCACCTTAGACACTTTGGTCTTTGAGTGGTTGAGCTCAGAATTGTAGCTTTGACAGTCTATAGCCAAAATTCTACAGTTTGTCACATAATTAAAATGCCTGTGCTCTTTTGCCCTCAATTAATATATCAATGGGCCTGCTTAACAATGAAATGTATCCAGTTTCTGTATTTATTGTCTGAAATTGTGAACAAGGTAGGTGGGTAGCCCTGGTGATCCTAATAGTAGACCAGCATTTGTTTTGGGAAGGGAAGGCAGACTAGGATGGGAAGGGGTAATCAGGCTGCAAACCCAAGTCCTGTGCCCTATAGGAGAGGAAATTGTCTCCTTCTACCCATCTTAGGTGCATTGGCCGGGGCCCCAAAAGACAGGCAAACTTATTTAATATAAGTTTTATGTGATACAGGAGCCTTCATAAAGAAGACCTGAAGTGGTTAAACCTGAGTATTTTCTCTTTTTTTTGGAGATGGAGTCTCCCTCTGTCACCCAGTCTGGAGTGGAGTGACGCTGCCTCGGCTCACTGCAGCCTCCACCTTCCGGTTTCAAGCAATTCTCCTGCCTCAGCCTCCTGAGTAGCTGGGACTACAGACACATGCCACCCACACCCAGCTAATTTTTTCTTTTTTTTTCTTTTTGGATTTTAGTAGAGACAAGGTTTCACCGTGTTGCCCAGGCTTGTTTGAAACTCCTGAGCTCAGGCAATCCGCCCGCCTCAGCCTCCCAAAGTGTTGGGATTATAGGCGAGAGCCACCGCACCTGGCCCTGAGTATTTTTTAATAGTAGGTTTGATGAAGAGCAGAAAATTGTGGAGAAATATGATAGGGCAAAAAAGGAATGATCTAATGGTAATAAACTGAGGGAAACTTAGCAAGCCCTGTTCAGATTCTTCTTGCCATCTCTGTGTCTTCAAAGATAAGAATGTTATTTCTTCCACATGCAGGTGGGCACCTCCCACATTAGAGTCTTTTGACCTGCTTCAGGGGAAGGTCGGCAAATCCTTTTTAGATTTTATGATCTGCTTCAGGAGGTTGGGGAGGGTGAGTGGCAGTCAGAGTGACCTTTCTGCTTCTGTAGTTTTCTCAAATTCTTTTGGTGTGAAATATTCAGTACCTCAAGGTGACATTTTGGGGTAGCATTTCTCAAACCCCATCATCCCCAGGTAAGTTCTGGGCACCAACTAATATCTCAATGATGGAAGTTTGCTAAAGGCTTAAAGCCAATAGCCACACTGTCACTTGAAGGTAAGCGGACTTGTCTTTGATCCTGAATAACATGACCTTCCCTGCTAAAGCACCTGATCCTTTTCTGGATAGTACCTGGCCCATGCCCACGTTGGTGTTCAGCATTCTCTTCCCCTGGGTTGAGGAGCTTGCCTCTGCTCTTTCTTCTTGCCCTCCCTCATTCGTTCCCTTACCCCTGGAAACAGTATTGCTGCTTCCCATCTGAGTCTGCTTATGCAATCAAGACTCGACATAGACCATGGTGTATTCCTTTCTCTCCCTATCTTTCCCCTCTGTTCATCTATTTCTTCCTAAGCAATTCAAATGACAACCTCTTCCTACAATGGCAGCCTGTCTGGTAGATACTGTTGTAAAACAATATAGATCTTTTTCTTCTTCACTCAGAAAAACGAATGTCTTTTGTGGTCAAAAGAAAATTAGTAGCAGCTAAAAGTGGAATTTTAATGACAAAACAACCTAATTGTTATTCAGCTTTAACTTTCCATCCTACCTCCTCTTCCACAAATTCCTATTAATTCATCAGCTAAATAATGTGTCTTCTGCTAAAGATTCTGACATCTAATTCTCTGCCTGTGCAGGTTTATTGCCAGGGTGAAAAATACTTTGTCTTTATATTTTCATTTTTAAAAACAAGCATAATGAAAATATAAAATATCATTAAGATTTATCTAAGAAGATTTGGCAGCTTCTTTGAAAAATGCTGAGATAAAGAAATATGTATCAAATTTAGAAGTTGTCTCTCCTAGCCTTAAGTCATTATTTCAATACGTATGAGCTGATTAGATGGAGAGAAGATCTCTCTATCTATAGTTTAACTGTGATCCATGTCCACTTATTTATTTTAAAAAGTTTAACATAAAGAGTAATTTTTGAGACAACAAAGGATTAGGAAGTAGTAATGTAACTGTGTAAATTGTGATGGTTATTATCCTTGAAATAGGTTGGGTTTACAACGCTCATGCCTGGCTGGCTACCTACTGTAACAAGAGGATATAATCCCTTTGAAAGAGGACTAAAAGAGCAAGAACAAGAGAAATAGAACACTTCGGTAGTCCCAGATTGGTGTCATAGCTCTCATTCACTTCTGATATGATAAATTTTGGTTAATGTAATCCAGTCCTGCATTCACTTGTTATGTCCAAATTATAAATGTATTTCTGTGGCTGAGTGATACATAAACAATGCTTAACGTCTTGTCTGGGTTTAGGGAGACTGAAGAAACCCTCCTGGATCCCTTAAGCTGTTGGTAGTGTAAAATCCTATTACTTGTCTGCCTATAATAACTATATGAATCACTACTCAGTAAGAGATGTTGGTCTCTTACATCAAGTTTTCCCTTTGGAATCTTAGCCTTTAAAACACACAGACACACACACACTCACCCCAGAATTTCCCTTTCCTTTTTTCCCCCACAGTTCCCCACCCCCCTACAGAAAAAAAAAAAAAAAAAAAAGGAAAGAAAAGAAAAATAAGAAAGAAAAGAAAAGAAAAAAGAAAAAGAAAAAGCACAGGAGACATGACTCCTGGGTCTCTCTCACTTAACCGTCAACTTCTAAACAAGATGTAAGTACCATAGTGAATATCTCTCTAGACTAATTAGTTTTGTTGGCTCCTTTCAAATGGTTGTCTTTATGTTCACATACCATTCTTATTGGACAGGAGCCCAGCAGGAAACATTTGACCCACTCAAAATTCTGAAGAGAATTTAATAAAGGGTCGATATACAGAAGTATGGGCAAGGTTAAGGAAACCAACAAAGGATGCTGAGGTCCCTGGGGCCTAGCCACAGCAGGAAGCTGAAGGATGAAGAGAAGCAAACAATATATTTTTAAAAAGCAGTAGGGTCTTTTCAACAGATGATGTTGGGACCACTGGATACCCACAGGTAAAAGAATGAAATTGCACCCTTATCTCACACCATATATAAAAATCAACTCAAAATGGATTAAAAACTTGGCCAGGCATGGTGGCTCATGCCTGTAATCCCGGCACTTTGCAGGGCCAGGGCGGGTGGATCACCTGAGGTCAGGAGTTTGGGCTCAGCCTGGCCAACATGGTGAAACCCCATATACTAAAAATACAAAAATTATCTGGGTGCAGTGGCACACGCGCATAGTCCCAGCTGCTCGGGAGGCTGAGACAGGAGAATCGCCTGAACCTGGGAGGCAGAGGTTACAGTGAGCCCCAGATCGCACCACTGCACTGCAGCCTGGGTGACAGAGCAAGACTCCATCTCAAAAAAAAAAAAAAAGGCAGGGGGGATTAAAAACTTAAACATGAGACTTCAAACTGTAAAACTACTAGAAGAAAGCACAGGAAAAAAATGATTCTTAATGTTGATCTTGGTGTAAGCCAAAAATAAAACTCTAAGCTCTCCCCCTGACCCCCAACTGACTGAATGACTACTCTCTCAGCCAAGGACATTCCAAAGTAAACCTGAAAAACTAGTTCAGGCCATGATGGGAAGAAGGGGGTCAGACATTATACCCTCCTCCCTTTGGAATACAAACACAGCTGACCAACATTAACATTAAAACAGAGATCTTAAGACTGACAAAACAGACTCTTGTAACAATAAGATACTGAATTCCAATCTGACTCTAGTATACCATCACATGACAGGTAGCAGGCCCTGAAAGAAATCAAAGTGTTTTACCCCAAAATATATTTCTTTGACATATTTTGAAATGGCCCTGCAAAACTGTTTCTTGCAGGGAAAATTTACACTCTGGAGAGAATCCCCTTCCATTTCCAGGTCACTTCCTGATCCAGGAGAGAACTAACTAAGAGTCTGGCACCTTTTTAGGTCTGATAAGAGACATTTACCATCCATTCTCTCTGAAACCTGCTACCTGGAGGCTTCATCTACATAATAAAAACTATGGTCTCCACAACCCTTTATCTTAACCCAGACGCTCCTTTCTATCGATTCTAGGTCTTTAGATAATTGCTTAACTCTTTCAACCAATTGTCAATCAGAAAATCTTTGAATCCACTTATGACCTTGAAGCCTGCACTTTGAGTTGTTCTATCTTTTCAGACTGAACACCTTACATGTATTGATTGATGTCTGATTGAAACTTCTGTCCCCCTAAAATGTATAAAATCAAGCTGTAACCAATCACCTTGGGTACATGTTCTCAGACCCTCCTGGGGAATGTGTCATGGGCCTTGGTGACTTATATTTGGCTCAGAATAAACCTTTTTAAATATTTTACAGTTTGACTCTTTGTTGACATTGGTCTTGGCAACAATTTTTTGGATATGACAGAAAAGCGCAGGCAACAAAAGCAAGGATAAACAAGTGGCATTGCATCAAAATGAAAAGCTTCTGCACCACAAAGGAAACAATCAACAGAGTGAATGAGAGAAAATGTTTGCAAACCACATATCTAATAAGGTGATAACATCCAAAATACATAAGGAACTCATATAACTCAATAGCAAAGAACAAGAATAACCTAATAAAAAAGGAGCAAAGGACCTGGGTAGATATTTTTTCAAAGAGGACATACAAATGGCCATAGGTATATGAAAAGATGCTCAACATCACTATCAAGGGAAACGGGTTGGTGAGTGATATGGTTTGGCTCCATTTCCCCACCAAAATCTCATGTTGAATTGTGATCCACAGTGTTGAAGGTGGAGCCTGGTAGGAGGTGATTTGATCATGGGGGTGGTTTCTAATGGTTCGGCACCATCTCCCTAGTGCTGTCTCATGATAGAGTTCTTGTGAGATCTGGTTTTTTTTTACAAGTGTGTAGCACCTCCCCCTTTGCTCTCTCTTATGCCAGCCACGTGCTTACTTCCCCTTCACCCTCCACCACGATTGTCAGTTTCCTGAGGCCTCCTCAGAAACAGAAGCCTGTACAACCCACAGAACCGGGAGCCAATTAAGCCTCTCTTCTTTATAAGTTACCCAGTCTCAGGTATGTCTTTATGGCATTGTGAGAATGGATTAATACAGTGAGGATGTGGAGAAAATTGAACCCTTGTACACTGTTGGTAGGAATGTAAATTGATACAGTCATTATGAAAAACAGTATAGGATTTTCTTAAATTAAAAATAGAGCTATCCTGTGATCTGGCAACTCCACTGTGGGCACATAGCCAAAGGAAATGAAATCAGGATTTTGAAGGAATAGCTACATTGCTATGTTCATTGTAACATTATTCACAATAACCAAGATATGAAAACAACCTAAATGCCCAATGGCAGTTGGATGTGTAAAGAAAATGTCAGATACATGTATATATATGTGTGTGTGTGTGTGTGTGTATGTGTATGTATATAACTGTGTGTGTGTGTGTGTGTGTGTGTGTGTGTGTGTGTGTGTGTTTTGAGATGGAGTCTTGTTCTGTCACCCAGGCTGGA
>NW_012105364.1:441179-485103 GCF_000951045.1 Mandrillus leucophaeus | reverse complement strand
ATATGATCTTGGCTGACTGCAATCTCCACCTCCTGGGTTCAAGCAATTCTCCTGCCTCAGCCTCCTGAGTAGCTGGGACTACAGGTATGCACCACCACACTTGGCTAATTGTTGTATTTTAAGTAGAGATGGGGTTATGCCATGTTGACCAGGCTGGCCTCAAACTCCTGACCTCAGGTGATCTGCCCACCTTGGCCTCCCAAAGTGCTAGATTACAGGAATGAGCCACCACTCCTGGACAGTATGAAACATTGTTGATTTTGATTTTTGATGCACATAAGTTTTCAATTTTGATGTCGTCTTGCTACTTGTCATCTTTGCTTTTGTTTCCTGTACTTTTATGTCATATCCAATCATATGTATTTTATATATATACACATATACATATATATACAACAAACATATATATAAAATGAAATATTATTCAGTCTTAAAAGGGAAAGAAATCCTGTCATTTGCAACAACATGGATGAACCTGGAAGACATTATGCTAAGTGAAGTAAGCCAAATACTGAAAGGCAAATTGTGCATGATCTCCTGTATATGTAGAATCTTTAAAAAGTGAAACTCATAGCAACAGAGAGTAGAATGGTGGTTCCCAGGGGCCTGAGAGAGGACGAAATAAGGAGGTTTTAGTAAAGGGTACGAAGTTTCAGTTATGCAAAATGACTAAGTTCTGGAGATCTAGTTGTACAGCATAGTGACTATAATGAACAATACAGTATTGTATTGTATACTAAAATTTGCTAGTAGAGTAGATCTTAAGTGTTCTCACCACACACGCACACACACACACAAAAGAAAATGATAACTATACAAACCAATGATATGTTAATCAGCTTGATTGTAGTGATCATTTTACTATGTGTACTTATATCAAAACATCAGATTGTATACCTTAAATATATAAAATTTTTATTTGTCAATTATACCTCAGTGAAGCTGAAGAAAAAGAGGGGAAAGGCTTAATGATATTGGATTTGGCAATGACTTTTTGGACATGACAGCAAAAGCATAGGCAACAAAAGTAAAAATAGATAAACTGGACTACATCAAAATTAAAAACTTCTTTGCATCAGAAGTCACAATCAACAAAGTGAAAACACAACCCATAGAATGGGAGAAAAAACTACTTGCCAACCATGGATCTGATAAGAGGTTAATATCCAAAATATATAAAGAACTCCTGGCTGGGTGTGGTGACTCACACCTGTAATCCCAGCACTTTGGGAGGCTGAGGTGGGCGGATCACAAGGTCAGGAGTTTGAGACCAGCCTGACCAACATGGTGAAACCCCATCTCTACTAAAAATACAAAAATTAGCTGGGCGTGGTGGTGCACGCCTGTAATCCCAGCTACTCAGGAGGCTGAGGCAGGAGAATTGCTTGAACCCAGGAGGTGGAGGTTGCAGTGAGCCAAGATCTTGACATTGCACTCCAGCCTGGATGACAGAGTGAAACTCCATCTCAAAAAAACAAACAAACAAAAAGACAAAACAAAACAAAAACTGCTACAGCTCAATAATAACAAAACAAATAACCCAATTTAAAAATCGGCAAAGGACTTGAATAGACATTACACCAAAGAAGATATACAAATGTCAAACAAGCACATGAAAAGATGAAAAGATGGTCAACATCATCAATAATTAGGGAAATGTAAATGGAAACCACAATGAGAAATAATCTTGCACCCTTTAGGATGGCTGCTATAAAAAACAGAAAATAAGTGTTGATGAGAATGTAGCAAAATTGAAACCCTTGTGCAGTGTTGGTAAGAATGTAAAATGGTGCAACCAGTGTGAAAAACTATATGGCATTTTCTAAAGCCAGTGTATTACCATATGATCTAGCAGCTTGACTTATGGGTATATACCTCAGATAATTGAAAGAAGGTTCTTAAAGGGATATTTGGACACCCAAGTTGATGGCAATATTATTCATAATAGCCAAAAGGTGGAAGCAACCTAAGCGTCCATTGACAGATGAGTGGGCAAGCAAAATGTGCTCTATCCATACAATGGAATATTATTTAGCCTTAAAAAGAAGGAAATTCAGACAGAGGCTACAACATAGATGAACCTTAACAGCGCTATGCAAAGTGAAATAAGCCAGTAACAAAAAGGCACATACTGTATGATTCCACTTATATGAGATATTTCGACTAGTCAAATTCATAGAGGCAGAAAGTAGAATGGTGTTTGCCAGGGAACAGGGGAGAAAGAAATAGGGAGTTATCGTTTAGTAGCAACGGACTTTCAGTTTTGGAAGGTGAAAGATCTCGAGACAGGTGGATTGCACTGCGATGTGAATGTATTTAATGCCAGTGTACTATACACTTAGACATAGTTAAAAGGTAAATTTTATGCTATGTGTATTTTACCACAATGTTTTTAAAGGCTGTAGTATTAAGAGAAACTGAATACCTAAAGAGTTAAAATCAAATTTCTCTAAAATGGTTTTTCTTCAAAAGAATTTTGTAGAAGTCCATGAATCACTTTCAGAATGAGTTTCCAGTCAAGACGGACTTTTGAGTAGCTTGATTTGCTCAGGAATGAAAGTCAGAACATGACAAAGTGAGAACTTCTTGAGGACTCCTCAATAATGAATGACTTTGAAAAATGCCCTACATCTCAATTTATTTATAATGGAAATACCAAGCCTACTCAAAGCTGTTTGTATGTGCAAGACTGTATATGTATCAGTAAATAATTCAAACACAAAATCACTCACCTTGATATCTAAAGGCAATGAGGGACAAAGGTCAGGCTTCTGTCTTATTCCTCACAAGGCAATGGATTTTTGTCCTCCAGAAATGCATGTTGCTGATGTCCTACGCCTCACCAGAAGGCCCTGTGTGAAATGACTCAGGGTGTGATTCTCTTTTTATGATACTCTTTCCATTTTGAACATTTAAAGTTTGATTTGAAGGGGAAGGAATTTCAAAGCCACTTCTTGTCTACTTGTACTTTTTCATTCAAGTGTGGCTCTTTTCACTATTATTATCATATTATTTCTATGTGCATCCTAGACTTTGTAGTATTCTTAATGGTTTGCATCGTCACAAACTTTAAGGAAGGCTGGAGCACTTTGCAGACAGTGGTGCACGAAATGGGCGAGGATGTTTATGCAGAGCACCCATGAGGCCCACTTGGCTGGATGGGAAGGCCGGTACAGCAACATTCAAAGATGTAAGGTTTGTTCTTTCCCTTTAAGAAATTCTAAAGGACTTTCTGTTTGCTGTGGTTTGAACATCTCCTCCAAAACACATGCTGAAACTTGGTTGCCATTGTGAGGTGTCAAGAGGTGGGGCCTTTGGGAGGTGGTTGGGCCATGAGGACTCTGTCTTCATGAATGGATTATGTGTTTATCATGGGAGTGGGTTAGTTATTTTGGGAATTTGGCCCCCTTTTCGTCTCTGTCTTGTGGACTCTCACCCTCTCTTGTCCTTCTGCTTTCTACCCTTTTACTGTGAGATGACCCTTGCCAGATGTGGCACCACGCTCTTGAACTTCCCAGCCTCCAGCACGGTAAGAAATAAAATTCTTTTCCTTATAAAGTACTGTCTTTGATATTCTGTTATAGCAGCAGAAAAAAGACTAAGACACTGTTCTTTACTTAGAAAACTTCTCTAAGTGTTACATGCTGTGATAGTTAATTTTGTCAATTTGAGTGGGATATGAGGTGCCTAGATATTTGGTCAAGTTTTATTCTGGATGTGTCCGTGAGGGTGTTTCTAGATGAGATTAACATACAAATGGGCGGACTGAGGAAAGCAGATTGCCCTCCCTAATGTGGTGTGCTTCATCCAGTTAATTAAAGACCTGAATAGAACAAAAAAGCTGAATAAGAGGAAACTTTGTCTGCCTGGCTTCTTGAGCTGAGACTTTGGTCCTCCCCTGCCTTCAGACTGGCATTTACACCATTAGTTCTCCTGGTTCTCAGGTGCTTGGACTTGTACTGGAATTTTACCACCTGCTCTCCTGAGTCTCCAGCTTGCAAACTGAAGATCATGGAATTCTTAATCTTCATAATTGCATGAGTCAATTCCTTATAATATGTATGTATGTATCTATAGCCTATTCTATTCATTCTGTTTCTCTGAAGAAACATCTTCCATCCTATTGGTTCTCTTTCTCTGGAGAACCCTGACTATGAATACACTTGCATTGTGGGAAAGATTTGCAGCTTCTTTTTTGGCCTTTATAGCAACAAAGATTTGTTTAATACGGAAGATAGTACTCACAGTAGCAAAGACTAATATGAAACTAATCACTTCAGTGAGAGTCAGAAAATAAAGTCTTTTACTAACCAGTTGAGTGAGACTGTAGGCATCTCACATCCTATATACATCCAGGTACTGTATGTATAAGTTAACTTTTACTGCCTTTCAAACTATCCCAAATATTAGTGGCTTATAATAGCCATTGATTTGGCTTATGATTCTTTTGGTTGCCCGAGCAGTTCTTCTGGCCTGAGTCATCTCAACTGATTTTTACTGTGCTCCCTCATAAATCAGTTGGCAAGGCAGCTAGTACCAAATAATTTGGGCTAGCTTCATTCTCATGTCTGGCAATGGGATATGGTTGGCCAGGCCCACAAGGGAAAGTGGCCCCAGCATCTCTTGTTATCCCGCAGGCTAGCCTAAGCTTCTTCACAGGGTGGTCACAGCATTCCCAAGAGCAACAAGAACGAGTAGCCAATGGCCAAGCATTTGTACCACATTTGCTACTGTTTTTTGGCCAAAGCAAGTTTCATGGTCAAGCCCAGATTCAAGGGGTAGAGAAATAGACTCCACCTCTTAATTGGAGAACTACAAAAGCCACCTTGCAAGGGTTGTGCATGCAGGGATGGGAAGAATTGGTAGCTGTCTTCGCAATCTAGCATGCTGAATCAGCCAATTTTATACTCATCTCCTTTAACTTTTTCTGTAACCTTGGAAGGTAGGCATTCGGGCTAGTTTGGATTAGATCTCAGGTCTGACTCTAAATGAGTCCTGTTAGCCCCTCTGAATGCTAGTTTGTGTCTTTTTAATTCTTTGGAGGCTGCAGAGTCTAGGCACTCCTCTCTGAGACAAGCATCCTGATCATTTCATTCCAAACACTCATCTGCACAGATGTCATTTCACTTAGGAGGAACGAAGTGGCAGATGCATTTGGCATAATCACCATAAAGATAAGTTTGTGAGCAGTTATACATGTTTATAAAGCATACCACTATGTGCAGGAGACTTTCAGCGAGAAAGAGAAACACGCTTGTGGGAGAAAAGTAACTGAGGAAGTTTGAATACAAGGTATAAATAAAAGTTCTATAAGGTGCCTAAAAGGTACGGTAGATCACAGGCAACAGAGTCTCCTATTAACCTCATGGGAGAGCATCATCTGTGTGTAATAGACGTCACCTAAGACCAGGAGTTATAAGGCTCCTGCCTTCTCCTCACTGCTGTCAGGACCTCTAGCTGTGCCCATCTTTTCTTCCTTTGTTTTAACTCTCATCTCTAGATTCTGCTTAGACATTTGACACGATTTCCTCCTTTTCCTCACTCATGTCCCTTTTCTTACAGGAAGGCAGTACCCTCGTCCTTCTTCCGACTTGCTGTGAGCAGAGTTTATTTCTATATTATTAATAATTACTTCTCAGAGACTTCCTGCAGCACAGCCCAGCCAGCCTCCTCCCCTTTATCTCTACTGCTTCTCCTTCCCAGAATGCCCACTTCCTTCTCCTCTTTCAGGGTCTCGCTCAATTCTTACCTCTTCCCTAAAGCTCCTCAGCAACGCTGTCTTGGGACAGATTTGACCCCAACTGAGATTTTTCTCTTAACTCCCCTGGACTGGCACGAGCATTGCATTATCTGAGTCCAGGAGTGAGCCCCGTCTGCCAACAGTGGTAAGGGGACAGTGATGGCCACTGCTGCCTCCAATTCAGTCCCTCCGTGAAGACCTGTAACATAACTCCAGACCAATCAGGTGGAACCTCTCTCCTCTTGTATACTTTTAACTTATATGTTTGATGTAGGTGTCCTGCTGCTCCAACCGTAATGCAAATCCCTTGAATAAAGAGACCAAGACTTTAACTTTTTCTGTATCCCCAGTGCCTGAAACAGCCCTCTCTGTGTAGTAGGGCCTTATAGATTGTATGACCAGTCGGTGATAGTGGTGACTTGGGTGTTACCTGTGCTTTATATCAGAGCCTGCATGATTTGCTTTTCCATAAAGCAGCACTGTTCCACACTTGTTCTTAACTAGATGAATTGTGTTGCTACTTTTGAAGTGTATGTGCTCTGGCAGGATTTCTCGAACCTTTCATGTGTCTGTCTTCTATTTGCTCTTCTTTCGGTTTTTATTATTCAGTGCCACTGGGATGCTTTAGTTATTAAAACTTGTGTCTCTCAAGCACTTCTTCCTTTTACCACCTCCTGTAATCACAGGAGTGCCTAGACTCTGAAGGCTCCCAAGAATTAAAAAGACACAAACTAGCATTCAGAGGGGCTAACAGGACTCATTTAGAGTCAGACCTTAGCAATTTACTCATAAATTTCTTCCTGAATTTCTCCTGGTCGTCTTTGATCTCCTGACTGTCCTAGTGTAACATTCTCAAGTTCTCATATCTTCATCCCCAAAAGATTTCACACAGTCCCTTCTGGTCATCATTTTAATCATTTTGATTTTAAGTCTTTGTGACTTCCCTGATGATATCCAGTTTTGTGTCTGCTCAGATAATCCGAGCTAGAAATTCTCAGTAATCCTTATCTAGTCCTGTGTTCAGATTTTATTCACAACATGATGCTTGCAATTCCTTTGCAACAATTCTTCATTGGCTTAACTTTTTTTTGCCTTGGTCTCTGAGCTTTTAAGATTATCTTTTCTTGGACTGCAATTTTTATCTTTGATCTCAACACCAGTATCTGATCTGGGTTTTCTATTATTGGGGCAACCTCCAAAGCGTCTTTGATAATCTGTTAGGATGGATATTATTTGGCTCAGTCGAATTCTGCCTAGATTTTATCAGATCTTATTAGCGCAATTACTTATGACAATTATATTCTGAATATAGCTGATTTCTGCAAAGGTAACACCTGCATTCCTCATCCGTTGTTGGCTTTTCCCAACTTTATAATCATGAGGCTCTAAGTGTTTGTCTAACATTTTAAAGGGCCCCTCTCCACCATACTGGGTCAAGGCTCCAGGTGAAATTCTCATAGCTCCTATGTTTTCCCTCCTTAGCCCTTATGACAAATAAAACGACACCATTATTGGTGTAATCATTTGCTTAATGTCTATATACCCACTAGGCTTTTATGAGATAATAAGCTTTCTTTTCTTCTTCCTAGACAGGGATAAGAGACCATCAAAGGATAATAAGTTAATTCATCAAATTATCTCAAATTTAAGGTTCTCCTCCATAAAGTTTTACTGAAGCAGTTGAGTGGAAGCACAGCGTTTTGATTAAGGATGTAGGCTGGGAAACCAGACTTTGTATCCGAGTCCTAGTTTTGTCACTATTTGACACAGCAGATTCAAGGTTACATGACCTCTCTATGCCTATTCTTCCTCATCTATAATATGGGAATAATAATATTAATCTCTAGGGATTAAGTGAGTTTATATATGTAAAGCACTTAGTTGGCATTTAGCAATTACTCATAAATATGAATGTGGTTGTGTTTTAATTGTTATTATTATGCTAATACTAATGGTGCCTTGTATTGTCTATCTTCTCTCTTCATTTCAAGGTGTTCTGTAAAAATTACAGTTTTTCCATAAAAAATCACCATGAGTTTGAAGTGTTGCCATCTCAACTTGTCTGAGAAGCACTGTTTGTCCTTGCACAAAAGGGGTGTAAGTATGTCCAAGGGAAGGGGACGCACATTCTTTGCCTTGCCCAAGGTCCACACTCCTAGAAAGGCATTCTTTCCAAATATAGGCAACAGAAGGTGTACCTGGCCTCTTCTTTCCATTTTGAATGAGGTTAGGTGCTGGCTCCAGACTAGGGGAAAAACTCAGTTGCACATAGAAGAGTTTGAGGTAAGTAAGAGTTAATAATAACACCAACGCAAAGATATCATGAAGTTGAAGCTGGAGTCAGCACTCTCTTTCCAACTTAAGCTCTTTACCCCTTTGGTTCTCCCTCCAGGACAGCCTATCCTGGATGCCCTCTCAAAAAAGGCACTCTTGAGTATCATCATGTCACTCCTCTACTTTCTCCTTCCTCTCACCCAAGGTGGCAAGGATCCAGTGCTATCACAAAAGACCTTGCTCTCCAGAACAATCATATCCCACTGTCTTTGCCCACCTCACTTAATTCCCTGGTCAGAGAAACCTGAGGTCTTCCTGCCTGCTCCAACACACACACACACACACGCACGCACGCACACACACACCCCATTCTCACTCTCTCTCCCATTTTTAGAGTCTCACCAGGGCCAGGTTCTCTATGCCTTATGATAAGTTCCTGAGCAACTAATTCATACTTTTGGAGAAAGAAGAGTATTAATGGTTAATTTTAGGGGCTTTGGATCCAGGAAGACCTGAGTTGGAATGCCACTTTAGACACAAATGTTGTAACTGGGCAATTGCTTACCATCTTTAGGCCTCTTTCTTCTCCTTTGAAAATAGGGATGTCAATCCTATTTCAGAGGGTCGTTGGAATAATTAAACAAGATATGCGTACAGCACTTAGAACAGGCCTGGTTTACAGTAAACAATGAATAAATGGAAGTGATTATTGATGTTTTTGTACTAATCAGAAGAGTTTAGAGTAAATAGTTCCTCCCCTCACCTCCTCTCCCTCTGTCTAATTCTGTCTTCTCTGCCTGATAAAATAACTTGTTTTATGGATACAATGCCTTGTAATTCGATGCCCAGAATCCCAAAGTAGGGATTCTATTAGTAAAAGTCCAGCCTAGTGAGCAGTTTGGTGAACTAGCATGAGCAACAAGAGGTCTAGACTCCAATTCCTGCTCTGGGGCTTACAAGCCAGGCAGTTTGGGGCAAGTCATTAGCCCCTGAAGGCTATTAATTTCTTCTGTAAAAAGAATTGGGATAAGATGGACTTGTAGTTTCATTCTGATTTTTATATTTTATGGTTCTATATGAAAAGGTTTTTCTCTGAATGAATACTTTCATTAATACTTAAAAAACCTCGACTGATGTATTTTTTCTTCTGAGACCTCTTATTGCATAGCTTTATCTTGACTCACATTTTTTTTCCACACGCAAAAGTGGTAGTTGAAGGTGGACTGTGGAGTTGGTCATTCTAGGTCTGGACTTCAGTACCACCACTTGGGTTTTGACCTCTCTGAGTTATTTAACTTCTCTGAGGCTCAGTGGTCTCATCTGTCTAATGAGGATAGACAGAGGGTAGATGTGAAGATGAAAGGAGGCAGAATTCTTAGACCATATGACCTCGAAGGCTATAGTTTGATTGCCCTGTGGGACATTAACCAGTTTTGTCTATAACTTGGCAAACTTATTTCAGAATGTCTTTTCTCATGGACTCTGAATACCTAATTACTATCTTCCTGACTTCTTCATTAATTAGTGAGTCGAATAGAATCTTTCACATGTGCTTCATTCTATTTTTTATATAAGAATGCTGTTTTTTAACTTTTTGAAAATTATTCTTTGACTGCCTTCAGACACTCTCCTCAGTAGACCGACATTGGTGAAACTCACTAGAAATGCTGATTAAGTTACTGAAAAAAAGAAAAATGATCGAGATTTGCATTTTCACACTTTCTGCCTGATTCTTCCCTATGTCACTTAGCCAAAGCCAAGCCCTACAAGGGTTAAGGTGGGGAAAATCCCTTGGAGGAATCTCTACTTATTGGAAAAAGAAATGAGCAAAAAGCAAGATGAGCCTGGCAGAAAGAGATACTTTGCTTATGGCCTTTACGTTTATGACTAGCAAGATAATGAAGGAAGGTACTTCTGAAAGCTTTATGTCAGTTTTAACGGCCCCTCAAGCACTGAGAAAGATAATAGTCAATGGATGGTGTCCATAAGGATTTTTTCTCCTTCTCCCCTGACAGCCATTGACAGGATCATTTTGTATTTGCAACTGCTGTCACTGAAGCGTGCAGAAAAGGCCCTGTAAGGCCAGGAGGATGAGGGTTACTTCCCTGCAAGGATCTCTATTGTCATCACTATGGCAATAATAGTTACTATAATTTTCATTCTGCTTTTCTATAGAGTGTCGACTTTGTGGAGCTTAAGGCTATGGGATTCGGGTCACATAAAATCACACTAGCATAAAATCACGCTTTGTTATCTTGCAAGAGTATTTTTTTAACCGTAAAGAAAGCCTATGCAACAATATTAAAATAATTGCCAATGCAGGTCTCTTGACTAATATAATTATTTATGGGATGCTAATAGCTTTTCAGACGCTTTCAGATACAGTGTCAATTTGACAGCAGTTTTTTCTCTCTCTGTTTGGATTGTTAGACCACTGCCAGTTTTTCTCCCCAAGGACAAGGCTTATCATTGGGGGGTGGGGGTGGGGAATGTAAATTAATTGGAAATCAGCTCTCAGGCGTCGTCCGGTAGTTTCTCTTTATTATCTGCAATTAAATCATAAGGACAGGAACCATGCCTTCTATTTCACTTGTATGCACCCTCATCTCCTAGCATCGCGCTCTGCATAAATTTCAACGGTACTAGCTTTCCTACAGTCAGCTTTAGAGACATTAGACACTTCCAAAGTACGACTCTGCGGAAAGAGCCCTTTGACAATGAAGCGGGAACGTGGCGCACCTGCGATCCTAGCGTGGGATGACAAAACTCTAAGAGGGGTCTCAGGGTAGGGAGGAAACAGCGGGAGACAAAGAAAGGGGGTATAGCGAAAAGAGGTGAAAACAAGAAAGAGAAGCGAACAGAACGGACCAAAGAGAGAAAAATAACAGAAGAGGCTGAGAAAAAGAAAAGTGAAGCGGAGCTCCCAATGCCCCGCCTGCAGAAGGCGAGCTCGCGCGGAGGAGACTACAGGCCCCAGAATCCCCCGCGGTTCCCCTTGCCGGGGGGTCAGTCTCCTAGGCAACCCCGCTAAACAAGATGGCGACCCCCAAGAGGGCTCTCCTGAGGACCAGAGCTTCCTCTCTCCTGAGAGGCTTGGGCAGATCCCGAACTGGAGCCCGATCGTTACAGTTTCATTCAGAAAAAGAGCGTCAGCCTTGCTGGCCTTCTTTTCCCATGGGGCAGAAGACGAAAGGCAGGTCTAACATAGCCTCCTCCCACCTGCTCCAGCAGCTCATGCACCCGGATCAGGAGCTGGACGTGGACGGAGACGAAGACCAGAGCGAGGGCGAGGCGGGATCCGAGGAGTCCTCAGAGTCCGAAATGCTGAATTTGGAGGTGTGTCTTCCCCCCGACTCCTCACTCCCTGGCTTCCTCGTCCAGCCGTCAGGCCCTGCTACTTCAGCAGCAGCTCCCTGATGCACCCCCACCAGCCCGAAGTTTCCCACACCTTGTCAGGCTCTCTCGCCTCCAGGAACGCCTCTTCCCCCACTTTTCTTCCCCTGTCTGTTACCCCATTTTCTCACCCCCTGCCTGAAATAGCTCTAAATATCTCCTTTCTTTTTTCATTAACACATTTGATTTCTTATGAGTCAAGTTAACACAGCGTCACTTTGAAAGAGTGTCTAGATAATTGTCTGGGAATTATGGCTTTAGCTTTTTCAAAATTATACTTTGACAGTCTTGTGAATAGGCAGAGTTCATCTCTGACATTGCCAGCACCTGTTGCCCATGGCTATGACATACTTCCACACTCTTCCTCAGTTTTAGTGCCGTCAGCCTCTCTCCAGGGAAAATAATAATAATAATAATAATCCTCTTTTGAAAGTGCTTCTTCAAAGACTAAGTGACTTAAAATTTGAATACATTACTTCTGTCAGGGGCATATGCCTTATACAAGCAACATGCACACACACCAGAAAAGAGCCCTAGAATGTTCAAACAGTCAGCTCATTGTGGGAGTATTTTAGGATGTGGGGAATGTTTCCATCATCCCACCTGTATTGACTGGGATGGCGGCTTCACGTTTCACGTAACTGCTGATTCGATTCCCTCCTTTCTACAATACCTCTTCTGACCACCGCACAATTCCTCTTCTTTCTTACGCTTATTGTCGTCCTTTTCCTTTCTTAGTCCACTGCTGTCTTCTTGTCCTTTTTCACTTCTCATCACATCCCTTTTTTCTCTTGGCTTCCAATAAATTACTTTCTTTCAGAAGCGTAATTTAATTTGCTTCCTTTCTATTTTATTTATTTGTTTTTTGAGATGGAGTCTCATTCTGTCACCAGGCTGGAGTGCAGTGGCGTGATCTCCGCTCATTGCAAGCTCCACCTCCTGGGTTCAAGCGATTCTCCTGCATCAGCACCCTGAGTAGCTGGGACTACAGGTGTGTGCCACCACGACCAGCTAATTTTTTTTTTTTTTTTAGTAGAGACGGGGTTTCACCGTGTTAGCCAGGATGGTCTCAATCTCCTGACCTCGCGATCCGCCCACCTTGGCCTCCCAAAGTGCTGGAATTACAGGCATGAGCCACCGCACCCGGCCTAATTTGCTTCGTTTCAATACACTGTTAGGTTCTTCTCTTTGTCTTGGCTGCCAGGAAACTTAGATTCAATAGTTTTTCTTAATTTCAAAGTTTTCTTTATGTTTTCTCTCCCCTTTCCTTTTCTTTGACAGTATAAATTGCATGAAATTCTTTTCAGAAGTAAATATAATGTAGAGAAGTAGAATATTTTCTTTTCTTCTTTCTTTCTCTTTCTTTCTTTCTTCTCCTTCCTTCCTTCCTTCCTCCCTCCCTCCCTTCCTGCCTTCCTTTCTCCCTTCTTGCCTTCCTGCTTTCCCCTCCTTCCCTCTTTTCCTTCCTTCCTTCCTCCCTCCCTCTCTCTCTTTCTTTCTTTCTTTTTTCCTATCTTCTCTCCCTTCCTTCCTGCCTTCCCCTCTGTCCCTCTTTCTTTTCCTTCCTTCCTTCCCTTCCCTCCCTCTCTTTCTTTCTTTCTTTTTTCCTTCCTTCCTCCCTTCCTTCCTTCCTGTCTTCCTCCCCTCCCTCTTTTCCTTCCTTCCTTCCTCTCTCTTTCTCTCTTTCTTTTCCTTCCTTCTCTTTCTTTTTTTTCTTTCTCTTTCTTTCCCTCATTCTTTCTTTCCTCCCTCCCTTCCTCCCTCCCTCCCCTCCACTCTCTCCTTCCTGCCTTTCTTCCCCCTCCCCTCTCCTTCCCTCTCTTCCCTCCCCACTTCCCCTCCCCTCCCATCCTCTCCCTTCCTCTCCTCTTCTCTCCTCTTCTCTTTCTTTCACAGGGTCTTACTCTGTCACCCAGACTGGAATACAGTGGTGCAGTCATGACTCACTGCTGTCTCAACCTCCTAGGCTCAAGTAATCCTCCTGCCTCAGCCTCCTGAGTAGCAGGGACTACAGGTGTACATCAGAGCGCCTGGCTAATTCTTGTATTTTTTGTAGAGACAGGGGTCTCGCCATATTGCCCAGGCTGGTCATAATCTCCTGGGCTCAAGCAATCTGGCCACCTCAGCCTCCCTAAGTGTTAGTGTTACAGGCATGAGCCACTGTGCCCAGCCTAGGATATTTTCAGTGCTCTCATTCTGTGATATTCTTCTGGTTTCCCCTCTTTGCATCTTTGCATCTATTCACAGTCACCTTTTCTCTTTGAGGCCAAACATGTTTCTGTGTTACGCCTGTTCCCTTTCACATACTCCTTTCCTCATTTGTCCTATTTCTCCTTATTCTCCCCTTTCTAACCTGCAGTGTCTTCTGTTACTCTGATTCTTCTATTAACCACTTGGGTTCCCCTTCCTTTGTAATGTCCTTCTGTTCACTTTCAACATTTTGCCGGTTTTTTTTTTTTCTCCATCCTCATCCTCCATTTTGTCTTTCCCCTTTTTTTACTTCCTTCTACGTGAGCTAGTTCCCATTAGTTATGCTTAAAGTTGACCATAGAAAGCTATTAATTATTCTGTTCATTATTACTTCTTTTGTCTTTTGTTGATTTACTTTCTATCTTTAACAGTGACTATTGCAAAACTCTAGTGGTGTTTTTGCAACTTTGAGATGTTTGTATGGTTTCCACCAGCTTCCCCCCCAGAGGAATTCACAAATGAACCACCAGTATATTTTGTTATTCTAATTAACACATAGCTCTTTGGCTGTGGGGTTCATTAGCACTATTGTTAATCTGTCTTCAGTATGCCATTAACAAACCATAGAAGGGGTTGACATGAACTAGCTATTCGTTTTTGGCTTATAACACACTTGTGGAACAGGTTCATTATTTCTTCCATTTATATTCTAAATATTAATTTTGTGTTTTTATTCTATTTTGGCTTTTCGTAGTATTGCATACATATTAATATGCTAAATAAACTGAAACAAAGTTTTAAAAAGAAACATTTGGAAATTCATGTTCAGTGATTTATTATTCCCATCTTAGCCTGTTATTCCCAGCTTATTCCCAGCTTAGCACCTTTGCAATGCTATGATGGTCACAATGATTATTGAGTGCCTTTAATACAATATGCCTTAAACCTCAGAAACCCTTATGAAGTAAGGGAGGCAGTATGGACCACCTGTTCAAAACACTGCTGTTGGAATCAAAGATTTGTGTTTGAGGCTTGATTCAGCCTTTTGTTAGTTGTGAGATCTTGAGCAAGTTACTTAACCTCTCTCATTGTTAATGTGGGAATTATAATAATACTTAAACAATTGTGAGAATTAAATGAGATCCTATATGTTAAACGCTTATCATAATATATTTTGATACAGTTAATAATACAAATAGTAACTTACATGTTTTTATCTGCTAACTACAACCCATTAAGTGATTTGATTAATTTAGCCTTCATTGAACAAGCATTTACTGAATGATTGCTATGCAGAAAGCACTCTTTGACTGTACAGAGCAGAAGTTTCTAGGCCCAAAAATTGATGCATGAAAAACACTTCTTTTCAGTCCCTTAATATGTGTAATAATACCTACTCCTGGGATAGTTAGGAACATCAAATTTAATAAGAAACTCTATATTTAAAGTTCTTACTATAGTGTCTCATACAGAATAGACTCTCAAAAAATTATGGCTGCAATAAATAATAACAGTAATGGTAGAAAAAGATGAGAACATGATTGAAGACATACATGGTCCCTGCTCTCAAAGCGACATAAGAATGTGAGTAAATAATAGCAATTCAGCATACCTGTAGTATGTCATACAGAGATGAGTACAGCTGACACCTGGATTGCAGGGACATTGAAGACTTCAGGGGAAGGAGACTCTTGCCTGGGTGGAGAGGTGGTGTGTGGGCAGGCAGGTGGCAGCTTTTCCTAGTGATGAGTTACAGGTGAGAACAGAAGAAGCCTCCTAGGTAGGGGTGAGATTGTGGAGGGCACTGTGATACCGTAGGAACATGGACTTGGGTCTCTACACAGTGGGGAACTGCTCTGTTGGCCAGGTGGTATTAGATTGGAGGATGGTAATACTGGAGGCAAGGAGATCAGTGAGAAGATTCTAGCAAAATCCAGGGGGCAGTGAGAAGAGCTTGGATTAAGGCAGTGGCAGTGGGAATGGAAACTAAAGATAAAACATATTCAAAGTATTTAAGATGGTTCAGTTACAAACTAAATATTAGAAGTCTAGGATGACTGTTAGGCCTATGGCATGGTCTCGGGTAATATTAAGGCTGTTGTCTATCATAGGAATCAGGGACAGATGGAGCTATTTGTTAAGGAGTTGGATATATGAACCATATGACTGGGAATCAGGGCAGGGATCTCAGAGTAGGAGGCATGGGAATTATCACCACTAGATTCTGGGAAATCATCCCGGAAGGAATAGGAGGGAAAAGACCATAAATAGAACCATAAAGGTACAGATACTAAGGGTATTTAAGCGGTAGGCAGATGAAGCAGGGAAGAAAACTGGGAAGGACTGGTAGAAGTAGGAGGAGAAAGAAGACCTATATGATAGGGAAGCCAAGAGTCTGAAGAACATGATGACCAGGTGCAGTGGCTCACGCCTGAAATCCTGACACTTTGTGAGCCAGAGGCAGGAGGATAGCTTGAGGCCAGAGTTTGAGACCAGTCTGGGTAACATAGTGAGACCCCATCTCTATAAAAGATTTTTTAAAAAATTAGCCGATGGATCATAGTGGTATGCACCTCTAGTCCCAGCTACTTGGGAGGCTGAGGCAAAAGGATCACTTGAACCTAGGAGTTCGAGGCTGCAGTGAGCTATGATCATGCCACTGCACTCCAGTCTGGGTGACAGAGAAATACCTTGTCTCAAAAGAAAAAGAAAAAAAAGAAAAAGAAGAAGATGGGAATGGGTTACGCTACAAATAGGTTGTGGGAAGAGGTCTAAAAAGTGCTCCTTCATTTTGCCTGTTTGAGGGTCATTGGAGACATTGGCCCATGTGGTTTTTATGAGGTGGGTGAATAGGAGGCTAAGTGAAGTTGAAGACTAGTTGGGAGGCGAGGAAAGAAGAACTAAGGCATAAAAATCAAACAACTCTAGAGAAGATTGGTTATTAAAGGAAACTCTAGTTTATAGCTAAAGGAACCTGCAGAACTGAAGAGAGCCTCTGTAGGACAGAAGCGTCTGACACATTTGTATGGCTGGGGTGGGAACGGTAGAGAGTGGTGGGTTCAAAACACAGACGAAAGGGGGCAAAAATGGTCCCTGAGGAAAGAGAAGGGGGTGGGACCCTGAGTAGAGAGAAGGCACAGTCTTCCTCTAAGAGCTGAGTGAGAAGCATTAGGACGGGTGCTCCTAGGAAGCTGAGAGGCTTAACATCTGAGAGCTTCCACTTTGTCTCAGAAGTAGAAGAGAAGGGCATTAGTGGAGAAGAGGGCAAAGGAGTTGAGGCACTGCACAGCTTGAGAGTGATGGAGAGCTGGGTTAGTCAAGAAGGGGAGTTGAAAAGGGGCTGATGAAGAACTGGAGACTTTCATAGCAAAGAAGCCCAGCTGAAAGTCAGCTTTACAGGGTCTCCAGGATGCAGGGTTGTGGGGTCTTCTCCAGCCCACTCAGCAGCTAGGGGGCAGAAGAGGTGCATTCATTCATTCAACCCATGTTTGAGCACTCACCATGTGCGAGCCACTGTTTGCCTCCTTCACACTTAGGCTTCAGCCGTCCTGAACCTTCATCGTTCTCTCAATAGGCCATGCTTGCTTTTGCCTTTGGGATTTTGTACATGCTGCCCCTTTTGCCTGTAATACTATTTCTTGGCTCGCTCTTCAGCTTTATCTTCCCTTTGGCCAGAGTAACTCACAATTTGGGTCTCAATTGAATTGCTCTCTCCTAGGAAGATTTTGCTAACCTCTTACTCCACCCTGGTACTGACACACAATAGGGGCCCTGCTCATAGTCAGCAGACACTGCTTATCTCTATTATACTATTTATCAAATCCAAAAATTGTTTGCATACTTGTCTGTCTCCCAGACTGAACTGTAAATCCCTTATAGACAGGCACCATATCTGTTCACTGATTCACTGTGTCTTATCCATTGAGCCAAGCAGAGTGGCTGGCATGTGCTGGGTATTCTATAGATTTTTTTTTTCCCCTGATGAATGACGAACGTGACTCAGTGCTGCCTCAATGCAGCAGTTGATTGTGAACTTGATTCTGATTTGTATATGGATGGGGTAGTTGTAACCAGGGGACAAGGATCAGAGACTTGAAGATAGAGAGAAATTGAAATTGCCTATGGGGCCAGGTGCGGTGGCTCATGCCTGTAGTCCCAGCACTTTGGGAGGTGGAAGTGGGCTGATCGTTTGAGCCCAGGAGTTTGAGATCAGCCTGGGAAACATGGTGAAACCCTGCCTCTATAAAAAAAATGATAAAAATTAGCCAGCCATGGTGGCACATGCCTGTAGACCCATCTATTTTGGAGGCTGAGGTGGGAGGATGGCTTGAGCCTGGGAGGTTGAGGCTTTGAGCTGAGATCACAACACTACATTTCAGCCCAGGTGACAGAGCGAGACCATGTCTAAAAAAAAAAAAAAGAAAAAAGAAATTGCCCATGGGCTACCCAGTAGGGAAGAGAGTATAGTTAGACGGGAACAGATAGACTCTGAGAAAGGTGTCTATCTGTGAACAGACTGGAGATTTTGTTGTGGTCAGTGAACAAGTTCAACAGGTGCTAGATAGGTTGAAGGATAAGCAATTGTGGGATTAGAGTGGAACACTGGGGTCTGAGGTTTCCAGGGTGGAGCAGTTCAGCATGGTGACTAGGTCCAGGGCATGGCCGTGAGAGTAAGCTGTCTGGAGCTGAGGCAGTAAAGAATTGTGCATGTATGCATGTGCTGGGAATAGGGTGTTGGATGGCCATCCATAGGGATTCTGAAGCCACTCAAGGTAATGACAGGAGCTTGAAAATGACCAAAGATCAGAAGGAGAAGACATGATACTGCCAAATGTCAGGAACCTCAGGAGGTGTGAGGAGGTTATTGTGCAGAGTGCTGCCTTCTCCAAGGAAAAATGGTGACAGTGTTGCTCATCTCCATGTCAGTGGCTAAGTTGAAAAATAAGCATCCACCTGCTAGACGTGAAGATGCAGTGTCTTCATATTTCCAGGAAATGGATGAACTTCAGAGGGCTAGGTGGAAAGTTTGGAGGGAAGGTAACATTCCTTCCCGGCCTTATGTAATAAATTAGGACTTCATTTAGAAAAGTAAATGTGTTTTGCCCATTTTGTGAACAGGCTGATTGGCATAGATGAGTGAAACATTAAGATGCAGAATTTCTGACTTCATCAATTGATAGTAACAAAAATCGTCATCTATTGGGAACACTGTGTTGCACATACTGTGCTGTGAGTTTTATATCCATTTTTTTCCTTTCTCTAAAAATATTAAAAGAAGGTGCAGGGATGGAATGACTTTCCCTCTACTCTCCTGGCTTTTATAGCTGGGTCTACAAAATAAACTGACAACAGGTGGATTAACAGGAGAAAAGGTATTATACATGTATTAAGTTTTAATAAATGTTTAATGTTTGTGGGGGACATTGCAGGAAAAAATAAAAGTGAATAATCAAAAAAGCAGTGAGATTTTAGATGTTATGTACCATCTCAATAGGAGAAGGGGAGAAGGGATTCTGGTCACTTAGGGGAGAGTAAATGCTTTTTAGGGAATAAATAGTCTCTTAGAAAAACAGACGTGAGGTATGAAAGTTTGTGACAAAGTCTTTCTGAGTGTGACATTGACTTCTGGTCTCCTCTCCTGAGTGGGTAAAAGTCATTCTTCTGTGTTTGATGAAACCACCAATGGGGAGGAATTTAGGACAACTGAGTTTCTTTTGGAGGATCTGCCTTTAGGCAGATAAAGGGAGTTCAGAAAGAGCCTTTCCCTGCGTTTGCTGTTTTTCAAGTGCCTTCAGCTCAAAATAATCAATATACCAACGTGGCATATTTTAGAGCGACATGTCCTGAATTTCTTCAAAGGTAATAACATTTCCTATTTATAGCTGAAAACTACAAGGCTCAGTGAAAACTTTACCTCTCCAAAGTCACACATCCAAAATGGCAGGGCTAGGGTTCAAGCCACGCCTGCCCAATTCTGAAGCCATGTGCTGCCTCCCCGTTGGTGGTATTTACTTCCCTGAATCAGTGGAAACTTGCCGGGAAAGAAACTCTTTATAATAGCACAAGCCTACATGCGTATGTCGTCAGTACCTACAGCCGGAGCAGCACTGTTGATTCCTGAATTCATATAGAGGACTTAGAAAAAGGATATTTTGCCATTGTAGTCTATATGCTAGTCATGGTTAGTTATGTTGGTGTGACTGATGTGATCACTATGTTTTGAGTCCTCATGTTGATGTCAGTGTTGGTCATTATGGAGCTGAAAGCAGCACAAACATGATACCGACCTACCTGTTATCTCTTTTGTCTGTCATTGTTGGAGGAAGGGCATGTCAGGGTGCCATTGGTCCATGTGATGTCTATAGACCAAGGGCCAACCTTCTTATGGAAATGATCATCACCTTTTTAATAATCTTGTACATTTTATAAATCTAGCAACATTGACTAATAGGAAGTGAACTGAAGGACCTGTTTTCTCCAGCACGAATACCAGATTAAGAGAAATAATTGCCTTAATTTGATGTAACCATCCTTTAGGGTGTGGGTAAGCAGTCAAATGCAGTGGTTAGGGCAGTTTTGGAGAATTGCCCTGGGACTGGACAGATTGGGATTTTCATTCCAGCTCTGTCACATACTATCTGTTTAGTTTCAGGCAAGTTAACCTCCAAACCCTAATTCTTCCGTCTGTAAAGTGGAGATAAGAGTACCTATCTCAATGTTGTCCAAAGGATTCAATGAGTTCATCCATTGAGAGCTGTTAGTGCAGTGTCTGGAATAGAGAACTGCTCAATACCACCACTGATACTACTGTTTCTACTGCTACAGTGTTCACTCAACTTTGAATGCCTAATGTAAGTGACCACCTGAAAAAACCAGTGCCAATGAAAACATTGATTTGGCAGATAGTTATTTAATTATATGTAATACGTATATGTTATCAACACAGAATTTTTTGGGGGCTTGGTAAATTTTGGAGGGCTCAGCTCCTGGGTATAAAATATACTAAATAAGTGTTGGATATGACAAGATAGATTGTTTCTTTTCTAATGAGAGTCTTTTCTTTGTCTACCTTTCTGGGTGTTTTACAGGAGGAATTTGATGGGGTCCTGAGAGAGGAGGCCGTGGCCGAAGCACTCCATCACTTGGGGCGCTCAGGCTCTGGGACTGAGCAAGTCTACCTCAATCTGACTTTGTCAGTGAGTATGACAAAATCTCCGTTGGCTGGCTACAGCTTGACACTGGCTAGACCATATTCATTTTCTTCCGTACTCATAGCTTTTGTGATGGCAGAAAATCTTGGAGCCTCGCATTCGACGGAGACTGTTGATAAGAGCTATTTATGTAAATATTAGACTCCAGAGAGCTCTGACCAATCCAGTAATCAGCCCCCCAAATTTCTTAGTTTTCATTCTCTTGGCACTCTATTTCTTTCATCTTAAGTAGTCTGTATTATAGTAATCAATGCTTTCTTTCCAGGAGGTTGAATTTGATTCTGTAAAACCAATCAAAGACTAAGAATTTTCTCTCTGATCAGTGGAAGAAGCACTAAACTTTATATCTGAATCCAAGGGAACAAAGTATTTTGATATTGACTTTCCCCACTAAGTATGTCAAGAAATAAGAGCCTTTGAGCTATATCTTACTACCATTAAAGAAAAAAATCTATTATTATTCATCAGTTTTTAAGATTTCAGTACTCGTCATAGAGTAGCACAAAATCTTGGCTTCAATTTTATCAGAAGAGAAGCTGTAAGAGCAAACTACTGGGAATACTTGCTTCTTTCCTCATTTTGTTTCTCTGTAGTCCTAGGAAAACAATTTAAGTCGTTTTGCCTCCTTATATTGTAAAGCATTAAATAGTCATTGGAGATCCACAGAGTAAATTTAGGTACATATGAGAAAAAAAAACGCACATTGAAATTTTACCATGGCACCATGATTTGGCGAAAGGGTATATATAATTCACTGTAAGCCTGTTCTATCTTGGATTTGAATGAGTAAGCTATGCAAGAAATGTTAAGCTGTTTTCACCTTTGCTAGTTCCATGGGCATGTCCTTCAAGGTCAGCATATTAAAACAGTAATCTTTTTCTATTTTCACTTTATAACATTTTATGGATGACTCAGTCAGTCAGGCAATAACATACAGGGAACACCCTGTATGCATTGCACTGTGTTCAATGCTGGAATATGGTATATAATTCCAGCAGCCAATGCATCCCCACACAAGCCCCTTTCAATCAATATTCTACTTATGTAGGTACTGCTATGCCTTAAATTGATCTACCCCAAAAAGCAATCCTTTAAATCTTATTTCAGCTGGATGGACTGAAGCTTAATTTATTTTGCCACTGACCTCCTTACATTTGAGATATTACACGTTGAATTACTTTGACTTAATAACCTGTCTTACTGAATACACTTTCTTAGAGTTGCCTGGTTTGGTGATTTTTTTTTTTCCTTTATGTCTTACTTATGTTATATGTTATTTTTTTACTTTCTCTTATTACTTGTGTACATATCTTCTCTTCTACCAAAGTCATAAGTTTCTTAAGGGCACAGTATAGCTCTTTTCCATCATTGTATTTTTCATCATGCCAAGCACAATGCCTTATACATAGTAAATATTCGGTAAGTTTTTGTTTATTATTACTGTTCTAGCAGCCTTCATTAAGCAATCACTATTATTCTATATGAGAACCTGCTTATAATGACTCTTCATTGGTTTGCTTTTTTTCTGACTCTGACATCACGACATAAAACAGTCATAGAAGTCTTTGTTCCACTCAACCGAGTTCCACTCAACCGAGTTCCCCTCAACCTCACTTGAAGTTGACTAGAATCAAGATTTCCTGAAAAGAATTTTGGACAAGGATTCAAGAGACTTAGATACTGCTTCTCTGTCACTCACTTGCTGTGTGATTTCAGGCTATTAACATACCTCTCTGTACCTCACACCCCTCATCTCTAAATTGGGAGTAAGCGGCCCTACAGATTTCACAGCTGTGTTTGATCAGATGCGATTATTGTGAAAGAGCTTTGAAAATGAACCCGGTGAAAGTGTAGGTAGTATTGTTATTAATGATCTCCTGATGAGCTGTGAATTCTCTTTAAAACTTCATTTAAATTCTAGACATTTTTTTCTTTTCTTCTACTAGATAAAGGCCTTGTCTTTATTGCTATTGTGTGATTTATTAAAAGAAAAAAAAAAGACTCTGTTCTAATGGTCTCCATGAACACTGCTTTAAATTGGCCTTTCATGTTGTATTTGTTTTTGCTAACAACACTAACATTACTAAGCTATTACTTTCTTCAAAGGAAGGGCTTTTTTTTTTTTTTTTTTTTTTTTTTTTTTTTATGGCATCTGTTTTGAGATCCTATTAGTAGCAGGCTTCAGATTTTGTTCTCTCACTTCTATACTTGTGAAAGAAATTCTGGATTTCTTTCCATCAACAGTTATTGCAAGAAGGCTGAGTAGTAACCTGATAAAGCAACATTAAGGTCTTTTATCTTTTATTTTCTCAGGGTTGTAATTTAATTGATGTTAGCATTCTCTGTGGATATGTTCACCTACAGAAGTTGGATCTTTCAGTGAATAAAATTGAAGGTATGTAATTGTCATTCTAGATTGATCACTGAATTTTCTGAAAACTTAAACGTTGCAGTAGGTAATATGGTTTAATAATACCAAACTTGATATAACTAATTTGTGTATCAATTTACATATTGATCCTTTGCTTTCCATGCAAGAAAGGCACCGATAACTGATGAGAGAGAAAAAGGCACAGATCTGCAATATTATGATGTGGCTGAGATGCAGTCAATGATATTTAAGACTAGGAGATGGAATGTTGGCTTTATTTTTTCCTTTTAAGAGATCGATCATTACTTCTTCAATGCTCCCTGAATATTTAATGATTTCTTTTCTTTTCCTCTGTTAGTTACTCAGTGCAGATGAATTAGTCTTTTTTTTTTTTAATGGATTCTTTTCTTTATTTTACTTTTGATTTATATTTTATTGCATTCCTTATTTTGCATTTTTAAAATCTTATTTTTAAAATTAAAAAAAAATTTTTTTTTTAGATGGAGTCTCACTCTGTTGCCCAGGCTGGAGTGCAGTGGCATGATCACAAATCTCTGCAACCTCCACCTCCTGGGTTCAAGTGATTCTCCTGCCTCAGCCTCTGGAGTAGCTGGGATTACAGGTGTGCACCACCACGCCTGGCTAATTTTTTGTATTTCTAGTAGAGATAGGGTTTCGCCATGTTGGCCAGGATGGTCTTGAACTCCTGACCTCATGTGATCTGCCTGACTCAGCCTCCCAAAGTTCTGGTATTACAGGCATGAGCCATCACACCCAGCCATCTTATTTTTGAGACAGGGTCTTGCTCTATCACCTTGGCTGGAGTGCAGTGGCGTGATCACGGCTCACACAGCCTTGACATCCTGGGCTTAATCAATTCTCCCACCTCAGCCTCCTGGATAGCTAGGACTACAGACATGCCACCATGCCCAATTTTTTGTATTGATTGTACACGTGGGGTTTCACCATGTTGCCCGGCCTGGTCTTGAACTCCTGGGCTCAAGCGATCTGCCTGCCTTGGCCTCCCAAAGTGCTGGGATTATAGGTGTGAGCCACTGTGCCTGGGCCTACATTTTGTGTTTTAAATCTGTTAGCTCTTTTATCCTTATTATTGAGCACCAGAGATTCACAGATACATATTTTTCATTCTTTTTTTGCTGTCTTTGTTTAGTTGATTCTTTCAACTCTAACTGCACCATTTGTAGTTCTATATAATTTATTTGTTATGACACCTTGTTCACATTTAATGAAATTAGTCCTACCATTGTCAAATTTTCTTCAAAGCTTGATCCTTGTTTATGTTTTTCTGATCTTATTTGAAGTTGACAGTGTACAGTGTTTTTCTTTAGATTTCTAGGGAAGTGAGCAAATCATTACTTCTGACCTGCTTTCTTCACTGATAATCTTTCCACTTGCTTCTTTTGCCTGCCTTTTTTTATGACAAATAAATGTTGCTGATATGTCTTCTCTGTTTGATTTTGTTTTTTTCCCCCCTTCTAGGACCCTAATAATTAAAGTCCCCTTTTTAACGATTAAGAAATATTCTAGCCCGTTTTCATTCTTAAAATGCTACTGTTTTTGAAAGACTTTTAATTATTTTTTTTTCCAGTTTTCTAAAGCTTTATTATGGAAAATTACAAATATGTGCATACATAGAATTTTGGAATGAATATTTGGGTTCAACAATTATCAGTCCATCTATATACCTTCCTGCCCCGCTTCCCCAGGGTTATTTTAAAGCAAATCTCAGATGGTCCTCTCATCAGAAGGCCGTGAGTTTTCTAGTGTTTCTGGCAGGAGCACTTGGCCTACTCCATACCTCCGAGGTTGTTTCCATTTGCCGGTTAGGAAATCGCGGAGTGGTGGGGGCCTTGCCAATGCTCAGTGCTGACAACAGGAGCAGGGAGCCCACAGTTACGCTCCAGGCGTTCCTCTTCAGCCGGGTCAGTACTCATGAACCTTGGATGGCACATTTCACTAGTTCATCAACTGTTTGAAAGCCTCCTGTGTGTAAGGTACAGCGTATTTTTCTTTTTGTGGTGACAGCCTCACTGGTCTCCGGGTGTAGGCCAAACTTCAGACTGCGTCCGAATCACCTGGCAGCCCTGATAACACAGATTTCTGGGCCCCACTCTCAGGGTTTCTGATTCCGTAGGTTTGGGGTGGGGCCTGGGAATTTGCGTTTCGAACAAGCTCCTGCATGAGGCTGATGCTGCTGGTCCGGGACCACACGCTGAGAATCAGTGATGGAGACACGAGGAGCTCCTGCCCTCTGGTGGGCAAGGAGGTCACTGCATTGATAGGGACCACAGGCCAGCTCAAGTTCAAAGTCCAGCAACCCAGACCAGGGACTTTTTTCTGTCTTGATATGAAAACACTGGCTATGTACAGTGTGTGAAATGCACTCACCATCTCTTTGTCTCTAGCTAAGTACTAGCTGCTGCCTCTACTTCAAGAAGGATCTCCATTTACCTGCCCACAGAAAGATCATCATTCATGAGGGTCTGGGTGTCCTGTGAAGTTAGTAGAGTTGAGACCACTACTGGCAGACATGTAGCTGAGCTCAGCGTGGACAAATTGATACCAATTGGAAAGCAATCACAGTTTCTCCTTAGATTTCCTCAAAGAGTTCTTCCTTGATTTGCTGATTCATTTCCCACAAAGTGTTAATGTCTCAAAGTATTGTCTCTCCTAGAACTATTTACATTTAGTAAGGAAGGGCATGGTTTCATCCAGAGAAATAACATAGAAATTGGGGGGAATTTTCTGGCTTCAGTGACTATTGAAAAGGGAAGATACCAGGAGGTGCCTTACACAGCGTGTCCCACCCATCTCAGGGCAGGGCCCCAGCTACTCCAGACTGGCTTCCTTCCCCAGATCTGCATGTGTCTGTGCCACCTGGAGAAAGGTAGAAGCACGTTGCTTGGCTTTGGGTGAGGAGGCTCCACTCTCCCACTACAGGCCATCCCCAGGGGGTTGTAATAGCGCATACTGTGATCTAGAATGAGGAGCGAGAGGGAAATGCTAGTATTGTTGCCATTTTCAGGCGGAGAAAGGACTTATTGGTAGAGACAGGGCCATAACCCTTCCTGTGTGACCCTTCCTGATTCCTTCCCTAATTCATTCCGCTACCTCTGTGTCTGCTGTAAAGTCATAGAGAAATGTAAAGCAATAGTTCATATCTTTTATCTTTTATATGTAATTTCATTAGCAGTATCCTTTATTAGCACAGTAGTCTTTTACTTAGTATTCAAGATTCAAAGTGTGTGCTTGGAATAAAATGCAAAACTCGGATGTGCATTTGATCCAATCCAGAGTCAAAAATCAAATAACAGCAATGAGTTAAATCACTTCAAATACTTAATGCGATCTGGTGCGAAGTCCAGCTGAAACAAAATTTAATTTACAACAAAGAGAGTTTCCGAATTGTGGCATTTCCACTCTTTATGAAAAGATCTAATTTAGTTATTTAAGGGCTAATTATCAAGAGGATTATCAAGGCTTTTGCTTCTCATCCTTTTCTCAAAGGCTGGCAAGTTTTGTAGCATTTCACTGTTAGCGGGAGAGGGAGCGGGCATGAGGAAGAGGCCACAGGGATTGGTTACTTGGCTGCCCCCAAAATAGGGCATACAAGGATTGGCCACCCCTGCAGAAGAGGATTAAATTATTGACTCATCGAGAGTTTTCAACATTTTTTTTTTGTATGTTTCACATACTCCTGATTTTATTCCTCTCACTCATATGGAATAATTAAGATGTCTTTGCAACCGTTATAATTTTAAAATATTCTGAGGTCATGTATACTGTTTTTAATGCCTTTGTCTTGTTATTTTATTGGCTCACCTTATTCTGTATCTGTTTCCCCCCCAGATTTATCTTGTGTGAGTTGTATGCCTTATCTCCTAGAACTTAATGCTTCTCAAAATAATTTGACTACATTCTTCAATTTCAAGCCACCCAAAAACCTCAAGGTAGACTTTATGAATACATTAATTACACATGTTTAGGGGTTTGCAAAAGTGCATTAAATAAGCAAAATACCACTCAAATAGAGAATTCAGAGAGAATAAGATACAGAGGTAAGTAATGTAAGTTTCTGAAATGAAATAAAAAAGGCGACCTTGTGTATCCTTTATTTTGGAAAACGGATATGGTCTGTCAATGGATAGGCTTTCAGCAAGCTTTGTTCAAACCTAGTGTTCAAACCAACGAACTTTCCTCTGGTCTCCTTTTTCCCTCATTTGAATAGTAGTTATTATTGCACTTTTTTGTTATTATAGCAGAACAATTTTTAAAAAATATTACTTGGAACATTTTATTTAAAGAAATGCATTTTATTGTGTATATTTGAGATGTACAGCATGATGGTATGGGACATATAGCAGAATAATTTATCTGAAAAATTTTATATCCGAATAATCTGTAAAAATGTCCTAGGCTCAAACTTTGCCCTTTTATTTATCCAACTTTACTTTTTAAGAAAAGAATGCTTTCAGATCTCCATTCTTGCTTCTCTGCACTTGCTTTTGCATTTCTGAAGCAGAAATAAACTACCTGTGAACAGCGGTGGATGGAATAGTTTGCTATGCCCTAGAGCAGTGAGTCTGTTGCTTAAATGCATGCCCAAATCACCTGTGGTTCTTGTGAAAAGGGAATTCTGACCCATTGGGTCTGGGGTGGGGCCTGAGCCTGGGATTACTAAACACCTTAGTGGTGATGTCATGCCACTGATCCATGGGTCATACTTAAGTAGCAAGGTCAGAGAGAAGTGGTTCCTACACTTTTCTGCACTTTGGAATGCCCTGGGAGAGTTTTCAGACCTACTGATGCCCAAATTCCACTGCAAGAGATTTTGATTTAAGTGGTCCAAGGTAAGGCGTGGGCTTTGGACATTTTCTTTTTGGAGATAGGTTGGAGTGCAGTGGCGCAGTCTTGTCTCACCACACCTTCAGCCTCCTGCGCTCAAGTGATCCTGTCGCCCAGGCTGGAGTGCAGTGGCACAATCTTGTCTCACTCTCACCGCAACCTCGGACTCCTGGGCTCAAGTGGTCCTCTCACCTCAGCCTGAGTAGCTGGGACTACAGGCACATGCCAAAACACCTGGCTAATTTTTTTTTGGTATTTTTTGTAGAGATGGGGTTTCACCATGTAGCCCAGGCTGGTCTTGAACTCCTGGACTCAAATGATCCACCTGCCTCAGCCTCCCAAAGTGCTAGGATTACAGGTGTGAGCCATCACGCCTGGCCTGGACGTTTAAAGAGACCATCAGGTGACTCTAATGTGCTGACAAATCTGGAAATGATCACCCTGGGTTTTGTGATTAGTGTTGTTATATTGCACTCAAATATTTAATTAAAGTTATTTTAAGAAATGGACATCAACTATTGCCTTTTATTATCTATTAGTTTTATTTTATTTACAAACCAAATTAACTTAAATCCAAAATATTCTATGGAGAGTTGCACAAATAGGAAAATCCGTTTGAAATCAAGAAACAGACATTCCCTTATACTGATGAGAGACCTTAATTTTCAATTTTTCTTCTATTTTATATCATTCCGTTATCAATAGCACACTTTTTCCCTTTGAAGTTGTAGTTTTTGCCAGGGTGACATTCCTTTGTGCAGGAAGCCGCACTAGGTGCCTGTCTGTACTCAGTGTGGGGCCGCAGGGTTTTCAGGTTATCAGGAATTGAATTTGCAGAGCTGATTTGCTCCTCCTTTTGCTGTTCCAGTTGCCTTGCCTGAAGCCACAGGGCAGTCATTCATGGTAACAGCATGATCCCTACCCCAGGAAAAACTTTGGAGTTTCTCCCTTTCATACCCCTTCCTTGCACTCTCCCAGAAAGACGCCACAAACGAACAAAAACAAATCATAGACGCCATCTGAGTTCTGAGCTCCTGGAGAATTACGAGCAAATATATTGGTCATTTTAGAGAAGTGTGTACCAAGTGCCAGGCTGTACCCTGAGGTGCTGCAAGCCACTGTGAGCTCTGTGTAGACCTGGGAAGGAATGATGGTGGCTTCCTGGTGTTTGCCTTCTTTTCTTTTCTTTTTTTGTTTTTTTTTGAGATGGATTCTCACTCTTGTTGCCCAGGCTGGAGTGCAATGGCGAGATCTTGGCTCACTGCAACCTCCACCTCCCAGGTTCAAGTAATTCTTCTACCTCAGCCTCCTGAATAGCTGGGATTATAGGCATGAACCACCACACCTGGCTAATTTTGTATTTTTAGTAGAGATGGGGTTTCACCATGTTGACGAGGCTGGTCTCAAATTCCTGACCTCAGGTGATCTGCCCACTTTGGCCTCCCAAAGTGCTGGGATTACAGGTGTGAGCTGTTGCGCCCAGCCTCAGGTGTTTTCAATGTATTATTTAATCCCGCCAATAAAGCTGTGGGGCAGCTGGTACTGTCCTGATACTGAAGCATGAAAGGTTAAGTAACTAACTTCACCTTTGCTGGGAGGTAGCGGAACTGGGATTGAACCCGCCGTCTGAGACCCCACAGCCCACATCTTTCCAGTAAGTCAGGCTCGTGTACTATCCCCCACCCTCTTGAGAAGCTCCACTTCCTTTTCATTTAATATCTATGAACCTGGTACCATCAACCAGAGAGAACATGCATTTGCTAGAGTGGGGACTTGTACGTACACTCTTTTTGTATTTATTAGAATGCTTTTGCTCTTACTAGGTGAAAAATGTTAATTTGACTTGATGGCTACTTTTTCCAAGCTCTAGGTTCCAATGGGAGTCCAAACAGTGGCACAAACCCCTTTAAGGTCTTTCAAGAAACCTGACTGGGCGCCGTGGCTCAAGCCTGTAATCCCAGCACTTTGGGAGGCTGACACTTGAGGTCAGGGGTTCGAGACCAGCCGTGGTCAACATGGTGAAACCCCGCCTCTACTAAAAATACAAAATTTAGCCTGGCGTGGTGGTGGGAGCCTATAGTCCCAGCTACTTAGGAGGCTGAGGCAGGAGAATCACTTGAACTGGGAGGCTCAGGTTGCAGTGGGCCAAGACTGAGCCACTGCACTCCAGCCTGGGCGACAGAGTGAGACTCCATCTAAAAAAAAAAGAAAAGAAAAAGAAATCTAATACCATAGCTACATAGAGAGCATAGTATTAGCTCCCCTGCCTGAGGTGTAGTTACACAGATGTCATGCTATGGCACCAGAAGCACCAGAATGAAAGGTGTTCATGAAAACGTGTCAATGATAAGTAAGCCCTATATGATAAGTTTATTCCTAGTTTATTATTATTCTATAGAAGAAAAAAATGAATGTTAAACTCCATTTACATCATGCCAAACTGACTTATTTCATAGTATGCATTTTACCTAGCTCCCATTTGCATATGCATACATTTGGTGTTCTGATTTTTTTAGTAACACTTTTATTTGTACATTTCTGTTTCTTCATATGGTCTGCTCACTTATTTTACTAAGTAGTCCTGTTGCTTCCTATATTGCAATTCACTTCATCAGTTTTCTATGCCATTTGAGTTGTATCTAAATTAGTTTTTAGTATTTACTATATAAAGTTTTTAGTATTTAAAGGATTTAGTATTTAATGTGTTGCTAAAATAATCTCCATAAATTTGGGGGGTGAAATCACTATTTTAAAGGACATGGAAAAATAAGAATAGCACTTATTATGTAATTGATTGATGGTTTTCCTGAAAATGATTATCATGTACCCAGCATATTATGAATGCAGTGTTTCTAAAACTTGAGTTTTTCTTTCCTTAAAAAAACTTTTTTATCTTTTGCCAGTAGGTGAATAATTAAAGTTATTTAATATTGTTTTTTAGTCTTACATGTTTGACTAGAAACAACAGATGTTGCTGAAAATGCTTTCCTACAGTAGTCAACTTTGAGAAAGAATGTAAAGTTGAAGAGGCATTGCCTGGAGATGAATAAGAAAGACTAGGCCGGGCATGGTGGCTCACACCTATAATCCCAACAATTTGGGAGGCCGAGACGGGTGGACCAGGAGGTGGGTCAGGAGATCGAGGCCATCCTGCCTCATACAGTGAAACCCCGTCTCTACTAAAAATACAAAAAAAAAAAAAAATTAGCCGGGTGCGGTGGCACACGCCTACAGTCCCAGCTATTTGGAAGGCTGAGGCAGGAGAATTGCTTGAACCCGGGAGGCGGAGGTTGCAGTGAGCTGAGATCACACCACAGCACTTCAGCCTGGGCAACAGTGAGACTCAATCTCAAAAAAAATAAAAAATAGGCCGGGTGCGGTGGCACACGCCCTGTCTCTTATACACATCTAGATGTGTATAAGAGACAGGTATATGGAAATAGGAATAGAAAAGGTAACAGGAAAGAAGATATGCACAGAAATGAAGTGAATACAGTTTACTGGGCAGTAGAGAAAATAAAATGGTTGTAGGTAAGGATGAAATTGAGGTAAATCCTGCAGGAAGACCAAGGAAATTTAAAATAAATGCTAAAAGTGGAGAGCATGGCTGCAGGAATTGAAAGTGTTTAGGTTATTGGGAGGTTCCTGTGCAACATAAGGAAGAGGCCTTCTTACTATCCTCAAGGTGGACAGAAAGTATCCCAGTTAGAAAATGATTAAATGGCTGGGTGCGGTGGCTCACGCCTGCAATCTCAGCACTTTGGGAGGCTGAGGTGGGCGAATCATGAAGTCAGGAGATTGAGACCATCCTGGCTAACATGGTGAAACCCCATCTCTACTAAAAATACAAAAAAACTAGCTGGGTGTGGTGGTGGGCACCTGTAATCCCAGCTACTCAGGAGGCTGAGGCAGGAAAATCGCTTGAACCCGGGAGGCGGAGGTTGCAGTGAGTTGAGATCATACCACTGCACTCTAGCCTGGGCAACACAGCAACACTCCATTTCAAAAAAATAAAAATAAAAAAGATTAAAGACAGATGACTCCTTTAGCCTTAGTGTACTTTCAGTAATGAATTCTAACTTTACATTCAGAAATACCTTCTTATTGCGCAGTTAATTGTGGTAAATATGAAAAATAAAATATTAATGTAACATTTTGTTCTCTTTTTCTTGCCAGAAGGTGGACTTTTCCCACAACCACATTTCTGAAATTTGTGATCTGTCGGCGTATCATGCTCTCACTAAACTAATTTTGGATGGTATCCTTTGAATAAGTAAAGGGGAAAATTTTAAAAACAATATAAAAATTAAAGGCTACATATTCAAGAATTGTACTAGATTACATGGACTAGTACCAGATAAGCAATTTAATAGAGATGTGATTCATTTAAATGACTAGGAATTGATATTCACAAAATGAGGATAAATATTTTATTTACCAAGAAATGAAACTGTGAGTCAAAGCTTGCCAAGAGTATCTTACCCCTGAAAAGCTAAGTAAGATAGTCATCCTTCTGATAAGTGTAGGCTTATTCTTATTCTAGAACCAGAGAAGAAGTTCTGTTGTAATTAACTCCTTTCTCAGTTGGGTGTGTTGGCTCACACCTGTAATCCTAGCACTTTGAGAGGCCAAGGCAGCTGGATCACCTGAGGTCAGGAATTCAAGACCAGCCTGGCCAACATGGCGGAAACCCTGCCTCTACTAAAAATACAAAAATCAGCCAGGTGTGGTGGGGCGCACCTGTAATCCCAGCTACTTGGCAGGCTGAGGCACAAGAATTGCTTGAACCCAGGAGGCAGAGGTTGTAGTGAGCCAAGATTGTGCCACTGCACTCCAGCCTGGGTAGCAGAGTGAGACTACATCTCAAAAGAAAAAAAAAAAATTAACTCCTTTCTTCAAATTTACTGAAACTTGTGTCCTATTTTATATAAATTCAGTATTTGAAAATCTAGATATGGTCATAAGGAAAATTAGTGATTATTTATTTTACAATGAGTTCATGCTAAGTTCTCTTTAAATAGTAAGCTTTTCTAATGTATTTTAAATATGCTTTCATTCTTTTTTTAAAAAAAGAACTTTTGATATGATTTGAACATACCTATTTCATGAGCCAGGCTCCCATGCAAGCAGAGCACCTACTTTAAAGACAGCGAGCTCCAACTTCTAGAGCCTAAGGGGCTAATTGGAGATCCTGAGTTTAATGAGCTTGAGTCTCTTCTTCACACCAGAGACTGATGTTTTCTTGGTGGCAGGGGAGCCAGTAACTTCTCTTTCTCAGTAAGTATCTTTCTATTCACCTGAGGATTTTTGGGGACAGAATGGAGAATGAATTGATTGCCTTGGGTGCCTCATTCAGGGATATGACAGCAGCTAGTACATACTACATTTGTGATAAGGCTGAGATGAGGGACAACAGAGGGTACATCTTCTTGAAGACATATCTTGTAAAAGAAAAAATCCCTTATTCATATATGATGGAAAGCTTGGAACAAAGCACCACTCTCTTTAGAACCTGTGTGTGAAAATGAGCAATTAGTGGACATTTAGATGATGCTTAAATGAGCAAGTTTTTCTGATTATAGTCTAACAGAGAAATCAGAAAGTGACCAAAATAACACGTTTTGTTGACAAACTAAAAGCATACACATTAGCAGTGTATCTCTGTAGAACCGTCACTTCATGCTTGACTATCATATATTTTGAGTTTGCAAAGAGATAGCCGGACAGTCCAGAAGCTATCTGACTCAGACATCCATTTATCTCAGGCTGTGTAGAGTGCTTCACAGGAAGGTCCACGCAGCAACATCACCTGGAACTTCATAGAAATGCAGATTCTTGGGCTCCATTGCAGACCTAAGAAATCAGAATTTGCATTTTAGTAAGACCCCCCCCACCCAAAGCAATTTGAGCGCACATTAAAGCTTAAGAAACACTGGGGTTGGTCTAGGCCGGGAGTGGTGGCTCACACCTGTAATCCCAGCACTTGGGGAGGCCAAAGCGGGCGAATCATGAGATCAAGAGATAGAGACCATCCTGGCCAACATGGTGAAACCTTGTCTCTATTAAAAATACAAAAATTAGCTGGGCGTGGTGGCACATGCCTGTAGTCCCCAGCTACTTGGGAGGCTGAGGCAAGAGAATCGCTTGAACCTGGGAGGTAGAGGTTGCAGTGAGCTGAGATTCTACCACTGTACTCCAGCCTGGCGACAGAGCAAGGCTCCATCTCAAAACAAAAACAAACAAACAAACAAAAACACTGGTTGGTCTAGAAGTCAGCAGCCCCTAAATTCTTGCTAGCCAGAAGAATTCAGCAATTAGGGTACCTAGAATGCTGATGGTGACATGACAGTCTGGAGTTTGTTATGGAGATCTCTTGTTCCCCCAGAAAACATTCCATGTTTTGACATGGAATTGCCAAAGAAAACAACTCCGCAGTATTTTGGACTCAAAACACAGTTGAAAACATTTCTATCATGAGAGTCTTAATTTCTATATACATTTAGCTTTCCGTGTAAAAACTAAAGTATCATGACTTTGTAAATGTCAGATATCATGAAAAAAGGAATTAGGGGTTTTTTTTCCTTGACATTAGATGTAGCAATTGAGTCTTATCACTGAAGTATAAAAAGCTGTAATTATTACATCAAAACCAATAGAAGTTCAGAACATGGGTATATAATTAGAGTGTAACGTGGCACCATTTCTTGCCTGTGTTTTAAAAAATACAAAAACAAACTATCATTCATCAACTGTTAATGAAATAAACTTCTTAGATCTTTTGAAAAGATAGTAGGCTAGTTTTGAAACAGCATGAAATATACTTCTTTCTCTCCGGTTCTGTGTAAGCATATCATATTGTGCATGATACAGGTGGTGAAGTTTCACAAGCTTTTCTGGACAGCAGAAAGCAAAAATGTATCTAGATGATAAATTAAGGTCTTGAGAAGAAAAATCACTAGATTAGACTGTTTTTGAAAATATTAAAAGTTTGATTAAAAAGAATTTTGAAACAACTTTTATGTCAGTACAGTTGAAAACTTGGATGAAATACAAAAATTCCTAGGAAAATATTACACATCTAGCTTGGAAATAGAAACCCTGAGTAGTCCTATAACTATAAAAGTAATTTATTATAAATTAAAATAAGCTAAATTAAAAAATTAAAAATCTTCTACAAAAAAGCCTAGACCCAAAATTTTCAAAACAGACCTTCCAATAGTGAACAAATTCTTTCAAACACTGAAAATAGAAGGCATATTCACAATTCATTTTAATGAGGTTACTTTGATATCTAAGCCAGCCAAGGAGCAATAAGAGAAAGGAAAAATGACAGGCTTGTCTCACCCATGATGTATCTGTAAAAGTCCTAAACAAAATATTAGCAACAGAATCTGACAGTGTATTAAAAAGACTATGTATTACCACCAAATTGGGTTTTTCTCAGGAGTGTATGGAGAGTTTAATATTAGAAAATCTATAAACATAATTAACTATGTTAATAGATTAAGGGAAATAAACCTTAAGATCCAGAGATATAGAGACTCAACAGACAATTTAATAAAATCCAGCTCTCATTCACAATAAAAACTCAGTGAACTAGTAATAGGGAATTTCCACAAATTCATAGAGGATGTCTACAAAAATCTTTGAAATACACTTTATCCTAACTGGGGACATGTTCTAAGCTTTCTCCTTTAAAATGGGAACAAGTTAGGATGTCTGCCATTGCCACTTCAACCCATCATTATTTTGGAGGTCTTAGCCAACACCATAAAACAAGAGAAAGAAATTAAAGGTGTAAAGGTTAGTAAGGAGAACATAAAAGTCATTCTTTGCAAATGACATGTTTATCTATAGAGAATATTAAAAATGTGCAATAAGCTACTAGAAATAATAGAGTTTTGAGGGTTCAACAACATGACTAGATATGACTTCAATAAACAGAAATCAGTTGCATTTCTGTATGCCAGAAACAAGCAATTAGAAAACAACTTTTAAAAGAAACCCATTTATATAAACAACAAAAAGAAATCTTATTAAAGATGAACAAGACTTGTGGGGGTAGGGGGACTAACAAAACTCTATTTAAGGGTGTTGAAGGCCTAACTAAAGAGAAATATATCCCATGTCCCTGGATAAGAAGATGGGCAAAATAAAAGATGAGAAAAAGAATTTTATGGAAAATAAATCAGAGAAGGCAAATAAACAGAAGAGATATCAACCTCATTTGTATTCAGATAAATGCAACTAAAGACCACATGATATGTGCTCTTAATGGATATTAATGGATATTGTATTATATCCATTCAATTGACAAAATTTAAGAAATCAAAACATACCAAGTGTTGGAGAACTTGTAGATCCAGAAGATCTTTTTACCTTGTTTGTGGGTATGAAATTAGTTCAACCACTGTAGGAAACAATTTTATATTGTCTTATAAAGTTGAGCATCCAAGTTCACTATGACCTAGTACTTTTACTCCTACACGTGGAAAGTTTAGCATATGTGTACCTGGAGCATTGTATAAGAATGTTCATAGCAGTATTGCTTGTACTAGTAAAAAATTGAAACAGCCCAAACACACATTCATAAGAGAAAGCATGAGTTATGGTATAGTCACACAACAGCATAGGATACAGTATGAGAAAATGAATGAAATATATCTACCTGCATGTAAATAAAATTTAGGCTTAAAACTAAGGAAGGTAAGAGGAAAGAGACAACTGAGCATAGTTACTATCTCTGGGAAGGAGACACAGGGATTTGACAGGAGAGGTATGCAGAGGTAGGTTCAAGTTGTTAATTTTCTACTGATCGGGCTGAGGGGCACTAGTTTCAAGCATGCTCATATTTTTAAAATAAAATCAGTCAAGCATAGGTCAATGGTGAATCAAGTATTAAACTTAACTCAGCTCTATGTAAAAATTTAAAAACCCGAAAATTCTAAATTAATTTCTTTGAAAATAATTCTTTAAAATAAAAACAAATCAGTTGAGCTAGTAATACCGACAGTGTAATTGTAGTAGATTATATCAATATTTCAGAATGAATCGGTAACTATAAGGTATCAATTTTTTATCTTACACTATTTTGTCTTTCCATATGTGGATAATTGATGATTAATTGATAATCATCCTAAATTGCAATACAATAAGCTTTGCCAAGGTTAGGTAAGTATATTTGTTCTTAAGAAAGGGTACAGTTTATTCTTTACCTATAAACATTGACTAGTTGTTTATTAGAATTTATGATGATAGAATAATGGAATTTAAAAATTCATAGAAATTTAATTCCAGACAAAAATTTAGAGATCAGCTAGTGCTAATCACTATTTTATTTTATGGAAGAGGAGCCTGGGACTCCAGAAGGGTCAACAACTTGCTAAATGGTTGAACTGAGACTTCTGAATTCCATTGTTTTTCCCATGTTGCAATTCATTGAGTAATTACAACTTTTGTCACAGAGGCATTTAAACTATGCGTGTTTCATTTCTTGGAGAGATTCTCTCCCACAGTGAAGATCATTTTTCACTGGTAAGGTAATATAGATCTTTCAGGATTGGTTTTGATTAAAGCCATCATTGCAGCTCTCTCCACTAAGAAGACTGTGATGGATTTCCTACTATTTCTCAGTAACTGTTTTCTATACACCCGAACCATATTTTATGATTGTAGACAAATGAATAAGAGCAAATACTGAACTAGTGAATAATTCATGTCAAGCATTGTGAACTACTGACAGTATCGTCAAAATGTAAAAATATATTGTTGGGTTTTTCCCCAGTTGTAAAGTTATGCTTAAGTGCCACAGGATTCTTTCATTCAGTTTCCCCAAGGATCTGCAATTTCACTTTAAAAGATTTATTCACAGAATCATAAAAGTTTAGAGCTGGAATGTGGTATGATGATTTTGAGTTCTTTTGAGTTTCTTTCTCCCGATAGTGGTCTTTTAAAATTAAAATATACCTAAGAGGATTAACCCAGTAAGCTAACTCATTGTAATGTGTAGTGATTTATCAGATTATGTTTCTTTTTATCAGGAAGTCCCAAGACCTATGAAAGAACACGAATAACGTTAGGAGGAAGGGCAAGTAACATTTTCTGAAGGTTCTTAAGAGAACGAGAGTTTGGGGAGATAAAGATGTTGAAGACCAACTATGAACTCAAAGCTCTCTATGGCCCAGGCCTGCATATTGACTGTTGGCAGTGCCGCCAGGCACACATGAGGTGACTGTGGGAGCAAGTAGAGGAAAAAGCTGCTGTGTCACTATAGAAAGTTCTCTATACTCAGAAGCCTGATTAATTTAGAGTGCCTGAAGTTCCCTGATATTTAAAGGAGAGTGAAAAGCTGAGAAATAGGAGGAAATAATTTTTCTGGAATGACCATATTTCTCAACAGAGATGTTCAGGCAACTCCTGCTCCTTTGCCCCAGTGCTGTTAGTGACCGCAATGGTACCTGCAGAAACCATGGCTGTGATTGCAGTGAGCGTCTGAATTCCTCCTCCTCTCTGTCCTTGCAGTGCTAATTTCAGAACACGTGACTAGCTGTGGGAGTCCAAGCCAGAGAGTAAGTTGGATGTACCAAGGGAACTGTGGTTAGCCTCTAATGTCTTAGAAAATTACTGTAGACACAATAAACAAGCTTTCCTTTTTGATTCCTGATATCTCTTGATAATTTCAGGATTCCTGTTTTCTAGTTTTCTGATCCTTGCCTGCTTCCCATGAGAATACTTCCTGAGGCAGATACCCACAAGCCCTGGTTTTATTCTGCCGTGATTCAGAGTATCTTCACCTTGGTTGGGGTAGAGCTACCAGGACACTCTAGTGCTCCTAAAATAGGACTTAAACGTGATTCCTGTCTTTGCTAAACTGAGACAGATGGCCATTCGAAGTTTTCCTTGCATAGTTTTTGTTGCCAAAGATTGCCCGCTCCAAGGGTATTTTATTTCATCCATACCTGAGTGAGATAGTTTGATCTCCTATTTCTCATGTTTCATATTCATATTTTGTTACAATCTGTATCTACAAAGATCTGGTCTTTGTTCTAGTTTCAGAACAATTATTTAAGCAGCCCAAAGAAAATAGAACCGGAAAGGATAGTATTTGCGAGCACACACATCTGTTTGTAGGGCTATTCTGGCAGGAAGCTTTATGGAAACAGATTTGAAAATGCATATTGACCACAAACAGAGCTGTACTTCAATCCAAGGATTGAAACTGAAACCATTGAGGAAAACCCAAGAATTTCTGGTACATTTTACATTTTTGTCTAGTTTCCTTATTTACCTCTTTCTCTGGCCTAAGTATTTTCAGGCTTAATCCTAACCTTGAATTTTTCATTTCTGTGCTATTGGCCAAGAGATAGAGGATGTGCTTCCTTGGCCTCATGCAATGTAATTTGATAATGATATCAATGCCTTTTAATTGTGAGATGATTTATGGTTTGTTGCTCATTCACACCCATTTTCTAATTTTTTTCCCATGACCTAACTTTTGGCCTTAATGGCCACCTGATACTATCCCCACTTTAAATGAAAAGTCTACTAAGTAGTAGAGTTGGGATAATTACAAATAATTATGGAGGCATAATGTTTTTGTGATATTTATGACTTCTTCCTTCTTTTTAAAAAAAATTCTTTGTTTCTCTGATTAATGGAGGGAGATAGCTGGAGATTAGAAGATGACAAGGAGAGGCTTTGAGGAAGAAATGGTTTGTCTAGAATATATACTAAGGAATGGAATGGCTGTGACATATTTACAGTTATGATAGACATTGCAAAATTGCCTCTAAAGTGGCTATATCATAATGAACTCTCTCAGTAGTATAAAAGTATCTGTTACTCAAAACTTTTTACTTTAGAATGTTTGCCAAGCTGATGGGTAAGGAATGGCAGCTTATCTTAATTTGCATTCTCGTGACTACAGGTGAGACAGAATGTCTTTTCATATGTTTATTAGCCACTTGGATTCACTCTTTTGGAAATTGCCTGGGCATATTCGTTGTCCATTTTTTATTGGGTTGTTTCTTTTCTATTGATTTATTGTCATTTTTAATGTATTCTAGGTAGAATCTTTTGTCTCTTAATATATGTTGTGAACATGTTCTCGTAGCCTATCATTTTCACTTATTTATGTATTTAAAAAGTAATAGTAAGAAAATAAATAGTAAGAGAATGAGTGTTATATGTCAAAAAGAAATACTTAAGATATTGATTTAATGTGAATGTTAAAAAAAAAAAAAGTGGAATTTGGAGTTGTCTTGAAGAATGGGTGTGGTTTAGAAAGAAGTAGGAAAAAGAAAGTTCTTGGTACATTCCAGAACTATTGAGAAATTGACCTGGCAGGAATAGGGTATTCTCATTGGATGTTAATGTAGATGGAACTGGATAAACAGGTTTTGCTTATAGTAAAGGGCCTTAGATAGAAGAGTGAGGAATTTGGAATTCGATGAGAATTTTTAAATTGAAACATGATATTCAATCAATATTTAAAAAAATTAATCAGCCTACAGTGTGTAGAGTGACTTTAGGGCAGAAAGTAATGGATATTAGTGTAACTATTGATGTTAACGGTGAGTTAAGTTGGCAGAGGAGTGAACAAAAAGGAAAGAAATCATTAAAGAGATATTTTAAGGCAAAAACCTGGCAGGTCTTGGTGATTGGATGCCTTGCAGATTATGAGTGGCTGAGAAATGGAGATGTCATGGGTTACTTGAGAGGAAAAACTGAGCTTTGATGGGGAAATGACATTAAATCCTGGAAATTGGTCAAAGAGTTTGAGAACAGAGAGAGCTGAACAGAATTAATGACTTTGAGATTGTAGTGTTAGGTGACTACAAGATGGAACACAGAAGATAAGCTAAAATTTTCACAATAAATGGAACTTAACAGATGAAGAAAGTAAGACAGAGTTTAAGCCTCATTGATTTTACAAAGAGAATGGAGGTCAATGTAGACAGAAAGAAAGGGCTGTTCCTTTCTATAACAGGGTATTTGTCTTTGGACCACCCATTTGCTACAGATGACATCTCCCAGGCTCTTAGCCCAGTTATGAGGATAATAATGCTTGGTGCATGTTGCCCCTGCAGCGCGATCTGGTAGTTAGTTCTGCCTGTGGGAACACACATGAGTTTCTCATGGGGACTTAACTGATCAAGGGAAAACACAGTGCCAACGAGGCAGCTGTGAGCCACGGTGATTTTTCTTTCCATACCGATTAAATGAGTCAAATACAACCCAGCACACTCAAAAGCTATGCCTTTTTAATTTTGAGATGGAGTCTCGCTCTGTCGCCAAGGCTGGAGTGCAATGGCACAATCTCGGCTCACTGCAAACTTCGCCTCCCAGGTTCACACCATTCTCCTGCCTCATCCTCCCGAGTAGCTGGGACTACAGGCATCCGCCACCACACCCAGCTAAATTTTGTATTTTTAGTAGAGATAGGGTTTCACCATGTTAGTCAGGATGGTCTCGATCTGGTGACCTCGTGATTTGCCCACCTTGGCCTCCCAAAGTGCTGGGATTACAGGCATGAGCCACCACACCCGGCTGCTATGCCTTTTTAAAATAAAAATTGTATAAAATATGACATGTTCTGTATGGAAAAATGTATTTCAGGATTAATAATCATCCTATATTGGGCATATAATCATTCTTTATTTAAGCTGCGGGCTGCTTTGTCTACTGATGATTTAACACTGATTCTTTTTTTCTTCCAAATGCTTTTAATAACATTTTCCTTAAACGTAGTCATGGTATATAGGCAATGAGATAGAAGAAATCAGTGGACTAGAGAAGTGCAACAATCTAACTCACCTTAGTTTGGCCAACAACAAGATCATGACAATTAATGGCTTAAACAAGTTACCAATCAAAATACTTAGTCTGGTGAGTCTAACAAAATGTCCTTCTTTATAGAAGTAGTAGTTCATATTTTTAGTAACTGCATGAATTATGACTACTTAGGATTCAAATATATAAAGAGCAAATTCCTTCATGAAATGTTATTGTCTTCAGTTTTGTTTACTCCTTTACCATTTGCGTGTGTGTGTGCGTGTGTGCTTATGAGAGAGAGAAAGAGAGACAGAAAGCAATATTTCATGCTAAAGTAAAATGATTTGCTAATTTGTTATCCAAATTCAATATTTTAAATGATTGACTTTTTATACTAGGGAAGAAAGGTATACTTTTAGCATGTATTTACAAATATTTTTTATAACATCTTATTGGTGAAAATAACATTTAAGGATACTTAAGCATAGTATTTATTGCTGTTAACACTTTAATTGCTTTCAAATGAACCACAAGATGTTTACTGGGCACTGAATTTTGACAGTCCTTTTATTTTAACATGTGTTAGTTAGTCTTCCATTCTAGAAAATAAAAAATAGTGCTAAGAATAAATGAACAATTCCAATCAGAAAGTTTAAATGTGATTATTTTTTCCCACAGAGGGCATTCTTTTGAAGCTGTGTGACCTGCTGTGTGACTATGACTCAATTTTCAGAAATTCAGCAGGATTCTAATAGTCCCAAAGATATGCACAATATTTTTGAAATAACAGTATAGCTCCCTAACTTGGGGGTCTACAGTATTGTCTGTAAAATATCCAGGATTCTTTCTTCTCCTTCCTCCTACCTCTTACCCCCTTGGGTGGCTTTACTGTTCTTCATTACATCTATCATGGGGTGGGCAGGTGGGATTTCAAGCCATGAGGCTTGTAGCTTGTAAATTTCTTACGAGAACTATCCCACAGAGGGTTGTTGAAACTGTTGCTTGAAATGACATCTTGGGCCATGCACTGCAATTCATGCCTGTAATCTCAGCACTTTGGGAGGCTGAGGTGGGAGGATCACTTGAGTCCAGGAGTTTGAGACCAGCCTGGGCAACATAGCCAGACCCTGTTGCTACAAAAAATAAAAAATTCGCTGGGCATGGTGGCGCAAGTCTGTAGTTCCAGCTACTTAGGAGGCTGAGGTGGGAGAAACACGTGAGCCCAGGAGGTCAAGGCTGCAGTGAGTCATGATCATGTCACTGTACTGCAGCCTGGGCAACAGAGTGAGACCCTGCCTCAGAAAACAAACAAACAAAAAAAGAAATGACATCTTGGATTATCTGCTGATTTTTGACATATGCAATACACTATTTCTGTCTTATTTAACCACAGATCACTGAAGATTGGCTATGTGTTAATTTTTTTTTTCCCTTAGCTTAGAGCTCGAAGTGCTTTCTTAAAACTCTTCCAGGCTGGGCATGGTGGCTTATGCCTGTAATCCTAGCACTTTGGGAGGCCAAGGCAAGTGGATCACGAGGTTAGGAGTTCAAGACCAGCCTGGCCAAGAGGGTGAAACTCCGTCTCTACTAAAAATACAAAAATTCGCTAGGCGCGGTGACGGGCGCCTATCATCCCAGCTACTCAGTAGGCTGAGGCAGGAGAATTGCTTAAACTCAGGAGGCAGAGGTTGTAATGAGCCAAGATTGTGCCACTCTACTCCAGTCTGGGTGACAGAGAAAGTCTCTGTCTCAAAAAAACAAAACAAAACAAAACGAACAACAACAAAAACCACAAACCAAACCGCTTCCATTCCTGCAGTGAGTTAGGTCAGGATAAAGTACTGGCATCCCAGTACTGAGGATAAACCTGAGGGTTTAATAATTTTCCTGATCTTTCATGTTTTCTGCCCATGAAGGCATGTGAGCCGAACATAAATGAAAACGAATTTGATAAATTAGATTGAAAATGTTCAAGTTAGAAAAGAAAGTCACGGCCGGGCGCGGTGGCTCAAGCCTGTAATCCCAGCACTTTGGGAGGCCGAGACGGGCGGATCACGAGGTTAGGAAATCGAGACCATCCTGGCTAACACAGTGAAACCCCGTCTC